>NC_136063.1:1553200102-1553643985 GCF_964261635.1 Lissotriton helveticus
CTTTCCTTCCCATGTAAACTTTTGTCTGTGAAAAGGCACTCTCAACATTGGTACTTGAGACAGGCAGCACCAAAATAGCCAGTACACAATTTGCTAACTCTGGCCACTGACATAGCTTTCCATGCCAATACTGGTGCGCCCGAAGATCGGGATTCTCTATGACCGGTTCTGCAACATATGCGTTGAACTGGGCACATATGCCTTCAGAGTTATTGAAGCAGTCAAAAATGAGGCAGCACTTTTGAAACTCAGGAGGGAATGTCCCTTTATGGAAGGGATCTATAACTTGTGCAGAGTACCACCGTAAGGCATCACTGACTTCAAATGCCATGTTTGGTGAAAGGCTATTTCTCATACATTATAAAATCAAAGTTCCTGAATTGCTCCTCAACTTTTCTTTGCTTACCAAGTGGCAAGCACTCTAAGATGGAACATGTAGCAGTGCCAAAGTCACTAAAAGGGTCGCCCAGGCTCCTCTCAAGGAGATGTTTCACATCTATACCAATTATGCTGAAACATTGGTAGACAGACTCTAGTTTTTGTATTATGTCCACTACAGTAGTCATGTTTTCCTGCAAACATCTAAGAAGGCAGTAGAGTGTACTTTTTTCAAATAACTATCAATATGTGACCAAAGATCCTCACATTTCTTGCTTTTGGCATCATCAATCAGCAAAAGTTCTGTAAACGGTTGCCACATAGATAATATAGCATTCATGGCCTCTAGGACTGAGAACCACCAGCTAAGTGACCCAGTTGGGATGACTATTTCTTTGATGCCACACAAAGCACAAAATGAGATATATTAGCATTTTTGTTTCCGCGCATAACAAAACAGTGCACCAGAATGGACAAAAAAGTCAATAGAATTCTTCATTAACTCTCAAGATTGTAAAGATGCTTTCAGCATACCATCTAACAAGTGGCAAGGATCTCTTACAGGGAAGCACTTCAGCTCATGTATCGATTTTGACAGGTCATCACACAACTTATTTATATACATAGCATAATCACTGCAAATGCACACAGTATCACTCCAATCTTTGTTGAACTTGCTAAGAACTTTTTGCAGCAGGATTGCAAGTGACACTGTGTTCCATGTTTTCCAAAAGTCTGGTGTCACCAGTATCCCAGATGCTTTGTGACACTCTTTTCACATATACTTGTCACTATACCTTGCATTGAATGTTTAAAGCCTGTGGTGTTTGACAATTCACTTACTATCAATACTGACTCACTAGAAAAGGGGACTGATGTATCAAGGGTTTTTACCCATTCTCTGTGAGTAAATGTGATGATGCATATGGGGAAAGATTCTTATGAAACCTACATTTTTCCTATCAGTGAAAGACTCAAACGTTGCCAGAAAATCAAATATGATTTTGATATTTCCTGATTCTCTACAGTTTATAAAATAAATAAACTCCTAAAACATACTTCTAACCTCTGTATCTTTAGACCAAAGACCACATAACTGGAAAAAGGAGGAATAAACAATATTTTAGTGACTTCCCTAAACAACAAAACTCAAGCAGAATAATGTTAGCCCAGTCTTTCTTACTGCTACCTTATATAATAAAGTTTCATTGTATTGGCCTTGTCAGGGAGAAATACAAATTACTCTTTCACTCTCCTTTACCTTTCTTTCTATGGCATTTATTTTGTGGTTGTGCAGGTTTTTTCCAGTGTTTATATGTTCACACTGGTGAGGGCTTCTCCCCTTCCGGTGGGGCTTTATCAGTTATTGTAGGTTTAAACCTAAACTGGACAGCCTAGGTATTGGATATGGTCACTTGTAGTCCCACCTAGTAAACCCAGTCCTCCACTTGTGATGTTTTAGCCTGTGTTGTTTTTGTAACTTCCTGTCAAATACGATGGCCATTCTTATTCTTGATTTGGCAGGCAATTATTGCTCTGGGGGTGTGTGGGTGTTTTCATAACTAGAGCTACCCCTGAACTATAAGATATAATCTGGGCCAGGTGCTGACAGACAACACCTCATTTGCACGTAGTTTGTACTAGTGATGTGATTTTGGGCAATTTCTGCCTCTTTCAGCACATTAGCAACACAAACTTGTGTTTTGTTTCCTGTACTGAGAATATTTGTGCACATTTAGTGCAAATCTTAGGGTGAGAATGTTGATACTATTTCAGTTTATTGACAGCATCTGTATTTGTTCTGATTTTGGTGTGTCTTCCAATATGGCATAATAACATAGTTTCACTGCTACTATTTAGTAGGCCTGGGCAGAGTTTGTAGCCTTCCGCCATGAGAAACTCCATGAAGTGACCAAAAAACTCTGCCATGCTATGCAGAGTACACAAGTGGCAGAGTGCCTAATATTGTGCTGTTCACGCTGACTTTTAGCACCGGGTGTTTATCCCACTCTGTAAAATCAACATGAACACCACAATGGGCAGCATAAGTGAGCACTGCTTCTTTCTGTCATAGATGTTCTACTCGAGTGGCAGCTTTCTCAACACGAACAGAAGGCTTCTCAGTGCGAGCGGTAGTGATTATCTGCAACCACCTGTGGTGAGAAATCTCCCCGGAGGGTGGTCTGAAATAAGATTTTCCTTGCTTGCACTCGCCAACTTAACTTTGGCAAGCAATGAAAAAACGACGTTCCGCAGAATTTTTCAGAACTCTGCGTGCTGCGCGCAGTGGGAAAAACTCTGAAAACTCCACAAGCAGAGCAGAATTCATGCCCTGGCCTACTATTTAGACATCGGAATATTTTCCCCATTATGCCACACTCTAAATTCGTTTTTATTTTGTGTCAGACCTGTCAGCCGCAGGGTGGTCTTTCCTCCAAACCGTTTGCCTTCCATCTTCATTTTTTTGCTGATCTTGTTTTTGCGGAACTTAGGAGTCTGTACACTTCACCATTACTAAGGGACCAATTACGATGTCATTAGGAAAGGCTCTGGATGGTATTCGGTATTGCAGAATCCGATTCAGAACCCTTGTTTCCTACCCATTCGTACAGATTTTCCAACAACCGATTACGATGCCCAGAAACCGTTCAAGCAGACTGAATCGGTTCCGAAAGGCATCCCGCCAGCCCGAGTCTTTCAGACCCGCTGAGTACAGCGATATGGACACAGTTACTGGAAGAGCGATTACGATGACCGGTTCAGACACCTGTTCTAATTCGGTTTGCCCAAACGATGGAAGGAATCTATCTTTAGGGGCAAGTAGCGGGCCCACCTTAACTCGGAGGCATCAGAATGGGGCCCGTGGGGGTACCTAAGGGACTCCTCTTCCCACCCAAGCACAATGTTCTCGTTTAGAACACAGGCTCCCATTTAAGTCAATGTGAGTCAGAACGAACGATGTTGGGAAGCATCGTAATCGGTCGTCTGGACTCACAGGACCCGATTAACTTGGAAACTATTCTGGAACCGATTAGTTCTAGACCTGTGGTACTCATAGTACGGCCCGTGGGCCGCCAGCGGCCCAGCAGGCCTTTATTGGTAGCCCACAGACCTTGCCTTGCAGTTTCCACGGCCGGCAGACAGTAAACACAGAAGATGACCGCATGAGCATATGTAGTGAATATGTACTAAATAGGCATTCACTAGGTATGCTCCTGCGTCCATCTTCTGTATTTACTGCCGGTCTCTATGACGTCAGAGCACTGTCGGAAAGCTTCCCAAAAGGCAGCTTTAAAAGTCAGCTGTAAGCGCATTCACAGCTTACTTTTAAAAAGGCCTTTTGGTAATCTTTCTGTTTTGACAGAGATAGATAGAGGCAGCAAGAGAAATAAAGATTGAGACAGATGGAGACAGAGATAAATTTAGAGACTGATAGAGGCAGAGACAGAGACAAAGATAGAGGCAGAGACAGAGACAAAGATAGAGACAGATAGAGGCAGAGACAGAGACTCCGATAAAGACAGATAAAGATAGAGACAGATAGAGGCAGAGGCAGAGACAGACAGAGGCAGAGACAGCTAGAGGCAGAGACAGAGATACAGATAGAGACAGAGATACAGATAGAGACAGAGTTAAAGCTAGAGACAGATAGAGGCAGAGACAAAGATAGAGGCAGAGACAAATATAGAGACAGATAGAGGCAGAGACAAAGACAAAGGTAGAGATAGATAGAGGCAAATACAGAGATAGAGACAGAGGCAGAGACAGACATAAAGATAGAGACAGATAGAGACAGAGATAAAGATAGAGGCAGAGACAGAGACCGATAGTGACAGAGATAATGGTAGAGAAAGAGAGAATCGGAGATAAAGATAGATAGAGATAGAGACAGAGACAGAGATAAAGATAAAGACAGAGACAGATAGAGACAAAGACAGAGATAAAGATAGATAGAGGCAGAAACTGAGATAAAGAGATATAGTGTCAGAGATAGAGATAAAGATACAGATAGAGAGAGACTGATAGAGGCAGAGACAGAAATAAAGATAGAGACAGATAGAGGCAGATACAGATAGAGGCAGAGACCGAGACAGACAAAGGCAGAGACAGAGACATGTAGAAACAGAGACAGAGACAAAGATAGAGACAGATAGAGGCAGAGACAGAGATAAAGATAGAGACAGAGAGAGAGAGAGAGAGATAGGATATATGTGTGTATGCCGGGTCTGGTGGCTCAGTGGAGGAATGTGTCCGCTGCAGGGGCCTGTGTTCAACCTCATGGTCACAGGTTTTTTTTTACTCTAGCCTCACCTCCCTCCCCAACTGAACCCTCCCCCACTAGTGTGGCCCTCGGCCACAACCCACACTGTAAATTTGGCCCCCGAGAGAAAGTTTGTGAGTACCAATGTTCTAGACTGTTTCCTAACAACATAGTAATTGCCCCCTAGTTAATCCTAAATTGCATGTGTTACCTCCGCAAAACATGGTAATATTGGCTTATCCCCAATTGACATAATTGAAGTTACTTGTAATTCTCTAGTAAAATGGCACTACATGTGGCCAGGGCTTTTGAACATTGCAAAAAGCACAGTTGATGGACAGAATGTAGAACAAGGTCATACATTCACCCCAGTACAAGGATCTGGACTTAAATCCATCGTTTTTTTGCACTCCACACCACCCTGGGTTAGACACTGGCTATATGCAAATCAGCTCTGACCCTGTGCCTCATGGGAACAGTCCAGTCCGAACTACCAAGCCATGTCTTTCCCAGACCGGAATCAAGCATCCAAGGACCGGTTTCTGGCTATCAGCCTTCATCAGCCTGGATAGCTTGACTCCAGTGGTGTGGAGAGCCTGGGACTCACGTCTGAGCATACCCAGCCCACTCGGGGTGAAAATTGCAAAAAACACAGTTGATAGACAGAATGTAGAACAATGTCATACATTCACCCCAGTACAAGGATCAGGGCTTAAATCCATCGTTTTTTTGCACTCCACACCACCCTGGGTTAGACACTGGCTATATGCAAATCAGCTCTGACCCTGTGCCTCATGGGAACAGTCCAGTCCGAACTACCAAGCCATGTCTTTCCCAGACCAAAATCAAGCATCCAAGGACCGGTTTCTGGCTATCAGCCTTCATCAGCCTGAATAGCTTGACTCCAGTGGTGTGGAGAGCCTGGGACTCACGTCTGAGCATATCCAGCCCACTCGGGGTGAAAATTGCAAAAAACACAGTTGATGGACAGAATGTAGAACAATGTCATACATTCACCCCAGTACAAGGATCTGGGCTTAAATCCATCGTTTTTTTGCACTCCACACCGCCCTGGGTTAGACACTGGCTATATGCAAATCAGCTCTGACCCTGTGCCTCACGGGAACAGTCCAGTCCGAACTACCAAGCCATGTCTTTCCCAGACCGGAATCAAGCATCCAAGGACCGGTTTCTGGCTATCAGCCTTCATCAGCCTGGATAGCTTGACTCCAGTGGTGTGGAGAGCCTGGGACTCACGTCTGAGCATACCCAGCCCACACGGGGTGAAAATTGCAAAAAACACAGTTGATGGACAGAATGTAGAACAATGTCATACATTCACCCCAGTACAAGGATCTGGGCTTAAATCCATCGTTTTTTTGCACTCCACACCACCCTGGGTTAGACACTGGCTATATGCAAATCAGCTCTGACCCTGTGCCTCATGGGAACAGTCCAGTCCGAACTACCAAGCCATGTCTTTTTGAACTAAATGCTACTAGTGGGCCCGCAGTACTGATTGTGCGACCCACGTAAGTAGACCTATAAATATGTCTCAGACCTGCCATTGTAGCCTGTGTGAGCAGTTTTTAAACTGCCATGTCAACCTGGAAAAATAAACCTTTTGTCAGGCTCAAACCTTCCTTTTTAGTACACATAAGTCACTCCAAGGCTGTGCCCTGGACAGTCCAGAGGGAGGGCTGTAGTGTATTTAAAAAAATTAATATGTAGGTTTTAGATGTCCTGGTAGTAAAAAAACTCTTACATTTGTTTTTTACAACTGCAAAGCTTACCTCTCTGGTAGGATAACACTGGAGTTACCCTATTACTTGTATTAGACTCTAATATCCAAATGGAAGCAGGTTTGGTGTCTTTGGGAAATGTAATGAAAAATCCTAACTTATGGTGCAGTCAGATTTTAAATTACAAACATTTCATTATGCTGGGTCCTGCCTGCACAAAAAGGGCTGCATATCCCCTGTAGTAAATCTGGAGCAGAGCAGGGAAGGCAGGATGCCTGGAGACTTCAAAGGGAAACGTCTAGAAGCTTCTTCCCCACTTCAAAGACACAACTGAGTATAAATACTGGACCTCCTCTACCAGGAAGACGGACTGCTGTGCTGCTGAAATGACTGAAACCTTGCTGTACTGCTGCTCTAGAGGAAAACTGCCCTGCTGTGCTCATTTTCTACCTGCTGCCCTCATGCCTGGGTGAGAAGGACTGGAGCTGTATCGCATGAACCAGAACTCCAGAGTCACTCAAAGGGCTATTTGGCTGGCCTCCTGATCTGAAGCCTCAGGGACGCAACAGGCTTCCACAACCCTACACCAGCATCTGCACTCTGCCACCTGTGCATTACACCTTTTGGCACTGTTTTTACTAAAATCTTTCAAATTGAATATCTCTGTTACTACTTATTGTTTTTTTTGTCACTTTGGTCTTGTTTTATTTATTAACAATTTCTCTGTATCTTCAATCTGGCGTTGGATACTTTTGTGGTGTGTTTTCACTGTGTTATTGTTTGAAGTGCTGCAGAAAATCTTTACGCATTCTGTCTGAGTTAAGTCTGACTGTTCTGTGCCAAGCTACCTGAGGGTTGAGCACAGGTTAATTTAGAGATTGCTTGTGACTTAACTCTGGGACGAATTGTTTTTGATGCTTGAGAAAGTTTGTACCCTCTCAACCAGTAACCAAATCCCCAAAACAGATTGTTAGTATTTCTGCCTGAGAGAATTATTTCTTGTCTGTACTCGTATATTGATGAGGGGAAACTGAAATGCTTAGAATTTTTATTAGGAAAGGCCATTGGACACTGACCATAAATTACTCCATTTTAATTCTTAATCTGTATATTCACATCAGGAAAGAATTTTGGATAATTGGCCCTTTGTGAAAATGGGAAAGTTTTTCACAAAAACCCATCCTATTCCCTGAAGGAGTCTGCTCAAAGGTAAATGTTTTCCACACTGTCTCTCTGGGCTCCGAGGACCGAATGACAGCAAGGAACACCACACAGTACATAATTTTCATTATCAGCTGTTGAAAGTCTTGCCTTGAGAGTTCACGCAGTGGGGAAAGTGAAGAAAATGGCTGGTGAGTGGCAGGCTATTGCCCATAAACGCAATGGTAATGTTCAGGCTGTTGCATAGGCTCCATTTTTTTGTCACTTTAAAAAAAACCTTTCCAGCTTCCTGTAAACTTTTAAGAACTTCACATGCAAGTTTGTGAATGAACAAACTTTGCAGCTTCACAAACCTCTCATGAATACCAGTTCAATTAATCATGTTATGCGTACTGAAGAGTGCTACATTCAATAGAACCCATTTGCTTTATCTGGACTAATGATTTTGTTAGTGTTTAAATTGTGCCTCCGATTTCACGTTTGATCCGTAACTGGAAAACTGCCTCATGTTCTTGTCTGGTTTACAAATATCTATTATGAGCACCTGCGTCATTTAGTCTGAGAGGGTGGCTTTCTTAGTACGCCTCTGTACAGCTTCGCTAAGTATCGCCCTTATTCAAGCATAATGTCCTGTAAAACGTTATTTCAATTGACATGAATTTTTTCTTTACTTCCTCTTGATTTTTAATAGTTAGGTCAGGTTGTTTCTCTGTTGTGACGTCAATTTAGAAAGGCTTACTTTATTAGGTAATTCTAGAAGCGCTTTCAGCTGTTCTCCTTCAAAGTGTACACAACCGCACAAAGCATTTTATTCCGCTTGATATTTCAGATTGCTTTATTGAGTAGATGGGTGACTGCTCTGCTTTGCAATTTTCTCCTCGCCCTATAATCGGATGCATTTGCTTTTCTATCTACAGTATTTTGAATTGGCTTAAGAAGGGAGTGTAAGCCTTTTTTCATATTAGGTTAAGCTCGGCCATGGCATGCAGGAATATTTTCAGAATTTTTGGGTCACAATTTTGTGACCCTATTTTACAAGTCTTTGATTGCTCATCATAGGACAGCAGTCTTTTTTGCTACTAGTTTTTATGCGCTTGTGAGTTTTGTATTTCCATCTCCACATCAATTTGCCTACATACCAAATTGGCCGAACATACTTCGCAATCGAAAGTATTTTATGCTATTAATTGCAATGCCCTCTAACAAAATCGTACTTTTGGACCAATTACATACATATATTCTTTTTAATCCTCACCTTGTCTCTGGCAAGTGCTTGCTCCAATGACAATTCTGCCTACACGGATCATTTAACTGTTTATCAACACTCGAAATTAGACGAATACATGTGTGTGTGTTTTACAAAAACAACAAAAATTTAATCAAAGAGAAATGTAAAAATATTTTTTTTAATTTTAGTTTTACCTAACATGAGTCGCTTATAGTTGTTTCTTACAGTAATCTATAATTGAGTTAAGAAATGACTCAAACTCATATTTCAAATTAAGCTGTTGTATTGGTAAATGAACAGTTAAATAGTTTCTTGGTTATGGTTTGTTGAATTATTGGGGCCCTTTAAGCAGATTTTAAGCACTCGTGCCCTCACATCTCCAAATCCTTGAACCATGTAAAGGTTTTTAGTGAGCATTTTCTTCATGCCTAACAGTTAAGAGGTACAACGGTAACTCCCTTCTTGGCCATTCTCAGACATAAAGAGTTAACTGTTCGGGTGAGAAGACTTAGAGGTGTGTTAAATACCCCATAAGGCCAGTTATAGGTATATGTAATGGCATACTAAAGGTCATATTTACACGGGTAGATTTACACATGTAGATTTATTTACTTGCGGATTTACTCTTGCACTTTGGTGTAAATGGATTTAAAATATATATTTGTAACCTATAACTTATAATATAAACTGTCACAGTAGCCGACAAAATCATGTTTATTAAATAATTAATAATGAAAAATATATTCATTTACACATGATATGTTGATCAAAATGTTTAATCAATGTAAAGTAAAGTTTCTGTGCTAATTTAAAATAGTTTTCAATTTGTATTAAGATGTAAAAAGATAAAAAAAAATTTAATATTTAATTGTTAAAATGCTAAAATAGTTACATTTTAATTGAATCTGAATTTTTAACATTTTAACAGTAGTTTACATATAGTTGACTTAAAATTCAATCTAACTAAATATATGTGTATATATGTATATATAAATAAATATATATGTACATATACATATATAAATATATAATAATAATAATATAATAATACACATTTGTCAAGCGCGAACAATCACCCGTTAGGGTCTCTAGGCGCTGGGAGCCGTCGGGAAGATTAAACAAGCTATTGCCCAGAGTCACATGGTGCTGAGCTAACCTGTCACCGGAGCTGGGGATCGAGCCGTGATCCCCAGATTTCGGAGTCAGTCGCCCCGGCCGCGGCGCCAACATATATATATGCTTGTAAAAGTTTTATTGAGAAAATTGGAGCATACACAGAACGACAGAGTGCATACTGTGGTTTACATTTCTATACATACTGTGAAAGCATCATAATAAAGTAGCGGATGACTGGACACCCGTGTCCCTTACATCAGCACCTTGCCCTGTCTTGGCTACCCTTTGCATGTTGTCGTGCAACTGCCAGTCACCCCACCTCCAGTCATCTGTATGTTTTTCTATTTCTCTCTCCTCATATATTTTTTTTCCACCAACGTACCCCAGTCTAAATTTCTCTTCCGTTGACATAATTCTGGAGCCTGTGGTGCCCCCCCATTGTGTGATGATACTTTCTCTCATCACCATCAGACCTAGCCTGAAGAAGATTTTACCATATGCATTTCTGTACATGCGCTCCCATATGTCTAGGACATATATAACATTGGCTCTTCTGGTACTCTAACTCCCACTTTCTCATTAAGGCACTCCTCCTCACCCCTCCAAAATGTTGTGATGGCAAAGCAAACCTCGGTAATGTGGTGGTGGTCCCCTGGCTGCCCAGATCCTCTAAGACATAGATTTGTGGGGTACTCCCTATCTTAGGCAAACATATTCTGGTTAATTAAAACCTGTGTTGGATCTTTAATTGAACTAGGAAGAGGCCGGCTTTTACTTCAACTTCTCTTGAGGAACTGATCACCCACTCACATTGTCCTTTTTCAAGGCACATTGCACCGTTCTTCTACCAGGCTTTTAAAGTTGACAGTTGGCCCCCTTGTTGTTCGCAATTTGTATATATATATATGAGATGAGTGCTTCCCAGAGTGTGGTTCAAGTAATATCCTGTCTGACAGTGGTGTTGAGTGCATCACCACTGTTTTGTTCAATATGTGATCTGACAATAATGAGAGCCCATCGTGTTCCAGCACAACTCCCTCCTAATGCTAAATTTTCAAGGACTATTTTGGTCAACTTTGGAGACTTTAGGGTCAAGGAACAGATCTTGTCAAGAGCCATTAAACAAAGACAGTTTTCTTTGGCAGAGGTGCCATTTTGTTGTATTTTCTCAGTCATGTCAGCTTCCGCAGCAAAAAGAATTTGTTAAAATGTTACATCTGTTTAAGGCACAAGGGGCTCAAGCTATGATAGCCCAGCAGAGTAAGCTGAAGGTACTAGGCAATGGCAAATTTCATATCCTCTGTAATGTTATAGAGGCACAGGAATTATTGCAACAGATTTCGATGGATAAACCCTAATGGCTTTAAACTATTCCTCGGGTAAGAGGTTGGGGGGCTTTATTAGTCTTTGTTTATAGAGATGTTCATTGCTGGTAAAAGGCTGTTAAATTGCTGCTTTTGTTATTCAGGAAAGGGGAGGTGAGGGCAGGGGTGGGGAGCCAATCAGCTGCACTGCACTAGGCACAAAGTCATTTTGCCTGTAGATGGGTGGGTGGGTGGGACAGGTTGTTGGACTCTGAGCAAGGGCGGCCTTCTGCTCGGGCAATAATGGGTCAAAGGAGGAGACACGGGGGGTGGAAAGGGAGCATTTGGGAAAAAACGAAAACCATATTTTTGATTTTTATTCATCCATCTATCACTATTTAGAAAGGGAGGAGGGAGGTATAAGGGGGGTGCAAGTCATTCTGCTGGTCGTTAGGTACACACTCCGTGTTAAAGTGGGAACTCTATTACTTACTGTTTACTGAATATCTGCTATAGCGGAAATGGCAAATCGGAATTATGAAAAATGGGAAATAAGGAAGTTCTTTTAATGTAAATGGCCTTAATAATAAGAGGAAAATGAAAGCCATTGAAGCTCGGATTAAGACTGAGAACCCGTCAGTTATCCTGTTACAAGAGACCCATATAACAGCGGGGAAAATAGCAGACTTCTCAATGTTTAAATCCTGGGCGGCATATAGGGGCTTTTCTTCATCCTCTGCAGCCCACAGAGGAACTGCGATTTTTCTTAGCAAGAAATTTCAGGCAGAGGTAGTCAACTCTGCGAGTGATCAAAGTGGTAGATGGAGCTGGGTCACCTGTAATTTAGGAAATAGATCATTGACTCTTGCCAGTTTATACGCCCCGGTAGAGGATAATCCCACCCCATATGAGGAATTCTTCCAATCCTTAATCCAGGTTTCAGCGGACTTAATAGTGAGAGGGGATTTTAATTTGTTAATGAATCCGAAAATTGACTCTTCATCCAAGGCAAAAAAACTATTAAAGCAAACATCTTTTAAATTGGTTCAAAGTTATAGCTCAATGCTTGATATAGCCGATCTTTGGCGGGTGGCATTCCCCACTAAAACGTCTTACACCTGTCAGGGAGATTTCATACTTTTTCACGTATTGTTTTTTTCTTATTTCTAGAAGCTTGGTTTTTAACTCACAAAAAACTCTGCAGAACGGGCTCTTGGATCACGCACTGATAATTTTAGAATTGGAATTGGGTGAATGTAAGAAATCCTCCAAAAAATGACCGTTGAATAGACAATATTTATTAGAGGAAAACTGGGTATCCATTATTAAAACTGAAATCAGCGAGTTTCTTGAGTGAAATTATGGCTCAGCCTCACTAGATGTTGTTTGGGATTCATTTAAAGCATTTTTTCTAGGGCTTGCCGTTGCTGAAGACACTGGGTATTCAAGGGCTAGGAAGGAGGAAAAACATTTACTTGAGCAAAAAGTGCAAAGGTTCCTTGATAAATTACTCTTTAGCACCTCCGTGGCAAACCGTTGACAGTGGGATCAGGATGAATGGGACCTTGCCAACAAATATTATTCTAAGAGTGATTCCCTATTTCAGCAGAATAGGCAAAAAATGTATGAGGTGAGCAATTATACCAGCAGATTTTTGGCAAGGGAGCGGGCTGCAAGTAATCAAATACTCGCACTGAAATGCCCCATCTCAGGTTCTCGTTTGGAGGACATGGATGCAGTTGGAAATATCATGGTTCAACATTATGAGAGGATATATGGCCAACATCATTCCATCGATAGGCCATCTTTGGGGGAGTTCCTTCAGGAAAATAAATTACCTGCATTAAAAGATTTAGAAAAAAAGAGTATGGTGAGACCATTTCCAAAAGAAGAGTTAGCCGAGGTTATTAAATACCTTCCGAATGGGAAAGCCTGTGGGCCTGACGGCCTCCCTGCTGAGTTTTAAAAAAAACATTTATGAGTTTAATTGAGGATTTTCTCCTTTTACTGGCAAATTCACTTCTTGGAGGAGGATCTATACCTCTCTCTTTTAGAAAGGGGAATGTAGTCAGTTTAAAAAAAAAGGTAAAAACAGAGAAGATCCTAATTCATACGGTCGGATAACGCTTTTAAATTCTGACAACAAATTATTTACCAAACCTTTAGCCAATCGCTTTAATGGGATAGATTCACATTTAATACATTCTGATCAGAATGGCTTTATCACAGGGAGGCAGCTTGGAACCAATACACATTTTTTAGTGGAGGCACTGGACTACTCTGAGACCCGGAAGATTCCAGCATTAGTACTTTTTTTAGACACCGAAAAGGCATTTGATTTGGTTATTTGGGAAACTTTATTTTACATTTTATTGAAATTTGGTATACCCTCCAAAAATACTGGGCTGATCGAGAAGCATTTATGAATGCAGAGGCCAATACTATTATCAATGCCACTCAGGTTGGTCAAGTAAATGTTAAAAGGGGAACCCTGCTATCTTGTGTTATTTGCCGTTTTTATTGAGCCTCTTGTGGTTGCAATTAGGAATAACGGGAATATTTGCCATTCACTTCCAAGCATGAGTAAAATCAAATTATACGCAAACGACATCATGCTCATTTTAAAACCGGAAGAGGAAGTGCAGGTAAAGGCCTTCCAGATTGTTGATCTTTATTAGTCATTCGGCGGCTATGGCTATAAAATTAATAAAAAAGAAAAACAGGGATAATTCTATGTGGCTGCGCATCTAGGGTTGTACATCCCGATATTTCTTCGTGCTTTAGTTTAAATCCCAGGAGGTATCTGGGGATCTATTTTTCGCCATTTATTTCAGAACTATATGATCTGAATTGTGTTCCATTGCTACGAAAAACCCAGGACTTATTTTCACGTTGGAGCTCTCTCCCCTTTAACCATTCTTGGCCGGGTCGCTTTGATCAAAATGTCAGTGCTTCCATTGTTTAATTTTCTTTTCTCAATGATTCCTTGTGTGTTAGTTAATTCCTTCTTTAGGAAAATAGGGTCAATGTTTACATCATTACTATGGGATAAGAAAATCCCCTGCATTGCACTCAGTACTTTATATGAAAAGTTGGAAGATGGTGGCTTAGCCCTCCCCAATTTGAAGGAATACTACTTTGCACAATATATGTCTAGATTTAAGCAGGGTTGACAGTCGGGTCTTTTTAATCAACTTCTTTATGAATTTAATGTGTAAAGAAAATCAAATTCATTGCCCACTATCAATATTTAGATCTCCGAACTTAGTTAGATACAAGTGTGTTGACTGGGTTTTTCACAAACGCCAGGCATTTTTTAGACTGTATTCCATTCCAGTTATCAATGCCATAACCCCAATTGCAGATCTTTTTGTTTCAGCAGGTATTAGAGATTCGTTTTTATCTATACAAAATTGGACCAAGGCTGGGTTTCATAAACTTTATGATTTTCTCCGGAATGATAGATGGTTGACCGTAATGGAGATGTCTCAATTAATCCCGGCAACTTCCTTCTCCTCGGCTCCTATAATATTATTAGTAAATATTTTAGAAAGCTTGATCTCCCTCAGATTATTGGTCAGAAACAGCTAGTCTTAGACCTGCTGGAAGAGAGGGTAGTGAAATGATGGGGCATTGGAAAAAATGTCTAGCCGTAATGAAAGGGGCAGACTTGGCGACCAATGCCGTAGCGAAATGGGGTAAACACGAGGACTTGGAAATCTCAGTAAATACATGGGCCACAATTAATAAGTTCAATTTCAGTTCAGTCAGAGGGGCCAACTGGAGAAGGATGTTATATTTCAGCAGGTGGATACTATATAGAACCCCTTGTTTTGTAGCTAAAGTTTACCCTAATCAATCAGCACAGTGTTTCCGGTGCCATACTCACCCTGCAGCCAATTGGACTCATATAATATTACAGTGCCCCATGATCCAGAAATTCTAGAATGATATTTTTGAATATCTGGCAACAGAGTGTTCGAAATCTATTGGATTTAATGATCAACTAATAGTTTGGGGCTATGATCCAGATCTAGGGCTCCTAATGAAGTTGATTACATTTTTATATATTTGTATGGCAGTCGCCAGATCACTCCTTCTTCAAAGATGGCGAACTGATCTAATTCCGACTAAGATCGATTGGGTTCGGAAAATGGGTCAGGTAAAAAGAAGTGGACCAACCTATGCTTCACGGATAGGAGGGCTTAATAAATTTGGGAAGATTGGAGCATACGCAGAAAATTGGAGCATACGACAGAGTGCATACTGTGGTTTACATTTCTATACATACTGTGACAGCATCATAATAAAGTAGCGGATCACTGGACACCTGTGTCCCTTAAATCAGCACCTTTCCCTGTCTTGGCTACTCTTTTCATGTTGTTGTGCAACTGCCCGTCACCCCACCTTCAGTCATCTGTATGTTTTCCTTTTTCTCTTCCCTCATATATGTTTTTTCCACCAACGTACACCAGTCTAAATCTATCTTTCATTGACACAATTCAGGAGCCTCTGGTGCCCCCCCATTGTGTGATGATACTTCCTCTCATCACCATCAGACCTAGGCTGTAGAAGATCTTACCATATCCATTTCTGTACGTGTGCTCCCATATGTCTAGGAAATATATAACATTGGCTCTACCTGTACTCTAACTCCCACTGTCTCATTAAGGCACTCCTCCTCACCCCTTCAAAATGTTATGAGGGCGAAGCACACCTAGATAATGTGGTGCTGGTCCCCTGGCTGTCCAGATCCTCTAAGACATAGATTTGTGGGGTACTCCCTATCTTATGCAAACATATTCTGGTCAAGTAAAACCTGTGTTAGATCTTGAACTAGGAAGAGGCCCGCTTTTACTTCAACTTCTCTTGAGGAACTGATCACCAACTCACATTCTCCTTTCTCAAAGCACATTGCACCGTTCTTCTACTGGGCTTTTAAAGTTGACAGTTGGCCCCCTTGTTGTTCACAATTTGTATACATATAAGAGATAAGTCATTCCCGAGTGTGGTTCAAGTAATATCCTGTCTGCCAGTGGTATTGAGTGCATCACCACTGTTTTATTCAATATGTGTTTCATGAGGGCCTAACTTTGTTGTAGGTATCTGGACTCTTCGTGACTTTCTGTAACTGCTTCCAGGCAAGCATTCCTTCCACTCCCCATATGTCCTGTATTTGTGCAAATTCCTTGTGTATCCCAGATGAGAAATCTCCCAAACCCCAGTATATCCTTCAGCACATTGCTGTCCTATAGTGGCATTTCTTTTGTGATGGTCCCCTGACCCTAAAGATAATGTAATGTCTTATCCCACATCCTCAGTGTAATTTGCATGTTTTCCCCTAGGCTCCTTCACATGTCTATCTACTATGAGGGATGGCTCATCTGAAGGAGCAAAGACTCACTCATTTATGACTGCCATCTGCACAACCCAGTAGAACTTTTGTATGTTTGGGAGGGCTATACCTCTTTCGTATACTCCCCTAGTTAGTTGTTCAAGGGCTATCCTAGGGGCCCTTCCATCCCACAGAATTGTGCAGACCTCTGCCTCCACTTGTTACATGAATTATGGGGGACCCAGTAGCAGGTGCTCTGAAGGGCATGGATGAATTATGGAAATACAAACATGTTGAAGGTAGCCACTTCTCCCAGAAATGGCAGCGGCAGGGCCATACTGTGAGTGATATCCTACCTGAATTTATTAAGAGATGGATGGTCGGGCATTATCTCCCAAGAATGTGCAAAGCCCATTATCTAGCACTGGGGTCTTGATTGGATAGAGCTCATGAAAGTATGGTCGGTAAACCTCACTGCTAAGTTAGTGTCTCCTACAATGGTTTTGCCATTGCATTCTATCAGCATCCACACCCAAATATTCTCTTGACTTTCTTATATAGGCAGTACAATACGTTCCCAACTTTAATCCCCACTTTGAGGGATTTATGCATAGCTAGATATTGGTTTGGGGCCTCCACCATTTCCAGATCGCAATACCCGCTGTTAAATTTATAGTCCAGTTTGTACCTCCTCTTTTCCATCTTTATCAAACAGTGACTCATGTCCCAGTATGTTCATTTCTATTTGTACCATGGCTCTCTTATTGGATGTTTGTATGTATACCTTAAGTGATATCAGTTTGCCCCTCCACATAGCCTTCTGAGCCTCCTACATAGTCACCCATGATTCAACTGAGTCATTGTTTGAAATTGTGTTACTTGTTGAGGGTGGGGAAACCCTACTCAAGCAGGAACCACAATCTCTGTCAGGGTTAAACAGAAACAAACCTCAAATTAACCTGTGCTTAACCCTCTGGAAGATTGGCACAAAGCAGTTAGGCTTAACTTAGAGGCAATGGGTAAAGTATTTATGCCACACTTCCATGAATAATAAAATGAAAACACCACACAAAGAGGATCCCACAGAAAGAGAGAGCAGATTTTAATAAATTAAACAAGACCAAATCAACAGAAATCCAATTAGTAGAACCAAAAATATGTAATTTTCATGATTTCCATGAAAATAGTGTAAAAAATCCTAAAGTAGGGGCTATCAGGTCATACAAAACTGGGAGAAAGCCACACATTCAGGCTGACTATGATGGAGTGTGGATCGGAGACAGGGCCAGGTTACCCCCACAGTTCAGTGTAAAGAGTCCTGTTCATGATGGTGGAGGCCGCAAAGAGCAATGAAACTTCATGGACATTCATCGATGTAGTAAAAGGGCAGGCCTCGCATCATTTACGGTGGTCACAGCAGCTCGAAGATCCTGTTGTCATTGTGAACGGTTGAGCCGGAGCTTCGTAGTGGCGCTTCCCATGAGTGGTAGACACTGTAGCTTGAAGAGTCAGGTTGAAGGAACTTCGTGCTTTGTGAGTGACAATGTTTTTCCATCAGCTGCCCGTTCGCAGTCACATAGAGCCCATAAACTTAATTTTAGCCTCTCTGAGGCCATACCAAGGGTCCAGGACCTAAGGGCAAGAACTTCCAGCTTGCCATGTTCCTGTGGCTCTGAGCAGGAGGCTAGTAGGCTAGCCCTTGGGGTGACTTTGGGAGTCCTGGGTTCAGGTGCAGGTCCAAATCCCTCTGACTCAGGCAAAGAAGCAGCAGTCAGCAGGGCAGCACTCCAGCAATGCAGTAGTCCAGCAAGGCAAAGTCCAGCATGGCAGCAATACAGCAGAGTGGCAGTACTTTCAGCAGCACAGCAGTTCTTCTTCCTGTCAGAGTTTCCACAGGTTCATTTCAGGAGTGGAATGTAGAGTTGGTGTCTGAGGTCAAATATTTATACCTGGTGCTCCCTTTGAAGTGAGAGAATCTTCTAGAGATTTCCATTTGAAGTGCACAGGTTTTCTGCCCCATCTGCCCTTGCTACAGACTTATTACATCGGGTACGCAGCCCTTTGTGTTGAGGCAAGACACAAGCCATTCACGTATAAGAAGGGCTGTGCCCAGCTCTGCATTCACATTCTGCCAGTAATGACCCATCCAGGCACACTTAACTCCTCTATTGTGTGTGGATGTCTAGGAGGAATACACAAAGCCCAACTGTCAGCTACACCAAGTCATTTGACCCAGATACAGCCTGCAGACACTAAGTGGCTAAGGCAAGAAAATGTAAATGTTCTAAAAGTAGCAATCGCAAATCTGCATTTTTAAAATCTGACATTACCATAAGAGAGGTATTTTCATTACAGTTCCAAAGACACCAACCATGAATTGGTTGCCTGTTCCCATTTGGAAGTTAAAGCTTGTTAAATGTAATAAGGTAACTCCAATGTAATCCTATGGAAGTGCTAGGCCTGGCAATAGTGAAAAACAAATGTAATAGTTTGTAAAACTTAACGGTATATGCCCAACATTTTAAATACACTACACCCTGCCCTCTGGGCTGTTCGGGGCCTACCATAGGGGTGACCTACAGGTATTAAAACCAAAGGGTTGGGCCTGGCAAAATTTTTATTTTGCCAGGTAAAAATGGCAGTATATCATTACAAACACAGGCTGCAATGGCAGGCCTGAGACATGTTTAAAAGGGCTACTTAACTGGGTAGCACAAATAGTGTTACACGCCCCCTAATAGGCTTTAGTTTACGGGCCCTAGGTACATATAGTCTCACTTTACTAGGAACTTATATGTAAATTATATATGCCATGCCAATTGGGAGTTAGCCATTGTCGGCATCTTCTAAGGAGGGAGCACATGCACTTTAGCATTGATTAGCAGTGGCAAAGTGTGCAGAGAAATAAGGACAGAAAAAAAAGAGATCAGCAAACATGGAGGAGGAAGGCAAAGCATTTGGATGGTCTAATATGTGCCCCCTACTGAAAGTGAGAAGAACTAATCACCTTCTTGGGAGTTCTCATTACTAAGTTAGAAGCAACTGGATAGACCATCAGCACTGGCGCGGTCTGACGCAGGATGGTTTTCCACCAGAAAGTCTACTCCCTGTAGGGAGATGGACTACCTAAACAATTTGGGATTTTCACCCCTTATTTGCATGAGTCATCTGAGGGCTCGGTGGTCTGTCTGAACCTGGGAGTGGTATGGTCTCATCTTCCTCAGTGCCCAGACCTCAGCAAAGATCGCCCTTTCAATCACGCACCACCTCTGTTCCCTGGGATGTAACGTCCTGCTGATTAAGGCTACTGGTTGGTCTAGGCCGTCCTCATTTAACTGTGCTAAGACAGCCCTATGTCGTGCTCCGAAGCATCTGTTGGCACAATAAACTACTTAGAGAAGTCATTAGCCATGAGTACAGATGTTGTACACATGGCGTCCTTGAGGGTGTCAAAGGTTTTCTGGCAGGCCTCTGTCCAGATCATTTTTCTGGGCTACTTCTTAAAAGTCAGCTCTTTTAAAGGGGCAGCAACTGTGCCATATCCCTGAACAAACCTCCAATAGCATCCTGTGAGGCCCAGGAAGTCCCTCACCTTATTCTGTGTTTTAGGGGGTTGCCAGGATAGGATAGTTTCAATATTGGGCTGGAGGAGCTGCACCATACCCCTGCGAACCTTGTGACCCAGCTATGGCACTGAGCCCTCCCATATTTTCCACTTTCTGGCCTTAATAGTCAGATCTGCCTGATGCAGGACCTGAAGCATCTCTGAAGAGAGCTATTTCGTCCACCAAGGTGGCACAGAATGCCTCCTTCTCAGATAGTATCCTTTTGACCAACCTCTGAAAGGTGGCAAAGGCATTTTTTAAGCCAAAGGGCAGGAAGGGGTTAGCGGTCCAGTCGGCCGATACTCCAGGGCAATAGAGCATAAAACAGCAATGGCGGCCCGGACGCGGAGCGGGCACGCTGCTGGCGCGCCAAAGGCAAGCCCGTCTGCGCCCGTCCATGCCCATCCGGGTCCTGGTGCCAAGACCCCTGAAAAATTACGAGACTAAGATACTCCACAGAAGATTTAGAGAGATACAAGCCTTATAAAGTGGAAAATTGTGACATGAAGTTGGATTTCACAGCAGGCAAGCCAATAGGCAGTTACTGCAAATGCTGCAAACGAAGATGGTTAATTCCGCACACTATAGGAATTTCAGACAAGACACTAAAGCAATCTCAAACAAGCCAGAAGTGAGAATGCGGACTAATTAATAGCAGATCTCTACCCAAACACACAACGGAGCTACACATATCACTAGAGGACTCTTAACTAGACGTCCTATTTGTAACTGAAAGCTGGCTCAAAGAACACTCCTCTACTGACATAGTTATGGCGGTCCCACCAGCCTACAAACTGCATAGACTAGATAGGGTGGGCAAAACAGGAGGAGGACTAGCTATTATTGTGAAGGTGGAACACAAGTGTATAACAGAACAATTTAACTTGGAGGACTGTCAATTTCTACAGTTTGCAATACAACTGTCCCCAACCTTTACGCTCTCAGGCCTACTAATATACCGACCACCGGGCCCCCTTGGGGGTTTTTTAGAAGAAGTGTCCAATGCAATGGCTAGTCTGCTTCTAAAAAAAACTCATATTATAATACTTGGAGATCTGAATCTTCATATGGAGGATAAAAGTAACCGGAACACAATGAGACTATTATCAGATCTAGAGAGCTTACACTTGGCTCAACTGATAGAAACAGCTTCACACATTAAAGACCACATCTTGGACGTAGTAATCTCCAATGTCCCCGATTTAACGGTCGCCTCCCCCGTTCCAGTGCATTGGTCAGACCACTACTTTGTACTTTTTAGGCTACAAAAGACTGGAAACGAACACAGAAACATTACACGGAATAAGGAGGTGCTGAAAAGGCCCTGGGGTAGGATTAACACAGACAATTGGGGGATATTCTGACAGAGGCAGTAAAAGCCACAATTGGAAACACCAGGCTCAGTCGAAGTAGTCTACTCTCAATGGGAATCCTGGATCACACAATCACTAGATATAGTAGCACCCAAGACCATTCACAAACATAAAATAAGACATAGAGCTAAAGGATGGTTCAACTCCCAACTATTGGTGCAAAAAAAGGAATGTAAAAAGATCGAAAGAGAGTGGAGAAAGTGTTATGATTCCAAACTCAAAACAAAATATAAAGTGGCCATTAGGAAGTATCATGACAACATCAAGATGAACCAAGCAGAGTTTTTTGAGGAGAAAATCAGGGAGGCACAGAACTCTACTAGAGAACTGTTTGCAATAATTAAGTCCTTGACTAATCCATCCCACGATAGTGGCCCTCCCGAATCATCAGAGGACAGGTGAAATACCCTAGCCTCATACTTCCTCTCGAAGGTGACAGATATTTACAGTGGTTTTGAATCAGATAATAACCACTGATTATAGAAGGAGGAAGAACATGCAGGGGTCCCTCACAACAAGTCATCACTAACTTTCCCAACGTGGAACAAAAGGACTTTGAATCCCTACTAGACATAGTGAAGTCGGATTCACCTTTGGACCCAGCACCGGCCCATATCCTCAAAACAGAAGCACCAATTATGGCATCCACCAATCAATCTCTTGACACTGGTATAGTCCCAAGGTCGTGGAAACACGCTGTGATAAAACCTTTACTAAAAAAGCCAATGCGGACCAATCCCTACCAGAAAATTACCGCCCTATCTCCTTACTACCATATGCGGGCAAGTCACTGGAAAAAGATGTCAATAAGAACTTGACAGATTTCCTGGAGACCAACCTCCACCCCTCACAGATGGGTTTCAGGACACAACATAGCACCAAATCTGCTCTGTTAATAGTGGTTGAAGAGTTAAAACAGTCACTAGACACAGGAAAACCGGCGGCACTGCTCTTATTAGACTTAAGTGCAGCCTTCAATATGGTGAATCACCGTATATTGTGTAGAAGGCTGTCAGATAAGGGAATAAAAGGTGTGGCACTTAAGTCAATCAATCAATCAGGAGTTTGTTAAAGCGCGACTACTCACCCGTAAGGGTCTCAAGGCGCTAGGGGTGGGGGGGGAGTTGGGGGGGTGCAGGTTCCATTCCATCAAGGAGGGGGTCTGTCGAAGAGCCAGGTTTTGAGGTTTCTTGCGAAGATGGGGAGCGATGTTGTCTGTCTGAGGTGGAGCGGAAGGGCGTTCCATGCCTTGGCCGCCAGGAAGGAGAAGGAGCGGCCTCCCGATCTGGTCTTTCTGGTGCGGGGGACCACAGCGTAGGAAAGCTGGGCTGATCGTAGGGTCCTTTGGGGTGCGTGGAATTTGAGTCGGCTGTTCAGGTATGCTGGTCCGGTGCCGTGGAGGGCCTTGTGTGCGTGGGTGAGCATCTTAAAGGTGATTCTCGCCTCGACGGGGAGCCAGTGGAGTGTGCGCAGGTGCTGGGAGATGTGGCAGTGTTTTGGCAGGTTGAGGACCAGTCTTGCGGCGGCGTTCTGGATGTTCTGTAGCTTGCGGATGAGGTTTTTGTTTATTCCGGCGAAGAGTGCGTTGCCGTAGTCGAGTCTGCTGGTGACCAGGGCTAACTTCATTTCTGGACGGACGTTCATTTCAAGTACAAGAAAATAATATCTGCTTCAAAACTATGTCACTTAAGTGTGGAGTTCTTCAGGGCTCCTCCCTGAGCCCAACACTTTTTAATGTTTATGTGGAGCCACTTGCCAAGATTGGACAGGAATTGAACATCTCCATGACCTCGTATGCTATCGATAAGCAGCTGGTTATTTCCCTGGATCCAAAAAATAGTAAGGATGGGAGAGGCTGTCCGCATGCCTGATTAAAGTCAAAGAATGGATGACGGCAAGCTGTCTAAAGTTAAATGGTGAAAATACAGAGCTGCTACTTATCGGAAATAAGGCAATACCTAGACCAATAATAAACTGGCCAGCCTGTCTGGGCAAACCACCCATCCCAGCAGATACAGTGACAAATTTGGTGTTCTGGCTAGATACAAACCGTTCCATGACCGCACAAGCCAATAAAGTCATGGCAATCTGTTTCGGGCTTCTTAGAAGCCTACGGAAAATTCTAGACAGAATACCCACTCCAACTAAGGAAGACAGTGATCCACTCGCTGGTCACCTCGCGACTGGATTACGGAAATTCACTCTTCCTAGGGGTACCCAAATGTGTCATCCAGAAGCTGCAGATAGCCCAAAATGCAGCTGCTAGAATAAAGTTTAAAACCTTGGTCATTGTCCACAGAGCACGACATAGGAAGGCCCCAAAAAATAAGAAATCTGATCTCGTCCTACACCCCAAAGAGAAAGCTGCGCTCTAGCACAGAAGAGAGGTTAGCTCAAACCAGGGTCTGTAGGGAAAAAAGGGGAGGAAGTTCCGTTTCCCATTTGGCCCCTAAACTTTGAAACTCCCTCCTACTGGAACTGAGGCTAATAGAGGGGAAGCTACAATTCCGGCTGTTCATGCAATATCCATAGGGTCTACCTGTCCAATTTCAGTATCTGGTCGCGCAGCGATGGGAAGACTAAGGGCAGCCATGCGATTTACAAATCCGTCATTCATCCATTCATTCATCCTAAATTGAAAGATGCCCTTTGGGATCAAGAACACAGAACTGTCTTTTGCCCCCTCAGTCAAAGTAATCTGCCAATACAATGAGATAAAATACTGATAAATTTGGTAGTGCCCAGCCTCTTTACTACCTCATCCACTCGTGGGGTGTGTATCAGTCTTAGTGACAGAATTGAGTCATTAGTAGTCCATAAAACCATTCTGGAATGGTGCCTGGAGGGGCAGCCTTGGGTACCAACACCACTGTGCTCGGCGAGGGATTGTTGGAGGGCTCAATCACCCCTAATGGCAGACCTTAGGGGTGATTGAGCCAGTATCAAGGAGACCTTGTCCTTGAAACGGGCCCTCACATTATTCAACAGCCTATACATTTTATTTTCTGACAGGTACACAGTCTCCAGTGTCTCTTTCATGGGTACACAAATCTGTAAGCCAGTGTGTGAGAGAGAACAATGAGGAAATCTGCCCCAGCAACCGGTGGCAGTCACTCTGCTGTTCTGGGGTCAGAGTAGGGGAGAGGTTGATATCCTCTACTGACACAATCTGCTCCATCCTTCCCAATCCGGATTCCGTCCTAATTTTAGCACGGAAACGGCGTTGTTGGAGGTCTCGGAGATCATCAGGGAGACCTTGGATGTTGGTGGCAAGGCCATGTTAGTCATGTTGGACCTGTCGGTGGCCTTTGACACCGTCCCCCATGAGGCGCTCCTCGCCAGGCTCCATGACATCGGCATTAGGGGGACGGTGTTCAAATGGTTTACATCTTTTCTTGAAGGCCGCCGCCAGACGATCTGGGTTTCCCAGAGCTCCGCCGAGATGCCGCCATTGGGAGTTGGGGTTCCACAGGGTTCTGTGTTGAGCCCGTCATTGTTTAACATCTTCATGTCCCCTCTGGCGGCGGCGGTGGAGGCATATGGGGCCCAGATCGTGTCCTACGCCGATGATACGCAACTTCTCTTCACATGCGGTAAAGATCAGGCATTCGATGGAGAGAGTATTCGGGGCTGTCTGGGCATGGTCTTCGACTGGTTCCAGCGGAACAGCCTGAAGGCCAACTCCAGTAAGTCGGAGGTCCTATTCTTTGGTTGTGCCACCGATCCTGAGTGGCGGCAATGGTGGCCGTCTGAAATGTGTCCTCCCGCACAGTCATCATTGGTCGCTAAAAACCTTGGTGTTAAACTGGACAATAAGCTTTCATTGAGAGCTCATGTCCTTGGTCTGGCCGGCACCTGTTTCGGCATTTTGAAGATGCTCCGCAAGTTCCTTCCACTGCTTTCTGCGGAGCATAGGCGGATTACCGTGCAGGCGCTTATTGGATCCAGGTTGGATTACGCCAACGCCCTCTTTCTCGGCCTCCCTGACTATCTAGTCCAGCGCCTGCAGGTGGCACAAAACTCTGCTGCCCGTGCCATCTTTGGCCTGCATAGGCGAGCACGAGCTTCTGGGCTGCTGCAAACGCTACACTGGTTGCCCATCCGGAAGCGGATTATGTTTAAATCCCTGACGCTGATGCACAAAGCATTGTTTGGCTCAGGGGCCGGGTACCTACGGCGCAGGTTGGCCTTCTATCGCCCAGTCCGCTCACTGCGGTCTGAATCTCTTTTTACTGCCGTGGTTCCGCGTGTGAGGAAGGCCCGCACTGGGGGCCGCTCCTTCAGCTGCAAGGCACCCCAGTTGTGGAATTCTCTTCCACTGGCGCTACGCAGCACCCCCAATCTGCTTCAGTTCAGGAAGAGCTTGAAGACTTGGCTTTTTAATCTCTAGTTTCTTTCTGGTGGGTCTTTTCTGTTTCTTGTATCTGTTTTTCCCTGTTATGTTATTCTACATTGAGCTGCCTGTGGAAAGCGCCGGGACACTCTTTTAGAGTAGCCGTGCGCTATATAAACTTATTTTAACATAACATAACATAACATAACACTGCATGCTGTTGGGGAGATAAGAGGTCACAAGGAGCATAATGACTTCAGACCTGTCAAAGTGGGATTCTAGGCAGTTTATGTGGAGCACCCTTAAGGGCTTTCTAGAATTTTTGAGATCCACTAGGTAGGCTGACTCTGCCCTTCTGCTCCTTCACCTCTTATGGGCCTGTCCAGTGATCCTGGAGAGCTCTGGACTTCACAACCTTCTTCCACTGGCCAGGTTGAAACTCTACCAGAGTGGCCTCCTGTTCATACTAGAGTTTCATAATGTCTTAACTGACTTCTAAGATTATTTTTTGCCTTTTTCCAGAAGCAATTAGTCTGGTTTTGGAGTGCCAGCATGTAGCTGACCATATCCCTAGGGGGTTTCTTTAGAATGTGGTCTCATCCCTTTCTGACAAGGGTGAGAGGTCCCCTAACTGAGTGGCCAGAGAGGAGTTAGAGTGAAACCCAACCCCCTTTTGTGGCACCTCCCTGTAGTAGGCAAACTTTAAGCACAGCAGGAGGATGTCCAAAGTTCACCTCATAGGCTCAGGTTGGCCCATTTGTTTGGGTGTGATAGGATGTAGAGACAGGCATGGCTCTACATCTACATAGAAGGACTAAGAGTAATGAGGATTACCAGTAAGTAATCATAACGTTACGGTTAACCACAAAATCAATGGTAACCCCTAGATGCTATCTTACTCACAAACATGACAAGGTAAAATCTTAATGAGTTGCTTGATGAGCAAGCAGTACACATGTACTGCTAGAAACAGTTGCTAGACGGTCCCTTTGTAGTAGAACTGTTATAGGAAATGCCTCTCTGTAGCTGAGATCATGACCTCTGCTAACTTCCTTCTGTCATATAGATTTTTGAGTCTTACTATCAAGCTCTGTTGAAGTCTTTGTGTTGACTGCAATTTCCTGGGACATTTACTGTATGTTTACTGGTGCTTGCACTCTCCGCAAAACGAATCACACTACTTCTTCTTCAGCTTCAAGAAGGTGGTTCCTATCATCCCTTGCTAGTTTAGTTTTTTGATTATGTAGTGCTATCTGGATCTGTATTTGTTAATAATGGAAGAAGGTGTCTGGGAGGTTCATCTGATGTTTCCTGCTCTCTTAGTTGTTCAGTTTTCCCTATGCCATCACAGGTGGTGACATAAATGATCCTGTTGCTCTTTTTTCATTTTATTTTTGACCTTCTATTGTGACTTACTCATCTACGCAGGTCCTAATGCAATTTTCAGTTCAGATCTCTTCACGCCGTTGCTCAATGTTATAATTTGGTTGTGCTTCTACATCTTCTCTTTTTGTGTACTACCTGCCTTGATAGTTGTTAGTAGGGATTTATCTTTTCTCGTTGCTGTAATTTTTTTGCCGTACTTCAGCATACATTATTTTCTACATTGGAGCAGAAGGCAGTTAGTTTAATTTTTCCCCTGGACTGTGATATTGCTCTTATCTTAGAGCATAAGCCCTCTTCCATTTACCATTCTTGGTGGTCAATGTTTATATCAGTGGGTCTTTCTGGCCCATAGCAAACTAGGGATTTTCATTACATAGACGTTTAGTTTTTACATTCCAAGCCTTAAAGAGTCTATAATGCTTCCAATTTGGCTGTGTACACTATTTTTATTTGTTGTCATGGCATTTTTATGTTAGGACCTGAAAGTTCCCCTTATTATTTTATCATACTCTGCATCCACCCAGAATGACATTATTCTCATGTTCTTTTATCTTGCTCTACAGGCCAATCTGTTGTGATGGAAGTTAGGTGGATGTAATGAATGAGTAGACAGTTAGTCGAGACACTACTAGGGGGACTAGAATATTGGGTGCGATATATGTGCTATTCATAAGTTGACTCTTTCCACTTATTCTGGGATTGGCCAAGCAGCACTTAGAGCCAGACCTGCCTTGACGGTGGAGTTCAGCAACTACTTACCATTTTATGGATTGATGCATGAACGTCATTTGTCAGATCACCCCACCACATCTACTGGTGCACATCCACTATTGCATGGTGTTCTCACTGTGGCTACACACGAAGAACAAAATCAGAACTTACTGAACCAAACAATTCTCCAACATATATTCAGGTTTTTCGAAATGAAATTCAAAATGCAAATCAGCAATGCTCCTACATTAAAAAAACACAATGTCAAAACCCTGGGTAGTACATATAAAACAGAACACAAACATCTAAAATCAGTCTCTCCAACAGGAAGCTTACACAATACCTCTGCCTTACAATAGTGCGACCTGTAACACATGGATAGATGTCGATTTAATACGCTTTATTTCTATCCATTTTAGCTGTTTGCAATGTCAAACCACGGTGTAATGTCCTGCTGCAACTAATATTGTATTATGATTGTGCGCTCTGCAATAAAAATGCAGTAAACATTTGATCAACATTCTGTAAATTAGGTTTTTCCAACGAGTAGCTCGTGAGCTATAGGCAGCACTTCAGATTCGTTTAAGTAGCTCTCCTGGGGTTGCTCAATCTACTAAATTAGAAGCTTTTGCTTAGTTACTTTGGTATGTATACCAAAATTGAAGAGTGTTTATTCAAGCCAAAATTGTGTGTATTTTTAGAATTGATAACCCGATGTGTGCAAAAAATGGTTGAATGTCAAAAAATATATTTAACACTGATTTTTGAATGCTAGATCATGTGACTATAAAGACCCATTACTAATATTGTTTGGTGCCAGGGGCATTGTAACCACGGCTGTTATGTATTACACATGTAGAGGTATTCCACATTGATAAAGCATTTTGTGCATGACTGCTGTCAAGCATGCCTGTTTCACTGAGGGGAACACTGCTAGTACTCTTGCATAGGGTGGGCACTAATGTAATTGTGTTTGATGTTGTCACTTTAGCAATATTAGTAGTTGAGGATAATTCTTGTTTAATGTGAGTACCTCTGGTTATAGAAAAGGTTGGAAATCACTGCTGTAAATTCTCATAATTAATAGATGCTGCAGTTGAAATGTAGCCTTTATAGCGTAACTGGTTATAATAGTTTTAGCACATTTCAGCAGTCTAAATGTTACTTATCCTTCAAGAGATTTTTTATGACCTCTCTAAACACTTAATTAAAATATATGATCTACTTTGTCATCTTTTCCAACCTGTAGGAGTTCACAGCTTGGGAGGAATAGCGATCAGCAGAGAAATAAGCACAGCTTTCTTTTTTAGTGTCTCTTAAAAGTACGTGTTGACAGTTGGCTCAATGTTGCTGCAAATGTTATCCTAAAGGGCATTAGTGACACTTCAAAATCTAGGGAAATTAATTAACTAAACTACCTGAGATCTGCTCTAAGGAGAGATGAAAACTTGACATATCCACTTTGCACCCTAGGGGTGCTTTTATATTTTTTCTTTATATGTATGTTCTTATTTGTAATTATTAGCAATAGAGTGAATGACAATGAGAGGATTTTATTATCTTGTTTTTGATTTGGGATAGTTTTTTAAAACAAAAACACCAGCCAACAATATAGGAAAGATTTTCTTATCAAACAGATTCAAATTACATTTTAATTTCTCAGTTTGCTGCTTTATCATATTTACCTGATGAAGTGGTAAAGTGTGGATCCTTCTACTTGTTTTAGAAGTAAGCCCAGAACACCAGCCCAGATCTGAGAAGAGCACAGGAAAGCCTCTTTCTTAGGGAAATCTGCAATCAGCCAACTTTCAGGACTTATTTACTGCTCCTCTGCTTCTAGCTTCTCTCAATCACAGGCTGAGCAGTACAACGTGCCTATTTCTGCCCAATTCATGCAATTCCGCAGCATCTTGTGGAGGATTTTTTGCAGATTTTTTTGTATCTACTTTGCATCTAACTCCTTCATAGAAATCCACTACATCACTTTCTCATCTCTATACTCAACAAAACTAAAACATAACGCACACACCAGCAGATCAAAACACAAGCACATCATACACATCATACTTCATGCAGTCACAAAATAGAAACAAACACCCACTCCCACCTTCATGACAGCACAAATAATACAGATCCTAATTCATCTTTACGCTCAAATTCTCTATCTTCACCAACACCTACCACAAATACACCCACACAAGTCCCATTTACCCTCCTCTCATCCATTGCGCAAGTTAGAGCCTTAAAACATGACCCACATGCTCCACCCCCAGCTTCCACCCTAAACAGACGCAAACAAAATAAACAACCCAGACCTCTTCACAACTTTGCATCTCCTTTTTTATTACACAACAAGACTACTCTACAAAAACAACACAGCACACATTTGGTGATGCAGTGCGCGCAACGAAATTCGTTTCGTTTATTTAAATGTTTACTTACCTGTAAAACTCTGTAATCCATACATTACTACCCCCCACAGTGCCCCTCCCCCTACTCACGTCATCACCCTACAGAAACACCTACTGCAGACCGCTACTGTAAATAGGTGCTAGCCAAGTTCTACGGGGCGGGCATAAGCTTGACAACCAAAGAGAACTTGTGAAACGCTCTCAACTGGAGAATTGCAGGCAGGACAAACGTCAGTTTTCCCGTGGAACCATTTCAAGGAAAATGATCTCAGCTCCAACTCTAAACTGGAAGTATATCTTCCTAGCTGCAACACTAGTCACCTGGTCCCAAAAATGACTAATTCTCGCAAAGAGACTTAAAATCAAGACATTCACTTGTCAACTTGGAGGAAGCAGCCTTCCTAAGGTCGTTGTTCGATGTAAATGCCCAATAGAGCTGCTTCAGTGAGTACTTGGAAAAAAACAGGTGGTAGCACAATGAAATAACATGCCTCTTTGATGCTCAGAAGCCTGGGGACTTTAGAAAATTGAATGGCTTCCATTACATCCTGTAGGAACTGCGACATAGTAGGTGAGTTCTGGAGTGGTCCACTGGCGCCTCCAGTAAAGTAGGGGACTTAACCTAACGTTGCCTGCTAGCCTTTTTAAACCCATATCTGAAAAAAGCAGGAACAGGAGGGTGCTGGGGGGAAGAGGGCAAGATTTCGGAGAATTTTCGTTTCCGCCCTAGTTAGAGCCTCAATATTAGAAAAACGCCATAGCCGCGCCCCATAAAGGGCTGAGCCCAGTGCCACTGCTTCATGAATGCAGAGCGCTGGTGAAATTGGTTAAGTAAAAGAGGCACAGTACTCTTTAATATTGCACTTAAACGTTTTGGGTCACTTTGTTGACATGAGGTTTCCCATCCATACAGTCACTGAAAATGACAGCTAAATAAGGAAAAGAGTCCACCTTATCTAAGTGTACCACCCCTAAAATAATGCTCTTTTTTTTTTAGATTCGTGAGGGCTGAATGACATCAGCTTCATTTTAGTAGTGTTGATCTTCAGACCACGAGCGAGAGAGAACTCATGAAAATGGGTCAAGAGTTTCCGTAAGCCATTCGGGGTCTTGGAGATCAGCAACGTGTCATCAGCAAATAAAAGAATCTGGGTTTTGACCCTAGCCAACGAAGGAGCATCCGCATCAATAATGGATAATAAAGGCACAATTTTGTAAATAAAAAACAAAAATAGTGTGTGAGCCGGTATGCAGCCCTAGTGAATGTCTCTAAGCACTGAGCTACAGATCTACAAGAAAGTGCCGCAGCGTGGTACCACAAGCCCTTTGGCTGCACCATGCTGCAGCACTCCTGAAGCACAGGTATGCAACATATTTACAAGAATATGTTGCATCTCTGTGGTTCCCCCTGCGCTGGCACACAAACTGAAGCCATGCGCTGGCGCAGGCACCCTTGCACCATGGTGCAAGGATGCCTGCGTTGTGGGGGGATTGTTTTTGTGCAGGAAGGGGCACCTGCACAAGAACAATCACTACAGGCATTTTCCTCTTTCAATGCAAGCTGTAGAATGCAGCACGCATTGAAAGAGGAAAAATCGAGGAGAAATGAAAACATTTCTCCTCATTGCACCTGGCTACGCCACCTCTACGGTGGCGTAGCTTCAGATGCATCTCCAGATTTACGTTTTCTCGTAAATCTGGAAATGTGTCTTGTTCCATGGGTGCTGCGTCTGAACACCCACAGCAACACCCATGGAACACCCCTTCAATGCAAAGTGCTGCGTGTGAAGGGGCCGTATTTACAAGGAGAGGAAAAGTCACGCAGGGTGGCTTTTCCTATCCTTGTAAACATGAAGGAGCCACATGCGCCACCAGTATACATCACGTAAAGTGACTTACTGGTGGCGTAGGGGGCTGGTAAATCTGCCTCTGAGATCCTATCAGTCTTCTGGTCCTGTTTCCCCACTTAATACATGCAAAGTTACCCTTATGGAGACGGATTACAAGCAACAACATGTTCGGTGCATATTCATATTGAATAGAACTTGCCAGAGGATAGTATATGGGACTAAGTTGAAAGCAGATTTTAAATCAATAAAGAAAACATAAAGGATTCACTTGCCGATGAATACAGTCTGCCAGTAGATCGGTAAAAAAAGTAAAGCCTCATCAATAGTGGAGACTTTCGTCAGAAAGCCCGCTTGGAAGGAGCTAAGAATGTCTTTCTCAAGTATTAATCCTGAATTTTTGACAGTACGCAATGAAAAAAGACTTTTTAGACACAGTTAATTCAGTTAATAGGTCTATAGTTACTTAGTTGAGAGCTGTCCCCTTTTTTGTGGATGGGTAATACTTTGGTGCCCTTCCAAGAATCAGAGAAAGGAGACCCCTCAGCAGCAGCATTAGTAATAAGTAAAATGTAGTAGGACCAAAGCTCCAGGTCTGAAACAAAAAAATCCTCCGGGTCTCCATTGAGCCCTACGGACCTCCCCCTAGTGATGGCTGATAGAGATTGAACAACTTCAGATATGTCAAACAGTGGTGTAAGAGGGATTGGGCAAGTTAGAGCCAGAGTGGTATCCTTGATGGCACTTGAAGGGACGACGGAATATAATTTATGAAAGTAGTTGAGCAGTTAGACGAAGCAACATTTCTAATAGTTTTAATTGAAATAGAGGTACCACAATGAGAAACAAGTTGTCAAAACTGAGTGATGTCTCTATCAGCTCAAGCATCCTTAACAGCACTCCACCTCTGCTCATCCCAGTGCTTTTTAGCATGATTAGTAGCCAGCTTATAGGCTTTACTGGCTAAAGAGTTACAAGTCGTGTTGTTAGTTTTAATGTCCCGGAGCTGGCCTCATATCGAAATGAGTTCAAGGAGGTGTGGGTTGCAATCAAATATAAGAAAATTCCTTGGTTAACCCACATCAAGGGCCTTTGTGACAGAATTGGTCTCCCCGAATTATGGGAATCGCCGAAGGTATTTTCCCCGGCACTTTCCAGGGCAGACTTGATACATCAGTATGGGCACCATAATCTGATGTCCCTTCCTTCTAGTTCTTCAGTTGGAAGACTGACATCCCAGTTCCTCCACATAAAAGTAGAGTATAAGAAGGAGGAATTTCTTGATCAGATTTATCCAGCCTCAGCAAGGAAGCTGTATATGCAATTCAGAATTGGGAGTCTGCCGTTTAGGTCCTTTACTAGCAAATGGGATGTGAACAGAAATATTGAGTGCCCTGCATGTAGACACCCTTTTGAAAATGAAATTCATGTTTTTTTTTTCTGTCCAGAATACCGGTGGGTACGCAATCGCTGGGTGAAACCCATCTGCAGGAATCTGGGCTACCGAAATTGTGAAAATGCCCTTAGAGTACTAAAATATGATACCCACCCCCCATTGTATTTTCTGTTTCCCGCTTTTTAAATGGAATGTGGATAAAACGCAGAACTTTTATAATGAAGTAAATTGTGACCAATGGACTCCACACACCTAAATGTACTCTTCTGATAACTCTTTAAATGATTTAATACTATTTTTAGCTATGATGGTTTTATCTTTGTAAATAGGTGTGTATATATATGAATGCGTCTTTTAGTGTTAATTTTCGTGCTATTTAATAATGAATTTTAATTGTATTATTGTATGTATGCTAATCTGTACTTTTATGGCCCGTTGTGGTCGAAATAAAGTTATCGAAGAAGAAGAAGAAGAAGTTTTATTGGCTCTAACTAAAAAGCAATGGTGCTTACACCCTTTTCTATTAAACCAAGGGCAGTTCTATGAGGTTCAGGACAAGTGAGGTATGCTAGAATATGAGCTAAAAATGCTTTGTGAATATGGATCAATTGGCCAGGTGCAACTGGATGGCCACCCTCAATTGGCACAAAAACGTCAGTAAGATTAGTTGGTAGGTAATTAAAATATGCAGGTGGTATATCACTTCATTCCAATTTAGGTGGCACATTTCAGAGGTCAGTACAATGTCCCTAGTGGAAACACTGGAAGAACGTTTGCACAAAAAGCCTGCATAGACAAGGAAAAAGATTAATGATCACTTTCTGTCCTTTCTAATACAACCATGTCAGTGACAGACGGCCATAACCTTAGTCGCTTAGGATGTAATTGATTTTGCTTGTGTGGTAAGGTTTGTAATACATGCGTGTCCCTGCTAGATCCGATTTTGTTTGGCAGTTGGCAGCCCTGAGCCCAAGCTCAATAGTTAGGGCCTTCACTTAAATAACTTCTTGTGGCCATCTTGGAATTGGCAGGATATTCAGAAGGGGGAGGGCCCAAGATGCATTCTAACCTTTTGTTAAGATAACATCATCATTGTCGAGGGGCAAGAACGTTGTACTAAAGTGTCTTGCCCAAAATAAGATATTGTTAAGAATAAGTATCCTGGTGTTGGTCCCACAGTTAAGCTTGATGGACAGAACATCATGCGAATTTGGCGTATTTGGGATTTAAGGGTGGATCTAACCCACAAGACTAACCCACCAAAGGCTCTTTCCTCTGGCTAACTATCGCAGGGATGAAAAGTTAAGATAGCCGGGCCTGCGACTTGGTTCCAGGCACCAGGTCTTTTGCAATAAGAAAACTTCATAAGCTTCCAATAAGATATTTTAACCAGGCAATGCTAGCTTGGACCTAAGACCAGCCACATTCCAAGAAACGAGTGGCAATTTAGTTGGGCGTTGGTGTTGTAGAAACCTCTTTTTTTAATACTTGGCCAAAATATCTCACTTGCTATTTGCAGAGCTGTGCTATTGGAGAGATGAGGCTCAAAAGAAATCGAAGGAGCAGTATTGATGGTCGAAGAGTTTGGGGTAGGTTCAAGAGGGGCCCCGGAGAAGCAAGGACAATTCAAAAGAGCTGGCATTCCACTGGCCACTGACAAATGAAACTGGCTAGAATTTGGTTTCAAGGTCAATGTGAACTAAGAACAAACATCAGTTGCCCAACTGAGTCAGACAGATTCATAAAAAGGATGAAATATGGATGACTGACACCAACTAGTGTCGCAGGGATTCCGTTCTCCTACAGAACTGTGCATAGAGACTTGTAACCTCAGTAAGTTAGGGTGTGCCAAAACTCACCTTTGTACCCAAAATCCCCTACCAGACTAGCTACAGTGTCTCATTGGTTATTACAAACTCCCAATGCTTAGACAAACCAGAACATGGACTTAGTACACCTCAGGTAACGTGGAACACATGAACACTCTTTCGTTATACAATCATTTCAATCCAGAACAAGGAGTAAATGAGGGCGCGTGCACATTTGAAATGTTTATTTTCTAATGCAGTGTTCTCAAACGCAGTATCTTAGCTAATACAAGCAAACATATTATAAGGAACAAAGTGATCAGCATAGTTACTAGTCCATAGAATACAAAAGGTGAAAGCATGTTAAAATGCTAAAACGAATAGGGTTAAACAACACCTAACTCTCACCCTCCCTTGCTAGTATATTATATTATATCTAAGAAGGTCTCTTTGGGTTTTAGAAGGGCGGGCCCATACCTCAGATCCTAGTGGTAAGGGATTACATCATCTCCCACCAGCTCTCTGCATGCAAAGCACCATCAAGTGTGTGTGTATTCTCTTGTGCACAGCAATATTAAACGCGGCTAAAGCCAGAATTTGGCTGCAGCTGCATGTATGTTATGTCTAGGAAGGTGCGAAGATCAGACCTCACAACAACCACTGTGTCGAGTTATCCTTGAAGGCTTCAGCACTCACTGTACAGACACAGCTCACTAAGCAAAGCTGATATCAGAGTAACAACATATTATTCTCACGTGAATCAAAACACTCTACTAGGCTCAAAGCTAAAAACAGTTATGTGTCGTGTGCAGAAGCAGCAGAAAGGTAAAATGGCAATTAAACTCCTAATAGGCTCATGCTAACTTAACACAGCATATAGGCAAAGCATAGCTATATGACACTAGGTTGCTTGTCGTAGAAATGGGCCGGCCTAGAGTACTTAAATTAAGTGTTGAAAGGGCTGGGCGGACAGGTCCTTGCATCAAGGGCCACCAAATTATGAGCCAAAGCCATGTCCCTAAGCATTAGTGTTACTGGGTCATAATTTGAGTTGGTATTTGCAAATCTTTTAGCGCCAACAATGTTGTCACAGATAAATGAATGACAACCCCTAACGTGCTGGATCCAATTGATCACTTTGTTTTTGATGGAATCTTCCCCTTCATGGCTAACATGAGGGCTCAGCTTGGGTACATTGATCATCATGATCAAATCAGCAAGACTGTACCTACTCGTACTAGGAGACAGAGTGGGTTTTGAAATGCGACCATGAACTTCCCTGCAAGCTGTGGTACTGCCAGATTTGTTGAGCTTGTGATTGGTGCTAGTAATGTGGGTGCTGGATGTGTTGATAGTTGCCTATTCTGAGTAGTGTTCCACAGAGTCATAAGCCTATGTGGGGCTGCTCATGGTTTACTAAAGGGAGGGGCCACACATTAGTGGAGGCCCCCCAAGTTCTAGGTAACTCAACCGTTGATTACAGTATAGATAAACAACACTATTGCTATCCTCATAAAGGTAATACCAACACTAATAATACACCTGCTACAAGTTCAAAGGATACTAATCACTATTCCAGAAAACAAAGCCACACCACCACCAGAACACAATCTCCAGACATTCTACCAAATAAATGCTCGATCACTTTCTAAAAACCAACACCACATCTATAACCTACTCACTGACACTCAACCTGTCATACTCTTCTTAACTGAATCATGGTTGGGAGATGACATGGCTCCAGTGTTGCACAAAGCTGTTCCTCCAGGTGATCAAACAGGTCACACAAAATCACACAGACAAAAGAGGAGGTGGGCTAGCTGTTATATTCAAGAAAGCAATAAATCTCACCAAAACTGAAGACATTTCCATAGAAGATTGTGAGGCCCTTATCTCCATGTGCAACACCTAGCAGTGCAACATTCCCAGACAAATTTCTAGACCCCGTTTCAAACCTTATAACTCAATGCTCCAAACTATGCCTTCTTGGTGACCTAAACATATGGTTTGACAAACCCAGTATGCCTCATCCAAAAATGATCATCACTGGCCCAGACACACTGAACCTACATCAGATCCTCTACAAAGGCACAAACATCGCTGGACACATCCTAGATGTCATTTTTGCAAATCCAGAACTAGTCACCTTTCAAAGGATTACTAATGTTACATGGTTAGACTACCATCTAGTAGCTATCCAACAAAAAACTGCACAAATCACACACCTCTGGTCACCCTGCATGCAGTCACCTATCAACCATGGAACAAACTCAGTTTTGAATTCTTAGAAACCCAACTAACATTCAGCATAGACCTAGACACAATATATTCAGGTAACAAACTTTATGGGTAGCTCCAGAAATTTTTTGATATCCTAATACCACTAAGAACAACAAAACAGGACAAACGAAAACAAACACCTTGGAGGAATGCAGACCTAAAAGAGACAGAATTCAAAACGATAAATGTGCAAATAAAGAATTTGTTTTAATTCTCACAGAATGTTGTAAACCTACATGCACAGAATAGACTCAACTCATTAATAAAGAATTTACTGACAAACTGGAAAATCATTACACAACCAAAGCAGACATGTTGGAATCCTATTAAAAACAATGGATAACCAACAGCACCAAATCATTTCCAACACTCCTCTCAAAGAGTAAGCTCATCCAGCCTCTATATTCCTTCAAGTAACTACCAAATAGTGGATAGATGGGTCTTGTTAAACCAAGAAGGCCTGCTGGGTGCCTTTCTGACCCTTGTTCACCACACATCATCAAGAATATTCTTTCCAGAAGATTACAAAAAAGAATAGATATGCCCATTGTCAAAGAAAACAAACCTGGACCCGCATGACCCCAACAACTATAGATGGATTACAAATGGACCTTTCCTGGGCAAAAGGACTTGGTAGGAAGACTGATAGAAAGAGCAGTTTTCGACCAGATGCCACAGTTCATTGAAGATAACTCCATACTTTCAAAATTCCAAACCGGATTCTGTCTAGGAAAAGGCACAGAAGGAACTTGCCCTCATAACCATCTGGGATCACCTTAGAAACAAGGTAGACTGGAACATTGTTGCTGCCTACTTCTTTTGAACCTCTCATCTGTTTTCGACACAGTTGACTATTACACTCTAATGCAAAGACTCTATGAAGCTGGTTGCTCTCGACTCGATCACATCCTACCTTCAAAACAGAAAAAAATGTCATTTGTACGCTCCGCTTTCTCATCCGAACCGTAATTCACAAAAGCCGAGGTCCCTCAAGGCTCTTTCATATCAAACATGCTTTTCAAAATCTAAATGAATTAATTACCATCAATTATGAATGAATTTCAGCTGATTTGCTATAGCTATGCAGTTGACATACAAATACTTGTACAATGGAGAGCCCCAAAGACATTGGGAACTCAAAAATCTTCAATTGTCTCATAGGCATTGATCAGTGAATTACATGGATCCATCTCAAATTAAATAATTCCAAAACTGAAATACTCACATTTGGAGATTGGAAAACCTATAACATACTCAGTGCTGGCCTTATGATCTGGGAACACCTCCTAAAGTATCTAAGGAAGTAAGAACCCTTAGAATTAATATGTATTCAAAGTTAGCAATGTATGCCCAAGTGGACAAATTAGCAATATCAAGCTTTGTTACTATGAAAACTCTGCAACATTTCTTTCCCCACCTAGGATTTCTACACAAGGTCCAGTCTACTATCTCTCTTGGACTGTCTAAACTTGATTATGCCAATGACCTCTACTACGGATCACCTTTATTAACTATGAAAAGACTCAATTAATTCAGAACTCTGCTGGCAGACTACATGCAATGTCACAAGCCTGCATCTTCCCAATTTTGAGGCCGCTACATTGGTTACCAGTTGCCAGAAGATCCACCTTCAAGCTGCTTTATATCACCCACAAAGCAATACATGGAACAGGACCACTTTCCATCAGGAATAAAATCACCAAATACATACAACAAAGAAACCTCCCCTCCAGATTGCCACCTCACCTCAAAACCTCAGTAAAAAAACATATGTGATACATCTTTCTCTGTTCAAACAGCCAAACTATGGAATTCATTAACACCAAACATAAGATCCATGTATAACTATCTTATCTTCAAAAGACTACTCAAGAGTTGGCTCTTTCCTACATAACCACCATACTCAAACACAAATGTACAGCATACGCCTGTGCATATAAACATTTATAATTTGATTGCACATATGTATTTAGATATGTGCATCACTTTGCACAAGTATATTTAACATATAAACTGCATATAGTATAAAAATGTATAGATAATATTAAGTTCTGCTTACGAAATATATATATATATATAAAAATATTTCTTTATTTTTTTTAAATACACAATTAAATTAGCTTCTAGTACAGAAACACTTGAAAGTTTGAGTGTCTTACTACCTATCCATATATGCACATATGGGACTTTATACAATACAACTTTTTATCTTGACATGTATTTTTTTCTTATACATGTATACCCTTTCTATATAATTAAGTATCTATATATTTTTTACTTTATTTCTATTATAGGGAGAAAAAAACGACTCTCTCCAATGCACTACTCTATGTCTCATCCTATACCTCTCGCTTTATATCATCTACCTTAACTCACCAACAAATCCTAAAGCACATTCTACTACTATGATTCCTACCTAACCCTCTATAGGCTCTTCCCTCCTCTGTGTCTCCTTGGCTTATCCCCAACCTAATTTTACTACCATGTTCTCCCAAATAACAATGCTAGCCGAACTACTGCAGGCCTATATGGATGCGGGAAAGGGCCCGCCGGCGGCACACTCCACAGACTGAGTGTATCCACGCTCACAGTAGAATTAGTCTACCAGAATAGCTGGGCGACCACAGTAGGAGACAGGCATGCTTGGCACCTCAAATATGACCAAATAAAAAATGAGTGAACAAACTGCTGAGAAATACAACAACACATTTGATACTTTAGGCGGAGGACCTGTCAGTGAACTCTGAGCTTGTTATACAGAACCTGTTATGTTTTAAGTTGTCCCTACACCATTATCACCTACCACCCTACACCACCGGGCAAGGAGCAGCAGCATATTATAGCGCTAGAGCACACGGCAAACAATGGAAACATGGAATATACATGAGTGCAAACAAAGTCATAACTACACGACATAAATGTGCACTGCTTTTTGCACTTAGTCAGCACCCATTTCACTAATCAATGCTGTACCAATGTTGTTGTACCAAGTGTTGCATAACACATGCTGCATCTTTGATATGATATGTATGCTTCAAGTCAAGTCAAAATACTTTATTCGGTTTTACATATATTAAAACCATAAAAGCAACATTACAACATGAACATGAAAGTTTTAATAAGATAAAAACAGAATCATTTCCTCAATTTAGACTCAATTCATTTCATTTATAGAGGTATAAAAATATATATATCAGTAAAATACAGATTTAATAACAAGTTAGTAGACTATTAAGGTTCTCTGGCATTTCTGGATTTTAGAGCTGATTTAAAAAAACCAACCGTATATAAAGTGCTTTCGGGTTTTAACATTTGCAGGTAAAACAGTGAGGGGCGCACCTGTTTGAATTTAATTTTTTTAACAAGGGTTTCGAATAAAACCTCCGTGGGGAGTTATAGAAAGGACAAATAAATAAAAAGTGCACCAGATCCTGCGGAGACAGATTGACGCAGCCGCAGGGAGGTGACATCTGGCCTCTATGTAATCCCCTGGGTATAGCTAATAAAATATGGTAATACCCCAACCGGAACCTTGTTAAAAGAAACCGCTCGTGATTTGTAATGGGCCATGACAGATAAGGCTCCATTAGAGATGTGGTTTTGAGCATTATAAATCTACGTATGCTGGGTTTTAACAATTCCGCCTCAGCTCTTGCAAGTTGTTTCATTAACACAAAGATTTTTTTAACAAACTCTACGTCAGCGGAGACAATCAGTTCCGGTTTAAGAAAAAGATCCGGGCGCCCCGGCCCATTAAAACAGCATTTTAGATATTTAAGCCATGGTACATTAAGCATATGTTCCTGGGACAACACATCACGTAGCACCTGGTGGTTAAGGACCAGGTCTTTGTTTAGCCAGCACTTGAGCCAGAACAATAGAGGCCGAAGTCTATGGTATCGGTGATGTAGGGTGTTCCGGTTTCCTTGTGAACTATTAGGTTGGCTGCTCCCTTGGGTACCCCCAGTAATTGTTTCAGAAAGATGTTTTCTGCCACCTCAATGCTTTCAACAGTGGCATACCCCCATAGTTCACTACCGTAACAACCCAGGGCAACACTTTTTGCCTGGTATATCTTCAATAGCGCGGCTACTGGGCATTTGCCCATTTTTACTGCGAAATTGAATATTGCTGAGTTTGCCCTTATCATCTCGCCTCTTTTCCTTTGTACCAGCGGGCCCCATTTTAACTGGTCGTCAAACAGGACACCCAGGTATGAAAATGATCGAGATACAGGTACCTTTTCAGCGTTTACCACAAATGGATACTGTTTTTTTGGGCGGGCTCCTATTTGCATAATATAATATTTGGTATTATTTATGGCAAGGTCACGACCAGCCATAAATTCATGAAAAGCATTCAGTAAGGTATGTAGGCCTCTGGGGGTTCTTACTAGTAATACTGCGTCGTCTGCGTATAGCAAGACGGGCAGCCCCCTGCGCCCAACGTAAGGAAAGTCAGCATTAGTTTTTACCAAAAAAGCATCCATAGATTATAAAGAAAATGTATGCTTGAATACTTGCCGGAATAAGTTAAAATTCCATAAAAACATATTTCAAAAAAATAAATGATCTCCCAAATAACACTTTGTAGTCTCTTCCCTCATGTTTTGACTCAATCCAAAACTCCTCATACTACTATGATCTCCCAATTAACACTTTCTAGACTCTTCCCTCCTCTGTCCCTCCATTATCCTATGACTAACAAACTCACATGTCTACGGCTCTAATTAACAACTTATTTCCCTATACTAATCCACCACTAATCCTTTAGGGGTTTTGGAGTTGCATGATACCTGTCGAAAAGAGCTTTACTGCCTCATCAGGGGTAGTAAGTACTATATAAATACAATTAAAATTCAAATTTTAGTCCTACAGAAGTAATCTTCATCTCGTACTGCAAGCCGAAGCTGTTTGCTTCAGGGCCCTTGATAACATCCACGAGGACTACAGCCACTGAGTATTCCAAGCAATTTCATGGATTTGTTTCATTTTAAATCAAAATGGTCTGTGCCTTACCAATATGCAGCTGGAAAAGAAAATGTTTCCTCTGGCAAAATCTGGACAGCCTTGATCGGCGCTTTTAAAATAGAGCTACATAAATTATTGTATCCTCAAAGTAGACCCGGGGAACGTTAAGGTGGAAAAAGATCATAAATTACAAAACATAAAATATAATTACATATTTAAACGGTATGACAAACTGTCTGGATGATTACGGAGGATCCACAAATTAGGTTGAAGCATTCCAATAATTGCTCATTTTCTGGAGTCTCCAATGATGCTATTAATATCTGCACAAAAACAACTATTATTTATGAATTCTGAAATCATGGATCTAAATGTTGATCTTTTGTTTAATTGACTCGCCTCTTGATTGTGAGTATTCTATAACAGATAAATTGCTATCTGCATTCCAAGCACAAGAAAAAATGGATCGTAGTCCAAGTACATTTACCAGATTTAGCAATTACAAATGTACTTGCACTACAGTAAGCCATGTAATATTACAAAGCGCTTTACTGCCACAATGATGCTAGAATGTGCTATTCCAATGCCGATATAGCAGGAACAAGTCTGATTTGCATAACGTTCCTCCTTCCCTGCAATGGGCAGAGCGATAGGCTGAAATGCAGCAATTATCAGGAGCTGGCAATAATTAGGCCTCAGCCGACAACTTTTGATCAAATTTAATGGCCTTTTTTTTAATTTCAGTGTCAATGCTGCAAGCACCAATATGTATGATGGCATATTATGGCATGCTGTTTTGTGCAAAGTGTAAATCAGTAGTCTTGTAATCGTAATATCTCTAATTAAATACATCACAAAACAACCAGGGCCTGAAACTTTAGGGCTAAGGTGAAACTTTTTTAATCTGTTACCTGTCCTACCACAATATGCAGTTCAGACCTAAGTGTAATAGGGAGACTCGAACCTAAGCCATTTTGTCTGGTGCTTGCATCTAAGGAACAAGAGTCACAGGGGCATATTCACAAGGATTTAACTCAGAATTATCCCCACTTTAACTCATCAAAAGTGGTGATAGAATTAACACCCTGTTCACAAGCTGGTGCAAACTGCAGACAACACCAGTATTCCCGCGATAACTGCCCCGGAATTTATCTCCACGGTGGACACCTCCAATTAACACTAATGAGATGCAGAGTAAGCGTTCCCGTGCAAAAACACACAAGAAAACCACAACACCACATTCACAACGAACTGCCAGATCTGCGAAGCGAAGGACAAACAGGAGATAAACCTTGTTAGCACCAGGGATTTTGCACCTGCCTTTTGCTGGTGTTAAGCAGGACGACTACCTGCAGCATGGAAGGGAACACTGCCAGGAGCCTTTTAAGATGCAGGTATTCAAGAGTGCCTGCCTAAGTTAGCACCACTAAAATGACAGTGTTGTTGATTAAAACAAATGATCAGACTTCGAGGATGATGATTGTAATAGATTGTTTTTTTCTATTTGAGAGTCCCCTGTGTTTCAAATGTAATCATTGTACCAAACAGTGTTTTGCATCTCTAGTGTAACACTTATTAAAGGCCGAAGAAAACAAACCACCAAAAATCAAATTACCAATGCAAAAAATAATCCAGAAAATATATGTAAACGTACCAGTAAATAAGCTTTAATTAAAATACAATCCAAAACGCGGAAATTTGTGTTCAACAATTTACGATAATCAACACTGCAATATAGAACATTGAGAATCAGATTTTTGGGTCAGATGTGCGAAATGATTTAGTGGTAGCAAACCCTGCACGGTGACGTGTTGCAATTTACTTAATTCATTTTGAGACTCAGAAAGTCCTTTCTTAATACCAAAATGGGTATACTAAAACATCTGAATCATTCAGAATCGCATTTAGAAAGGGGTTTAAAAGGACCCACCCTCCTAATTGTGAATCTCAATGAGATGGATTAACGGTTTGTCATTGCAATTGACGTCGCACACTATTACCAATTTACTGATTCCTCTAAGGAGGTGGTAACCTATGTGCGAAAGGGAAGCTGTTTACAGGTTCCTCTTTGGAAATAGAATTGGGCACATTAAAATACAAAATAGATTTAAAAAGAATAATTTAAATAAAAAATAAGAGGGGACAGACAGATAAGAGAATAGGAGGGAGAGCAGACTTTTAGAATGAAACAATGTAAAAGAGGAACATAAATGCAGAGTATCAAAAATGTATAAGAAGCTAAAATTCTTGAAAGATAACACAAAATAAGTGTATCTTTAAAAGCTTGCAAATGGAAGGTTCAGGAGCCCTTAAAATCAATCAATAGCATTTGTATAGCGCAGCACTATCACCCCTAGGGGTATCTTTTTTTTTAAACACATTTTATTTGCTTCGTTTCACATAGATTGCAGGGCTCTGCAGTCCAGAGGCCTCTGCACACAGCAATTACACAATACCTAGGGGTATCTTGGTGCTGTGTGTGCAACATCTCAGTCGAAGATCTTTGTCTTTAGTTTTTTCCTGAAGTCCACCAGGCAGGGTGCTGTTCAAAGATGAAGGGGTAGGTCGTTCTAGGTCTTGACAGCGATGAACAAGAAGGAGCAACCCCCGCTGCGGTCGTGGTGGCTACAGAGGGGGTGTGCATGGGCAGTGAGGGAGAGTGTAGGTATCTTCTGTGTAGGTAAAAGTTCAGTTGTTGGTTGATGTGGGGAGGTCCTTGATCATGCAGAGCTTTGTAGGCATCTGTGAAGATCTTGAACTGGCATCTCTTCTTGATGGGGACACAGTGGATGTTTCTTAAGTGGGTGTTAATGTGGGTCCATTTGAGGAGGTCCAGGATGAGTCTGGCTGTAGCATTCTGTATGGTCAGGAGTATATTGAGGAGCTGGGTGGAGATGCCAGTGTAGAGAGCATTGCCATAGTCCAGCCGGTAACGAGGGCCTGAGTGGCGGTCTTTCTGGTGTTGACAGGCATCAATCTGAAGACTCTGCAGAGCAAGCAGAGGGTGTGGAAGCAGGAGGAGGCAACTGCATTAACTTTTCAGTTCACTGTCGAGGATGATGCCTAGGTTGTATGCATGGTGTGTAGGTCTGGGTGTCTGTCCTAGTTCTGCTGACCACCAGCTGTGGTCCAATACAGTTGTGTATTTCTCGAATGTCAGTAGTTTTGTCTTGTCAGAGTTGAGTTTGGGGCAGTTATTGAACAGCTTTGTACCAAGTGTGGTAAACTGTGTGTATGTTCGACATAATAAAATTGGAGATGGTGCAAGTCTGGTTCGCCACCTCACCCTCAGGAGATGTTGGCCTACAGTCTTGCTAGCTCACAGTGCACCATCAAAACCCCTAATTTTACAGGGTAACAAATCTGTGTGCAACCTCAGAACATGACAACACTGATCCCCCATGGAAATTGTGGTAACAGGTCTAAAACCTTTTCATTTGGACACTCATGCATACCCAAAGAAGTGCACAAGAAATCCTCAGCAAGACTTTACAATATGTATTGTAGCATTGTGATTTTTGCATGAAATATATGTATTTTGTTTATGAATAGAATGAAACAGATTGGCATTACAAGAACAGTGAAGAGAAAAAACATTTCCACCATTGTGCTAATGCAGTGTATATATGTAGACAATTAGGTACTGTGTATATATGTACTCCTAACAAGCGCTCCCTAGCCTGGTCTTGGCTAGATTGGGTCATCTGCCAAAACCCCTCTGGGTGGAAGAACTCTCCGTTACCTGTGGGTAAGTGTCATTAGGCTGACCATATTGGTGTAGAGCTGGACATCCCTTGTGTTGGTGTCCAGGAATCAGCTGAGCAAGAATTATGGTATTTGGTATCCCTGCAGTGTAGGCTGAGTGCTCCCCTGTCTAAACAAGGAAGTGGCTGTGTATTTATTAGATTAGAACCCATGTGCCCATGTTACAACCCCAATTTGGCTACAGTTATTTATTCCAGTTGGATAGCGATGTCGCCAACCAGTCAAATAACAAATATGAGATTTGCACAGTGACCGTGATACATTGTACTGAATGTTCAAGGTATTGGATAGACTGTCTACAAAACTGAAATGTAAGCAATGTAGATTCAGAGAATGTTATCCTTCACTGACAAGCCCGCAAATGTATGTCAAAAGTCATCATGTCGAAAAGAGAAGGTAACTTAAGAAATATGAGCATGGAAATGGTTCTGTTCTGCTAGGCCTATTATGAACATGTGACACCAACTCCTTGGACTGAAGTCGAGACAGCTCTTCCTAAACAAAGGCTAAAATAATGGGTCAATCAATATAAAGGAACCTTACTGAATTCTAGAAAGCATTGGGCTTCTTTAAAAAAGAAGTATACTAAAAATCATTAAAATGGTTTAAATGATAGAAGCAAACATAAAAAAATTAAAAGCAATTTGCATAAAAGTTAAAAAGCCAAATTATAATTTTTTCCACAATTCAAAACTTCCACATAGATAATGTGTTCTGACCGGTAGGCAAAACATTGCTGTTCCCAGCAACCAAAGACAAGGACCCCAGAGGCACCCATTGAATCAGATCCATGGAGAAAACATGTTCCCATCTATCCACTTCAGAGGCCGCCGAAGGAGGAGTAGCCAGTGCGAGATCCACAGAAGCAGAGCGAAGATTTAGATCACTAGGAACAGAAGCATCCCAGTAAGACTAGTGGAATGCATTTAGAAGCAACAGCAAGTGCAAAAGACAGCAGTACAAGTGGGCCATTGGCGGAATCCCCAGCAGTTTAATGTCCAAAGTTTGAACCAGTTGCATTCCTAGGCTAAAATCCAGTGCACACTCAATAGCTCACAAAAGAATACGGGCTACACACAGTGTAGCCACACAGGCCAAAAGAACAAGAACCAGTGCTCATTTAGTTCCGGAAGCAAGGGTGCACCAAAGCAATGTATTATACATTCACAACAGAGGAGCACATGTGGAAGTGCTAGTTCTATTTAGCCTCTTAATGGGACATCCATTGCGGAGCAGGAAAAGTATAAGCAATTTCCTGATAGCGGAAGACTTCCAAAAATTCTTTCCAGCACGGAGTGTATAAATGATGGAATAACTTCAAAGACTGTCTGGAAGGTATTCAGCAAGCTAGAGCCTATTTTCTTAAACATGTGTGCTACTCCCATAGTAATAGACATGTTTAAAATGCAGTGAATCAGCTCCCTAAAATGTAATGGGAAATTAGTGTAAAGAGCAACTGTATCTCAGAGTAAGACCTTGCAGTCCATCCACCAGGGATTTTATAGGGGGATTGTTTAACACTCTTTGGACCACATATAGGTGATGGATCCAACTGCGAACTGAGCCTAGAACCCTTGCTGTTAAAGACTGCTTTAAGTCTTGGTTCTTCCTTTCCTTTATTTCGTTTCCCTCGGGAGGGTAGGGGGAGGAGTACTTCCCAGTTACACTCAATTTTCCCATGGTGTCCTTGTAAGCCTTAAAGGGCGCACACCAGCCCCTGGTCCAAATGGAATGCGCCAATTGTGTATCTCACAATGAGGACTGGCAAGTCTTTGATAACAGTTTGGCAGTCAGACTATCTCTGTGACCAAACCCATAGGAATTGAAGGCACGAATCCACTGCAAGCAAGAAGTATTTGTAAGCCCCATCTAATTGCAATTGGTCACATTGGTCCAGATAAATACACGCCAGAGGCCTGTCTGTGGTGACCATGCTATGGTGACCATACTATGGTCATAGCTGAGGTCAAAGCTATGGTGGAACCCTTCCTCTGCAGGCATTTAAGGACAAAGTCCCTAGTCTGTTTGTAAAGACCTGCCCACCAATAGCATTGCTGCAATAGTGTAATTGTAGCTGGCACCCTTGCGTGTGCAGATGCTAACCCCTCATGTACTGCTTGGATCGGACCTAACCTGTGATTTGAATTTGGAATTACTCTATCCCCACTCCAGGAATGCGAGCAAATGACATATTTTACACAAGTAGTAGGAGTATTTAGCTGTAAAGCCATTCTGCAGATGTGTGTCTTCACATGCAGTGTTGACAGTATAATGATGTCTCTATGTACTCTCGCACTTGAACGACAACTCCTAGTGACAGCAATATTTTGTACTTTTGCAGCTTCATCAGCCATGGAAATCCCTGCAACGTGTATCCTAAACGCTGATGACTGGCATGAGTCTGGCCATCCTCGATAATGTTTCAAAACGCTGCTCCAGAGTTATCAGCAATTCATGTTAATTGGTGGAAATACAAAGAAAATTTGTTGAGGGCCTACCTTTAAAACTGTTGTGTACTTGCATATATTTCTCAATATTATGTCAACTAGAATGGTACCTTGGGGGCAAATAACAATTTAGGTGGAGTGGCCCCGGGTGGGTTACCACTCTGTTCATTTATACCTGGCCCAATGTTCCTGCACTTAGGGTTTCCTAGGTGAAAAAAACAATGGGTCCAATTTCACCTGAAGGAAAATCTGCTCAGTAAATTCACAAGAGGTTTGGTCTGCAAGTACAGCCCAGAGTTTGCCCCTGTCCCTTGCCTCTGACACACAGGAAGGAGAATGCCTTTGCTGCCTGACATAGCTTCCTTTACCTATTGCCACCCCCATCCCTGAACCTGCTCCGCCCCATCTACCACTTGCTTATAGTAGGTGGTCATTGGGACTGGTACTTCGTATGGAATAGGGAATTCTTGTAGCATTTCAACAAGAACAGCTGGGTCAAATGTATTGCCTTATTCCGTGAGGATTAACTTTTGGGAGCCATAGTTAGGTGTGGGGCACTTCACCAGCAAAAATATTTAGATATTCATAAAACAACCTCATTACATTTTGGTGCATATGTGATAAAGTACAGATCCCTGTCACCATTGCTGTGTTCAACATGTAGTGAATTAAAGGTCAGCTTTGTGGACTACTTGTACATCTAAAAGAGCTGATGCTGGATTGCAAAACATTTTAAAGTGGTGCTATTTGGTGTCGTTGATGGTATACTGATACAACCGGGTAGGGAAGAGGGCTATCCATACGTTCGACAGGGAAGCTGTGGTGTTGAACATAGAAGTGCAGGGAGGGGTACAGTTTACTCCGTCCTCAGGGTGCATGCAACAAAACTCCCACTTCTGTCCACCCAATGAGGAAAGCAAAAGAAGACAGGATCACAACAAATAGGAATCAGGACGAGGTGGGTTCATGGTCATGGCTGGCCGGCGCCCTGAATACAACCCGCCTTTTACGTTGACATCCCAGCAGGGTGGACTGCCACGAAAAGATTCCTTTAAAAATCTGTTCATGGAATATAAATGGCCTTACGAGCAAACTCGAGGACAACGCTACCATTTCCTACTTTCGGGGTTTCGACATACTCTTACTACAAGAGACATGGCTTACGGCACCGCAGCACCTAGAAGGCTTTAAAACCCACCATATTCCAGCGCATAAACTGAATCGTCCAGGAAGAGGGAGTGGCGGTCTTGCAGTCTATATATCAACAAAAAATGCAGTCACCTCCTGGGACCTGCCGGGCTCATCAAATCGCCTTCAATGTATGGGAATCTCTCTTACTTTGAACAATGGCCATAATTGGAGGTTAATCTTCATGAATGCCTACGTCCGCCCAAACACAGCATCCAGGAAATCCTTTGTAGACGAAGTAACAGCGTCAGTAGTAAGAGTGCAAACAGGTTTTCTAAACTCAGGAATCCTACTCACTGGTGACTTTAACATGTGGTTAATGTCAGTCCTTCAAAAAAATGAGGTCACTAAATCACATGATAGCATCTGGGTGATCCCACCGCAAGCCAAGCCTGGTTGGCACAAGGACGATCCACATGGAAGTTCTCTACAAGGTAACCTTGAAAATCTGGGCCTAAGAGCCTTAAATGGGTGTTATCCTGCCGACAAGCCACCTCGATTCTCCTATCTATCGAAAAAAGGCACTTCATTAATTGACTATACCTTCGTCAGCATTTCATTGCTCCATCAAGTAGCAGGATACTGTCTTGGAAACAGAACAGAAAGTGATCACTGCCCGCAAGAAATTATTCTGAGGACTTGCCTTACACAACACAAAAAGGTAAGGGATTTGCCATCTGAGAGCCTTACAATCAACCTCAAATGCATCAAATGCTCCTTTAAGAATCTTCAACTCATATCAGCAGAGGCTAAACAAATAATTGAGCGCCAAAGGTGCCCGGACAATATATGTGCCAACTGGTCAACATTTGCTACCGAACTTACTGACAGATTCGCCAAACCAACAAAACACACAAGTCAAACTGATCAAAAGTATACGCCGCGCTCGAATCCTGAGATACTATCTGCAACAAGATCGATGAAACGCTTATGGCGGGCTTTAAAAGCTGATCCAATGGATCCCATTAAAATAATAAAATTGAGAGAGGCCCGCAATCACCTCAAGAAAGCGAAAAGTGAACTACGCACAAGCCAATGGAACCTGTTTTGGGTCAAACTGCAGCATGACATAAAAAGAAACAACTCTGCAAGGTTTTGGCGCACAATCAATAACGTATCTGGGCGCACATCCAAAGTTGCTTCCTCGAGCATTCTTGAAATAGAGTGGGTTGAATTTCTCTTTTCCCACTTTAATGACCAGGAACTGCTCATTAACCATCCAAATCTCCCTCCCATGGAGACATTAACACAAACAGAGATTGTCCTGGAACCCCTCCTGAACACTTCAAACTCCCTAAAGAAGCTAGGTCACAAAATGACACCAACAAAAGAACGTCACTCGACCCAAAGCTGCGTCAATTTTGCGACAGTCCAGAAGGTCGAAATTGAAAAAATAATAAAAAAGGGACGCAAGGATGGGGCGCCTGGTCCAGGTGGAATTCCTCAAGCTCTGTTCAAGGAAGATGCAACCTTCTGGGCTGCGAAACTAAGCCCCCTTTTTAATACATGTCTGCAAAACAACACCATACTGCCCTCCTGGCGTGGATCCATCCTTGCACCAATCTTCAAAGGCGGGGACAAAAAATCCCCAGGGAATTACCGTCTCATCGCACTCATTGACAACGAAGCAAAGTATTTTGCGGGAGTGCTGCTCAACTCACTTAGGGCATGGGCTGATGAAAACTCTATAATTCCTCCGAATCAAACAGGTTTCACAATAAACACTGGTACCTCAGTCAATCTCATGACCCTTTCATGCTTAATTGACCAAGCGAAATTCTGCTCTTGTTCACTTTATATGGGGTTTATTGACTACCAAGCGGCTTTTGACAATGTCAACAGAAGTAAACTCTGGCTGAAGTTGTCCAGACTTAACATTCCAGAGGCCCTCCTAAGAGCCATACAACTCCTACACCAGGACACATGGGTTAGAATTAAGATCGGGGACGGCTCAAGACTGTCTCGCCCGATTCCGACGGAAAAAGGCCTCAAACAGGGTTGTGTCTTGGCCCCGACACTTTTTAATCTATTCTTAGCTTACCTCCCTGAAGCTCTTAATAAGGTCAACTTCCACGCTCCCAAACTATCTGGCTTGCCGCTGACAAATCTATTATATGCTGACGACGTGGTACTGTTAAGTAAAACAAAGATCGGAATGCAAAGACTTCTGGATGCTACTTCCGACTACTCAAACGACAATGAGCTTCGCATCAACAACAGGAAGACGAAAAGTTTAGCGGAGCACTCAAGGAAAGTTAAGAAACTGTCTTGGGCTTTGAACAATGCAAGCATTGTCGAATCAAATTGCCAAAGGTACCTTGGAGTCACTTTCAACAACAATGGAAAATACAAATCCCACCTTGAAGAGCAAAAAAGGAAGGGTACGGCACTCGCTGATGCAATCGGACTAATTCAAAAGAAACTACAAGGCCCTACTCTTGCACCAACACTACAGGTGGCTCAGGCAAAAATCATTCCTATCTTAACTTACGACAGCGAAGCTTTAAAAGGATTGGACAGTGACCATCTGGATAAAACAATTACTAAGATCTACAGGTCTGTGTTCAAATTACCAAACCATACATCACCGGCACAAATTAGGTTGGAACTTGGCATCTGTAAACAACGATTGGCCAGAGCCATGCCTTTCCTCGTGTGCTGTCACAAATTGAGGTTATCAAAGGAGGGAAGTTTAGGATACCATTTGTGGGCCAGCATTGATAACAACTCATGGCGAGCAGGACATGAATACTGGTCAAAAGGCTTAAAAACCCTGTGCCTAAATGACCTCTGGAACTTGCATGCTAGTCAGATGGAATTTAAAAGGCTAGCGAAAATCAGCACCAAACAATTATCAATAGTGGAAGACAAAGCCAGCCTTGCAAAAAGAAGTCATGGGTGGATGACCCTTCAATCTTATGCCTCGCTAATTCCACAGCCGTACCTTACTATATCGTTTAGTGCTCGGACGAAACTAAGTTTTTTAAAACTGAGACTGGGAGCTATTAACCTGTTGACTCATTGGCCAAAATGGAAAAGACAACATGGAAAAGATCAATGTGACTTTTTGGGACCCACAAAGAAGACATCATACACATCATATGCCTGTGCCCTCTACTATTGACAGAGAGACGGGCCCTATTCAAGCATCATTGGAATAGAAACATGATTAGAAGCTGTAGAGCAGCAGTTTTGGCCTGTTTCGACCCAAGGAACACTAAATTAAATTGTGCCCTAGTAAGATTCATGGAGCGCGCTGCAAAAAAACTTACTGAGCTTCCCAGAGTTTGCAACCCCCCATTGGAATAATGCTGCCAAATTTTACTTGCGGTTGCTGGCTTTTTATGAATATGACTTTTTAAATGGAAGTTTCATTTGTTATCATCCATACATGCTGACTTTTAATGAATTTAACATTCTAAATGCAACCTTGAACCTTTTAAATATTTTGTACTTGCAATGGTTTATTTTTAAATCACGCAATAAAGATTATTATTTATTATCAAAGTGTCGTTGGTGGTAAGTAAGGCAGCGTTCAGTGCAAACTCCTATTTCCACTGTAGTATGAAAGCAGGTTTGTGGATGTGATAATCTGTGACATAAATGTAATATTATTGATTGCTAGTGAGGTTGTTGAATTGGTTTCATATTTGACTATTTTGTGCTCTGTTATATTGTAACTCTGTCATTGTGTTGCTTTGCGTATATTATTGTGTTGTGTTCCATTGTATATTTTAGAGATGTCAACGAATGTTACTACGCTCTCAGCCAAAATCATCTCATACCTTTATAGATATTTACATAAGCTAGTAAAATAACCCTGCTGCAGCTCATGAACTCATACACCAGTAAAGCCAACACTGTGGCAAAGGCCTGTCTTAAACTAACAATTTGAATTTATGTGGCATGGCCCTTGTTCTCATTACTTTTAGAGCAATTACTTGACCAGGCCTTTCCTATCTTTGAAAGTGATTGGTGTGCATAGCAACCAAACACCCTGATCAATATTTTCTAATTTTTTAGCAGTAGCAAAATGATGGAAGTTCTTGAAACAATATATCTAGGGGATGATATACAAGCCCCTTGCGCCACTTTTGCGTCAATTTTCCCATGTTAAAAGTGACGCAAAAGTGGCGAATGGGGATTGTCAATCTGCCCCAAAGTTGTCTAGCAGTTAAAGAGCAGTTACATTATACAAATGCAACAGAATTACAGTGTTTAAAGCAGGAATCTTTCCTTGGGAATGCACACCCTCTGAGTCATCCGATATGCGTGTATTGGTGTTCTTTTAGAGCCTTTCAAGGTTTCCACTGATATGGCTGACTCATGCTAACTCAGACCCAAGAAAGATGTGGAAATTGTCAGTGGGCCAGACACATTATTGGATAACTGTGTAAATCCATTACTTTTGGAAAGGGAGCTGTCTTCAGAGATAATGTGCAGGGCGGTTATCTTTGAAGAATCACGTTCTATGGAATGAATGATGAGTGGTTTTGCGACTACCACGAAGCCAAGGAGCGCTGCTCTGTAATCAAATCAATATATTTTTGCTAATAATCTATTAGACCTGTTTAACTTCAATATGAGCATATCATTGTTGAGAAAATGTGCCAATCTGATGTTTTCCTTTAGCCTTAAACAATACACCTAATTTCAGATATTTAAACTTGCAGTTGGAGCGAGGTTTCTTTTTGAGAATTCAGAAAACCCAATAAATGTGGAGGTCACCGTTCACAAAAGTGATTACTGGTCATCCTGACTTAAGGCTTGGGACATCCGGGAAAAGTGTTTTTTTCCTTTTTAAAATCAGTTATGCAGGGCTTAGGACAGCACTTCGTGGCTATGAATAAAACGTTCCAGATGATCATGACAGCCAGTGAAAACTTTGCCCTGACGAAGACACACAATATTGAAAGACTTGGTCCACCTTCAAAAAAGAGAAAAGGCCTGATTTAGTTTGTTGGATGGGATACTCCATCACAAACATGGTGATATCCATTATTGCAACTGCATTATATTCTATGGCACATGTATTGAGACGGATGGGACATATTTTAACACAAACATTCCTGCCACAGACTGACAAATAGGCTGTAAATGTACACTTGTTTGGGTTTCCAGTCTGTTGAAGGTTGACTAGGATTAAACCTACAGAAAAATAATAATTTGTGCATTTTGCACAACAATAGCTGTATGAGCTATGCCCTGATACATTCTGTGTTTTGAGGTGTGCATTGGAGCAAAAAGGCTTAACATCTGTGATGAATAACCCCGCCCTACTTGTTTGGGTTTCCAGTCTGTTGACGGTTGGCTAGGATTAAACCTACATAGAACTAATATTTTGTGTATTTTGCACTACATAAGCTGTATGAGCTATGCCCTGATACATTCTGTGTCTTGAGGTGTGCAGAGACAAAGAGGGTCCTGTGAAATAGAGTAATTTGTTTCTAATAGTATGAGTGATGCAAGAAAACACTTACATTGAAACAAATAGGCATATAGCATGACACAATCTTTATCAAAAACAGAATGGGCAAATTTTACATAGTCGCACATCTAGGGAAAGTGAACTCTAAACAGTCCCCAGCCATATGCTGTCACAAAGCACTTTCTACCACCGCTGTAACTTTTTAGCCTAAAAGAACTTATGTTATAATACAGATCTCTGTGGTAGGCCTAAAAGATGCCATCTTTTGACTTTCAGGCTGCATACAGATTTCAGTTGTAATCTCTAAACCTGCTAACCCATAGTAATAGTAACAATAGAGACAACAACTTATTGTTAAACATGCTAATAACCACAATTTAGTGGTGTCCTGGCGCTATTAGAGGCGTGGCACTCGTTACGGACATCGACGGGATGAAGATCTGAGGCAGCCCTGTCCGAATAGCACGATAAAACGCTCACCAACCTAAGCACAGGGATAAGCAAGAGCATTGCACCTTAAAGGGTGCATTACCATTTCCCTTACACAGGAGAGAGTAGGACAAAGCCAAGCGTAAGCTTCACTCTGAGGGTCTCCTGTCCTTCGTCAGCACTCTGTTGCTCTTTAGCTAGATTTAGACTCTCGACACACCTAACATAAACGCATAAAAGACACGACCCTGCAGGGAGGCTAATTAGCTAACTGGCTTCTGATTGGGCCCTACCTCTATTCACAAAACGAAAGTACAGGGGAACAATGCAGATGTGTGAAAACATTTATCGAGTTCAAATATTTAGGGAAACGAAAAAAAAATCTGAATGACAGGCAAGTATAGTATTTAGCACCAGAGAGCGATTTTTATAGAATTCTGCAACTACGCTGGTGCCCGATTAGAGAACATATCCTAATAAAGACGAGTTATAAAAGTTTTCAAGTCTGTGTGTGGAATAAAGAGCAGCGAAAGCAATGTACTCCACCCTCAGCCATCCAGAAAGTCGTGGAACATTCTTGCGTTTGTCACACAAGGCAGAAAGAACGGATGCTGGTTTTTGGTATGTAAGTAGTGCCGTGCCTGCTGTCACTGAAACGCTGCCGCAGCCCCACCCTTTCAGCGCGATGTCCTTCGTTCTACTTCTCCGACGTTAATTCCAATCAGGCAGTAGCGGTCGGCAGTAGGTGTTTCTGTAGGGCGATGACGTGGGCAGGGGGAGGGGCAGGGTGGGGGGTAGTAATGTATGGATTACGGAGTTTTACAGGTAAGTAAACATTTAAATAAATAAAACGAATTTCGTTGCGCGCACTGCATTACATTTGATGATGCTCATGGTTATCTATGAGCCAGACTTGTCGAATAAATAGGCCTGTTTGACTAATTCTCTTTGGTAAATGGGCTAAATATCGATTCCAAAATATCGAGTAACCTAAATATCGAGTCCAAAATATAGAATGGACAAAATATCGACTGGACAGAATATAGACATCCAAAATATCGTTTTGAAGGTAAGTACTGTAATAGCGAATTTAAAATATCGAAGTACATAATATAGGTTATTAAAAATATCGACTTTTTAATAATATCGAAGTTTTTTTAAGTGTATTGTATGTTAGTATATGTGTGAAAAGTGTATATTTATTTGTAATTTATTGTAAGTAATTAATTTTATGTTATTTAATTTTTGCGCAATTTAATTCTGTAGCGGGTTGTGGGTTTATAGGGGAATATGTTGGGAAGTAATTTAATTATAATGAATTAAATATGTTAATTAATTAATTGGTATTCATTTTGAATAAATTGTTAATTAATTTGTAATTGATAATTAATTAATTGTTAATTGATAATAAAATTTTATTAATTGATTAATTGATAATTATGTGAATAATATTATTTTATTTTCTGTAGCGGGTTGTGGGTTTATAGGGGAATAGGGTGGGAAGTAATTTAATTATAATTAAATAAATATGTTAATTAATTAATTGGTATTTATTTTGAATAAATTGTCAATTAATTTTTAATTGGTAATTAATTAATTGTTAATTGATAATTAATTTTTATTAATTGATTAATTATGTGAATAATATTATTTTACTTTTTAGTAACGGGTTGTGGGTTTATAGGGGAATAGGTTGGGAAGTAATTTAATTATAATTAATTAAACATGTTAATTAATTAATTGGTATTTATTTTGAATACATTGTTAAATAATTTTTGATTGGTACTTAATTAAATCTTAATTGCTACTTAAAATGTATTAATTGATTAATTTATAATTATGTGATTTATATTAATTTATTATCACTAGAGTGGGGATAGTAAAATGTACCCCTATGCTATCCAACGCTTTCCCTACTGTTGCACTCTCTGGAGTGGGAATAGTAATTTTTACCCCAACGCTATCCAACACTATCCCTACTGTTGCACTCACTGGAGTGGGAATAGTAATTTTTACCCCTACGCTATCCAACGCTTTCCCTACTGTTGCACTCACTGGAGTGGGAATAGTAATTTTTACCTCTACGCAATCCAACGCTTTCCACTACTGTTGCACTCTCTGGAGTGGGAATAGTAATTTTTACCCCTACGCTATCCAACGATTTCCCTACTGTTGCACTCTCTGGAGTGGGAATAGTAATTTTTACCCCTACGCTATCTAACGCTTTCCATACTGTTGCACTCTCTGGAGTGGGAATAGCAATTTTTATCCCTACGCTATCCAACGATTTCCCTACTGTTGCGCTCACTGGAGTGGGAATACTAATTTCTACCCCTACGCTATCCAACACTTCCCTACTGTTGCAATCTCTGGAGTGGGAATAGTAATTTTTACCTCTACGCTATCCAACGCTTTCCCTACTGTTGCACTCACTGAAGTGGGAATAGTAATTTTTACCCCTACACTATCCAACGCTTTCCATACTGTTGCACTCACTGGAGTGGGAATAGTAATTTTTACCCCTACGCTATTCAACGCTTTCCCTACTGTTGCACTCTCTGGAGTGGGAATAGTAATTTTTACCCCTATGCTATCCAACGCTTTCCCTACTGTTGCACTCTCTGGAGTGGGAATAGTAATTTTTACCCCTATGCTATCCAATGCTTTCCCTACTGTTGTACTCTTCGGAGTGGGAATAGTAATTTTTACCCCTATGCTATCCAACGCTTCCCCTACTGTTGCACTCTTTGTAGTGGGAATATTAATTTGTACCCCTATGCTATCCAATGCTTCCCCTACTGTTGCACTCTTTGGAGTGGGAATAGTAATTTTTACCCCTACGCTATCCAACGCTTCCCCTACAGTTGCACTCTTTGGAGTGGGAATAGTAATTTTTACCCCTACGCTATCCAACGCTTTCCCTACTGTTGAACTTCCAGGAGTGGGAATAGTAATTTTTGCACCCTCGCTATCCTACCGTAATAATATTGTGTATTTTTTATTAATATTATGTTTATATATATATATATATATATATATATATATATGTTTTTAACAGATATGATTGTATATTTTTTATTTATAAGTTAAATTAATTAATTAATAATTTTAAGGTAATTTAAGTATTTTTAAGTATATTTTAGCTATTTATTTTAGCAATTTTTTTAATTTTACATTATTTTTACCAAATTCGATATTTTTACAATGTATATATATATAAACGATATTTTGGATTCGATATTTTGGTACTTACCTGTTTGTAGATAGGAATTCGATATTTTGTCGGTCGATATTTTGGCGTCGATATTTTGGGTAGTCTATATTGTGTGCGTCGATATTTAGTCAGTGATCCATTCTCTTTAACTAAGATGTATCACTTTACGTTGTAATATGTATTTTAATGTTATTGGAGCTAATTCATTATGATTCATTGAATGATTTATGATTTTATTATGTTTTTTAATGGAGAATATATTGTTGTTTATGATTAAGTTATCCCGTGGCTTGTCCTGAAGAAGGCGCTGGTCGCCGAAACGCGCGTCGAGATTATTCATATTTGTGCCACATATAATTATTATTTATATGGTGTTTTCTTCTTATTTGTTTATAAATTGTTTTTTTAATCTGTTTTTGTATATGTACTGTATGTCCCCAGTGGGATTCTTTTTTCCTTGATATGATTAAATGACTGTATTTAATTGGTTTTATGAATATACTGCTGTTGTGTTAATAAAACTGTAATGTGATATCTTTGAGAATGGTCTTTAGCCTTTACATCATTTCTTAAGACAAGCAATTGCGAGTGCCTAGGTAGATATTTACATGTATAACTTTTGACAGGACACCACAGCAGAAGAAATAGTGTGCTGTCAAATCGTTCTTCATGTGTTGAGATTCCAGTCTTAAAATGCGTAATATCTAATAGAATTGATCATTACCTGAAACACATATCACTTAAATACTGCTCAGTGGTTAAGGAGGGGTTGTAGTCCAACTGGTTTTCTGTTTCCTGTTAGCACCCAGACTAAGTTCTTAGGGCTAGGGGTTTTTTTAAGCCTATTTTTGGGCCATGCGTAGAAGATTCAGAAAATGGAACAGTTCCAGGTTCTTTGTTTCCCCTGATGTGCTGCCATAGATCATGCGGTCCACTGCATCCACTCAGGCAATTGCAATATCTCTGCATGGGCTTTGAGGTCTACATCTTTCCAGATGGCCGAGGCTTTTTCCTGAGCAGATGGTCAACAGGTACGGCTGGGCTGACAGCTACAAAGACCCCAAATCACTCAGGAAAACTATCAACACAGGATGGTGACTGACTTGGCTGTCTAGATGTGCCAAACAGTGAAGTAATATGGGAATGCTCTGCTCTACAGACAGTCAGTCTGAATCCTGCATCTCTCAGAGACTCCACCCCCTTCCCATTGTTGGAATACCACTACCTGTACATTTTAGTGTTATTAGGCATGGGTTTCATCTCACTTGTACACAATGACACTAGGGTAACCTCTGCCCACAGCACAGCTCTCACTGTGCCACCTTCCTTCCTCAGCCCTATACCAGAAATCCCTGGGGACTGGTCAAATGTGGGGGGGGGGCTTCTTATGGCATGCACAGTCCATCGCTCTGCAGTCATAAGGCTGGATATGGTGACATGGCATCATGGGATCATGGGCTTCCTTTCCACAAAGTTCCCCTTCCTCTTCTCAGCGGTAGTCTGGGAATCCTTCCCCTTAAAACTCCTATGGGGCCCTTTACAGATCTCCGTTGTATTAGCATTGGCCCTGCTCATTCTGCAGGTGAGAGTCTGAGTAACATTCTTTTGCCCTCAGTCCAGCTACCTTCTTGGGTACGCTGGTGTTGATTAGGGGTGGGTTATAAATTCAGCTTCTCCTATAGAGTTTGCGGAGTTCTGCCTATAATGCGGTGTTCCAGCCAAACTTCGCGAACCACAGTGTGGTGGAGTTTTTTCTTGCATGCTGCTCGCCAAGTGTATGTTGTGGAGTGAGTGTGAGAATTGGCATCCTCTAGTGCTACTTTTGAATGCTATGACACCAGGTGAGATTTCCTCAATGCGGGTGGTCAGAAACATTCCAGGAGGGAAAGCTGCAGTTCAAGTAGAAAATCTACCCAAGTGGAAGCAAAGAAGCAGTGCTGTCTGGCACACCACATAGTTTTTTTTTTTAAGAACAAGCTCCTGGCACTAAAAGTCAGTGCGAGCAGCATTACTTGCCAATTTTCACATGCTTGCTGAACTCTGAGGACTCTCAAGGAGTTTTCATGTAACTCGGCAGAATTCCACGGAATGTTACTCCATGAGTTCCACCCACCCCTAGTGCTGAGCCAGAGATCTGCTTCCTTCCCGATCTCCCAAGGAACAGTGAGCTTGGAATCTATCAGGAGTTGGCATACCTATGTAAAGCAGTTACTCAAGATGTGCTCCCATATGCCTGGAATTATACACCTCATCATAATCCTTTACTTTATACTGCCCTTCACTCAACCATCCAGTGACTTCCTTGACTGTTTATAGCTATTCCTGAACTTCAATCAATAGTTTTCAGGGGTTAGGCCAATTTTGTGTGGGAGGTCCTCCTTCGTATGGGCTGCTTAATTAGAGCCAATAATTTATCCCTCCAAATAATGGTCATGTGCTTCCTCAAGATACGTGGCGGGAAGTATTACGAGAAACTTCTTCGAGATACAAACAGTAGGGAACACGCAGCTTCTCACAGTTGAAGTAAGACGGGTTGAATTTTTCTAAATAGGGGCACTGGGAGGTTTTGTTACCATTAATCTTGTGATTACGCTAATCATGAACTAGGTCAACCCAACTAGGATTTGCAATAGAGGAAGGCAAACATTTACGATAAGCCAGCTATGAATCAGTAAGCGGCGATGGGATTAACGCATTGATTTTGATGTATAATATGTACTAATTGCCTCGTGTATAAATGAATGAATTTTTTATGTTGTAGAAATAATTCCCTGATGAAGGCTTCGATATAAGCCAAAATGCATTGGAATAATTGAAAATAAGGAGATGTACATTATGAAAAGCAAAGAAATAATGAAAACGCAAAGAAATAAAAAATAAAAATGTACATAATCAAAAACAATGAACAGTATGTTGTAAAATATGGATGAATGGAATAAACCCTAATATAAAGGGACAAAGGCAAGTGACCGGGGACGGCACCCCAATTGTAGGGGTACGCGATCAAGGAGACTTCCTCAAGATAACCCCTAGTCCTCCTCTAGGACTTTATGGCACATTTGTTTCCAGTCCCTGTGAAAACTAATATCTATACAGGAATCATAATACTAGTTTTGGGGTAGTTACCACATGCCTTGCATTTTACCCAGGTAAATTTCGGCAAGTGAAACCTCCTGAATTGTACACAGGAAAATGGACAGTACATACTGGTACATGTATATTTTGGAGCAATTAAACACCACAATGTGCATGCCATACCCCTTTTTAAAGTGCACAACTTGTAATAAACAATAATTATCAGATCGTTTACATTCAGCTCCCCTTGATATCAGATTTTAAGAGGTGCAATAATAATTGCCTTTAGAGTGTGACTACTCATAATGAGGGGTTTTGCCATTAAGAAACAACATTTACGACAGCGCAGTAATTTTAAAATGTAATATGTAGTTATCTTTCATATGTACGTTGTCCATGCCATATTTATGAGAATGTGCAGATATAGTGTTTCCGGAATGTGATACTTGGTGTGAATGATGGATAGTTCCAGATCAACCAAACAGCAGGGGTGCCTAGCAAAGTAATAGATTGGTGCGGTGCAGCATGCCGTAAAACTCACCAAGATGCTACCTGTTGTCCTACCCAATGACAATGAGCAGGAAAGGAAGGTGATTTACTTCCTGCTTATGAATTCAGCCAATATTGGAGCTGCTCAACAGCTCCAGGATTGGTTGCCGCATGCTAACCTAATGCACATTGTGAGGTTGGGGACCTGTGTCTGCCATCCTTCAGCTGTTTTACAGCTCTGGGATTGTAGGCTTTGAAGTGCGCATGACAGATTGGCTGGCTGTAGAATGCCTGCCGATCTGTCATGAGCACTGAGCAGTCATCCTGCAATATGCAGGAATCTGTCTGCCCTATCGCCACCATCATACTTGTGCTAGCACAGCCGGCGACAACAGAATAATAAAATGCTAAGGTATTGAACATTTTATTATTCTGTGAGTACCTGCTGCCCTCGTAGCAGATGAGTCGATGCTCATCCACCACAACGGAAGAGTCGCTGCCCCCAAACAGTATCACATCTTTACTTAATGTGACACAGCATAAAAGCTGATTATTCTTTACACAACATAAAAACCGATTATGACAATGAAACTCTAATGTGCGTGTTGCACATGTCTAGAAAAACAACACTGAAACAGAGAAAAGCTGAAGGCCCAGCACTGTAAAAGTGTGCTTGGATTTGTAGAAAATGAAGATTTTTGAGAATAATACATTTAACATGTTTATTAACTAATTGACTTATATTTTAGCAAAGTCGGAATGAAAGATTATTGATGAAAAAACGTTCTATTATGCAAAATAACATGAATTATTGATATGAATCAGCATATCTATGTAACAAATGAGTCTTACAAACAATTGCGCAAATAATAATTATGAGACTTAACATTTCTATTGCTTTCATTGTAATGCACCATAGAAATCAAAAATTGGTGCTATGTATTAGTGTAACATTGTATATGACTGCAACTTTCTGCATAAGTGCTTGATATTATTAGAGTCTTGGATTTCCCAAAACAATTTTATTATAATGATTTTTAAGAATAGTTTGCATGTAGGTATTTTATAAATTGTGGTAGTTGGCTATAATTATAGTTGAATATTGTTATGCAATATTCACTGGCAAATATTACAAATATTTCTGTATATGATATGTTTGATTTATTTAATTATGCCTGAAGTTAATTGAGTTAATTTTATGCTAACTTTAAAATGCACTGAATAGCCTTGTGCCCTAGGCTGTATTATTTCATAGCCTGGTAAAGGACTTTTGTTATGTTTCCTCAAATATTTCTTAATCTGTTCTGTTTACACAACATTCTTAAATCAATAGATACTTTTTCCTGTACTTCGTTGTGGGTGAATTGATGGAAACTTGACCCTTTGACTTAATACATGAATATAAACAAAGTAAAGAGGCTCTTTGTCAAATAACCTGTAAGGACGTAATGCACTGTTGTTTCTCATGAGCGACTTGGGAAAATATGTTGGATTATCGATTTTGTACCTGGTGAGTGGAGGAATGGCCACATGACAATCAGACCATTGTATGGTGACAACTGATGTCTCAAATAGACAGTTTGGAGTATAAGAAGTGACTTTCCAAGCGGGAGGGATGGAATCTCTATTGATTGCCTACTTACCTACTACAGCATAGGACTTGTCATAGCCCTTGCCTTTATCTTATATTGATGAACTCACCTACTGGAAAATTTGGGGCTGTCTGATGAGAGACCAGATCTGACCTTTTCTTAATATTGCTCCACTCCCAGTGCACATGCAAATGGACTTTTATTTCGTGAATTTTAACTTGACTCTTTGCTCGTGCTAAGAGAACTCTATCAAACCATCCCTCTGCCTTTATTGGTGGTAGGACACGCTAACCTTAACCATTCTCTAAATGGATTCTTGTATTTAGCAATAGATTTACTTTGGCTAAATATTTGGTTTTATACTATGTGCTGTAAGACTCATGACTGAACTGCTAAAGATGTAACATATGCATTGATTTGGGATCTTTAATACAAGTACCAAATTATCTAAATTTGTCTTTTATTGGGTCTGAATGTTCTTTCCGCAAAAACTGTGCTTATGAGATATTAATTTCTAGTCCATGCTAGAGTCATGTACTTGAACCAGATCTCTAATTTGTGAGTTGGCTACAAATTTTTGGTCCTCATTGTGTGTTTAACAGTTCCACACCCTGATTTCTCATGCCTCACTGCGATAAAACAAGTTTCATTGGATGACCAATGCCTCTGTGGGAGAAGTATAGAATCTGAGTGAAGTGACAAAGTTAGTGTAAATATTTGTATGGGCCCAGAAACTGAGAAATTAAATGAAATTACCTTCTGCTGCAACAAATGTAATAGCTGTAGGTAGTCAGCCATATTTGGGAAAGTCATTTGTCAGGCGCAGCATTCCACCCACGTGCAGACATTTAAATATATTTTGAATCGTATGAGCTGAAAACATTTCCATTGTTATAAATGGAGAGTGTTTCAAATTCATATTTATGCAGAAAATGCTGCAGTCAAACAATCTCATTTTTCAGGTACCTCTGAATACAGCACAGAGAAAAACAATCCGCCCAGAATAATGCAATTTGAGAAAGTGAGGAAACCATGACTAGAAATTCCCATTGCACAGCTGACAAACTTCCACTGAGCCATGTTTGAAGTGCATTTGATAGTAAGGGTTTAATTGCGTCAAATTTCAACAAAGTCTGTATTAAACAGGGATAAAACTCCGGGTAGACAATGTAAGGCATGGCAGAACCGATCAAGCAAAGCAATGACTCTCCTTGCGTGTCAGGGCCACTGTTATAATGTTTTTCAGAAACATAACACTGGTTTTAGTTTTGTTTTTTAAAGCCACATACATTGGCAAGAGGGTTAAACAAATATTGTGACCTCCTGAGCATTGAGAAAAGAGGTGTTCATCTGCACCAGACAGGTGGGGATCTCTAAATTTGGCAGACTCACTAGGGTCTAAATGAGGCCCCAGTTCATTCATACATTTCTTCTCATGAACTTAAACCATCCACTAGTTGACCAGTGAATGGGAATATGAATATTAGAAGATCTATCCTGCGCTGCTTTTAAAGCAAATAACCAGCATCATGATAACATTTGTACAAACGTTAAAAAGATAAAAGGTCAGTCGAGAATTTCGTATACTGGTATATTACAAAACATATTTTTAAAAATGGAAAAACATGAGTGAAATTTGTATTTGGACTACAAAATGAGCACTCTTTTAGGGGCACGCAAAACTCGCATAATTTGCTACAGTGTAATTATGCAAAATTACAGTAAGATTACTTGAGATTTCGCAGATTTATGTGAGGCGCATAACCCAGCATTTAGAGCCTCTCTTGGCTTCGCCAGTTGAAACCACTGTCTAATGGCCCAGCTGATATTAGGTCGTCGGACAAAATATCTATGTGAGACTGCCAGAGAAAGGCTGCTGTTCTCAAACAAGAAAACAAATAAATGACGCCAACACTCTGGGAGATAACTCTCAGCCTCTCAGGGACATGTACATATGACGTCCACACTGTAAAGTGGTGGTGGCTCCTGTAAGGTCATAGGGATCTCTGCCTGGCTGGGAGAGATCTCCAATTATTGCAAGCTGTATTCTGCCAGTTGAAACAGAGACAATCCATTTGCTTCGGAGGCTCAAGGGCTAAATATCCCCATCATTTTCTAACCTAATCTTAATCATTAATATTGCATTCATTACATTAGCCAGTTGGAATCATTCCAACTGGGGGGTACTTTGAGGTATAAAATCACTAAACATGAGGAAGTCTATAAGCAAATGACTGATTCCCAGCAGGGTCAGCGTTCGCGCTGGTGGTGCCTGGTGTGACAATCATTTTTGGTGCCCCACATTCCCTGACTGCCTCCTCGGATTCTCTCACAACCACCGGGCAACAGTGCCTCTCCTCTCTCCTATCATAAGTTATTGCTAAACACAGTGCCCCCCTGGGGTCAGTGCCCCCTCCACAGGTCAGCGCGCAGTGCGGCCGCACCGGTCGCACTGCTCTAAAGCCAGCCCTGATTCCCAGTGCCACCAAGATAAAACTATGACAGCACCCGCTTGCAACAATTCCCAATATCTCCCTAGTGCCTTTCAAGGCATCACCCCATACTGCAACCAGGTCCAACATCTGGCGCAAGAATTATGATCCTTTTTCACCTCATTGCCTGCAGAGCTCTCAAAACTGGACTCTTGGCAATCTCGTCTGTAAGGAAAACATCTAAGGTGGTCAACAAACACTTCAGAATTCGAGCTCATTCCTTCTGGAAACTCTGACTTTTACCAAAGAAAACACACTAAATTTTGCTTCCCCATTGTCTGAATTCCCATCCCACTACTTTCAGAATGTTTACTGTGCTGTGTCAGTTATGCAAAGTCTGATTTTGCACTGTATAAAACGTCTACCACATGATATAAATACACAAAGAACGGACTGTAAATCCACTAGAACACAACTGCAACAACAAATCTACACGAAGAAAATAACCTGGAGATAATGCCAAGGTCTTGTCTTCCGTTATTATTAAGCGTTTAAATGGTCAAATCATGCTTTGTCGTATTTGTATTGTCATCAGTCCGCACTTACCACTAACCTTATTTACAGTAATAAAAGTGTCACTTTTGCAAAAAAAACTCTCTAATAATCTGGGTTAGATAAAACAATGGACTTTTTTAGAGCACTCGGCACTACCTACTGTGGATCTGTGGCTTGCAGTTCACCATAATTTCGAGGTCACAGGGGTATATTATCAAGGGGCTTTATCTCCGCTTTTTTGGCTTTAAAAGCCAAGAAAGCGGAGATAAAATTATCTCCCTATTACCAAGCTGTCGCTAACACCAGTTAGCGACAGCTAATAGGAGATAGTGACCATCTTGGACCCCGCTTTGCATGTCAGTGATATTTATCACTAATGACATGCAAAGTGGGCGTGCCAAGATGTTAGCGACTGAAAACAGTCGCTAACATCGCTATCTCCTATTACCAACTTTTGGAGATATTCGCGCTAAACGCGAATATCTCCAAAAGCTAACACTTGCCCAGGAGCAGTTCTTAGCCATGTTATCCAATGGGAGGTGGATAACATGGCTAAGAGCATTTGCTCGATAATGCATGAATATCGCTGACTTTTCAGCGATATTCATGCATTGCGGCCGTTTTTTATCGCATTTGCGATAAACCTTGCTAATAGCAAGGTTTATCTGCGATAAAAATCGCCGATGTGCGGCGATAATTTTTGTCTCTAAATAAGTTAGACACAAAAATTATCTCTATTGGTTGGTAATATGCCCCACAGTTCGGACAATTAACCAACAGAGCAATCTTACAGACAGTGCTTAATTTGAGCCACTGGTTCACAGTGGGGTCGACCAACACCCGTTTCTTGCAACCAGCACTCGTTTTTCCATATCATACATTTACCCAGTTTAAGAGAGGATAAACACACAAAGTGGTAAGACGAAGGAAGCGAAAGACCGAAATAGCGTAACAAAGGAAGAAAACAGGAATCTGAAAAAGTAAGATACAAGGAACAGGGAATGTAGGGTAGTGGATTAAAGAGAGATGATGTTAATTCAAAACTATGCAGGTTTGGTATTCAGTGCGCCAAACTTTAATAGCAGTGGCCACTGGCTTCTGAGCACAGCTTGGCCACTGGCTTCTGAGCACAGCTTGGACTCATTCTTTTACGAATTAAGCACTGGGCACAGACTACTCACTTATGAGCGAGTATAGCATCATTATTTTAGGAACACTCTTACGATGACGATATCACTCTTTTGAATTCATATGTTCCTAACTGGTAAAACCTCTCTACTAAAGTGTCATATATACCAAAAATCTAGAGTTGATCCTGCATTGCAGAGCACGTTATACAAGTTGTTATTCATTCACATATTTAAGTAAGCAAGTATGATCTTTATTCGATTTCAGATTTTAAAACTATAAAAGCACAAAAGAAATACAATAAAAACAGTCCTTTCCACAGCATACCAAAATACAAGGACATAAATAAGCAAAAACACAAAAGCAAAGCCACAAATTGTTACATACAGTACCAAAATGATAAACAAAATTGATCAGGGGCACAATATATCACCACTCTAGGAGATCATGGGGGTCAGACATAAAGGCCAGGCATTAAAAAGTGCATGGTGCCAGGAGCGATAGGTGTAACACAACCTAATTATTCACAGTTGGGCCTGTGCCTAATAGCAGATTAAAAAAAATTAAGTACATAAAAAACAGTGCTACCCATAAGCATTTGTAAAAAAAAAAAAAAAGTGGGTTGTACTTGCCTAAAATTAGCTTTTTTCAAAACTAGAATTAAAAAGGAATTCGTAGGGGTATTGTAAAAACTACAAAAAATCATAAAATGTATCATGTCCTGTGGGGATTTTCCGTTGCAATCACAAGACAGAAGTATATGAGTCTTATTTTGTCCCCTAGGATAGGCTAAAAAGAGATAATAAAGGTCAAACCTGAACCTAGTCAATAAAAACCTATGATGGAAAACCCAGTAAATACGGCTCCTGTGGCTGGGTTATTTTTAACATAATAAAACAACGAAAACTGGGCTTCAAAAGCTCCTTTCCTGGCCACAATCTGCTACTCAAAGAAGGCCCTCTTGATGGTATTTAAATCTGTCTTGATTATCCGGTCCAGGTATGTAAAGAGATCTCTTCTCCCCATACTCGTAGATTTCCTTCAATGTTTTTAAACCACTGTACATGAAAGGTATGGTCTAAGGCCAAGCAGTCTTTTAATTTTGCTTTGTTTAACAAGGTCCCCTTATCTGTCCAAATTTTTAACCATAGGGCCACTGGGCAAAATGCTATTAAATCGGTGATATAGGTCATGCCAAGCTCCTCGTGTAAACTGAAAGTCGTCACATGAACTTGTTTGCCACAGTTTGGAGATAGTCTGAATTAGTATACTCCCTGACTTTGCTGCAATAAAGTGCCTTGGAAATGCAGTTGCTCCAGTAAATCTTAAGGAGGGCCTTACCGGTCTTTTCCCTAATCTAAAGGCAAAATTTAATATGGGTGCAGTATCCCTTGCCAGTTTGTTTTTCCTAAGAATGAGTTGGGGCTCCCATTTCATTTTAGCATCTATCAAAACCCCCAGGTAGGAAAAGACACTCGACTTTGGGATCGGTGACGACCCTACCTTACAGGTGTATGGTCTGCTACGATGGGCCTCGACTTGCATAACGTAGTACTTAGAATTGTTGATCTTCAAGTCCTGTTCCCCCATGAAGTGATCTAAAGGAGTTAAATGGGTTTTCAGGCCCCGTTCGGTCCTGGCGAATTAAGACATATTCTGCCTACAACAAAACTGGGAAGCCTCGTCGTCCCACCTGATGAAAATCCAAATTGGTCTCCAGTAAGGTCTTCTCCAAGTTACTGATATAGATGTTAAATAAAAAGGGGCCAAGATACAACCCTGGTGAACACAACTCCATATAGGGAAGGTACGTGTGAACTTCTGATCGCCTGAATATCGCACTGCCAATTAGTGTCCCTGTAAGTCTTGTAAGAAGAAAACTATGTCTCTATCCACCCCAAAGGAGCAGTATCCACCATAGCTTACTTGTGGTCATGTAATCAAATGCAGAAGAGAGGTCCATAAAGGCGAAGAAGATTGTACCAGGGCGTGCAACTGTATATTTATTATGTAGCATTAAGAGATTCAGGCATTGACCTAATGTTGAGTGACCAGGGCGGAAACCATATTGTACGTCCAACAAGACACTATTTTCTCCAGTCCACATGGACAGCCTATCTAGCTGGATCCTTCCAACAACCTTGAACACTGAATCCAGTAGGGAAAATAACCTATAACAGTGTGTGCTATCTCTATTCCTCTTTTTGAACAATGGAATAATAATGGAGGTAGCCCATAAAGCCGGGGAGCCAGTCCTAACAGCCGCATTTATAATAGGGGTGAGTTCTGACCCCCAAAAATCTATATGGAAAGTTTAGAGGTTGGGGGGATTCCATCTGGACCAGGAGCCTAGTTGAGGGTCATACTACGTATTCCCCGCCTCACTTCGCTCTCCGAAACAATCAGAGCGGATTTTACATTACCTATCCCAGATAGGGTGCCCTCAATGGTGGAACCCCCAAACATACCCTCTAAATGGCTGATGCAGTCATTCTCTATAATGTGGGCGTCCAATGCATTGGCTGTTTCCCCCGCACTCAATTATGGACTATTGACAGTGCTCCAAAATGTGGTGCTGCTCTTGATAGTGCCAGCTTCCAAGTGCTAGATGCAGGCATCCTCTTTTGAGGCCTCCTTGCGGGTACGAAGGGCCACTTTGTACTGCTTTCTATATGTTCTAAATAAAGCATTATTTCTAGGAGTGGCATGATGTGCATTTTTAAGTGTCCTGGCCCCTAAACAACAGTCAAACCACCTTGGTACCCTGTCATGTTGGCTTTTGGACAATGGAAACGATAATTAACCGGCAATACCATGGGCGATGGATTCAAAAGCTTTAACAATTTTCTTGTCCGACTGAGACTGAGCAGTCAGGCAGATCTGGAACTTATTCTGGCAATTAGCTCGAAGAGACACAAAAAAGGAGTCAGGGTTGATGTGTATCCATTTCTGCCTTCTTCCGCTATCAGTTGTCCGCAGTGCTCCACCACCCCCACTCCCCTTCTTCATGCTCAAAACAGGCCAACTGGCTTTAAGACATAGGGGGTTCTGGGCCCTACAAATACTAAAATCAGATATTAGATAGAAAAGAGGGGTAGAAATAAAGATGTAATCAATACTGCTGTCACCACCTTACCCCTTAAACGTGGGACTGATGGACCTCTCATCTGGGTTCAATTTGCCCATAGCTGATTGGAGGTCAAATCACATGTTAGGGTGTTCAAAGTGTCCCCCTGACCACTATGTTCAAGATGTACTAAAGAATAAGGGGGAAAACTTGAACCCCCCATGTTTTGCGATCATGGGTCCCCACATGGGTGAATATTGAAATCTCCCACCATAACGATGTTAGAAATGTGGCGGGTGGAGCTATTGAAGTTAGTCAAGAAGGTGCCAAGACGCATTATATTACACACTTCAGGAAGAGACAAGGTAGCATTGTAAACATTCAGGAGCAATGCACTTCTAGGTCCTAAAGAAATGAACCAGGCCTGCAAGCATGAGTTATTTGTATTAAATTTAACAATGACCCCTTTTAACCTTAATGAAACATAAACGGTGGGACTCCCCTTAGCTCTCCCACCCCTGAAGGAATTGCAGGTACTAAGAAAGGCTTGTACCCTTCTAAAGGAGGGTAGTTCTTGATCATCCAGATCTCTTGCAAACATATAAGATCAAACATTTTAACAAAACAGCAGCACTCTGTTACTGAAAACTTGCTAGCCAAGCCAGCTATATTCCAGGATATAAGATTACAAAAATCAGAGTACCTAGGCTTAAGTCCATGAACAATATGGTCCAACTGGTGCAGAGGGACTAATGGCGGTGACAAAGCTATAGGGATCGTTGTTATGGGTTCTGCAAGTCAATAACAGGTATCAAGATACCATAGGGGACTAAAAGAGTAGATGACTTGTACCGCTATGGGGGCCTGAGGCCATTCCTGTGGGGAATCAGGATTTCATAGTGCACCATGGGGTTGGAGTTATAGCCAGTACACTGGTCCGAGTGTGAGACAAAAGGATAACAGCTTCAGGGGAGAGTATAGCGCACTGGCAGAGCACTAACATGATCAGTACTAGAAAAAGTGCAAAACAGTACCGCTGGAGTAAGGCAAATTAGCAGAGAGCCGTGTGTGGGTCTTAACACCAGAATAGTGACAACTGCTTGCACGAGTGGGTGAACATACATTAATATTTATAAATGCAGGTAAAGGGTTCATTGGAGTAAATGCATGGTTTACATAACATATCTGAAGTACTGCATGGAATGACTAAGGTGAACCCAGAGAGAGCTGTGGGATATTCTGAAGCACACAAGTCCTGGCTTGCAGTTCGGGCTGGACTGTTCCTTTGAGGCACAGGGTCAAGACTGATTTGCATAAAGCTGGTTCTGAACTGAGGTGGTGAAGTGAGCTAAAGAACGATGAAGGATTCAACCCAGATCTGTGACTAGAGGTGAGTGTCAGAAACGTTTCAGCGCTCTGACCATCATCTCCTGTGTTTGCTATATTCTGAAGCACTCCATTGTAGTTACATTACTTGGTGGTATACAAAACCAAAGGGGCTGCCGTAGCGCCCAGTTAGGTAAAAAAGCATTGCTTCTGTAATTCTCCTTCTAGCAATTACTGACAGTGATGCTGAAACAATTTTCAGAGTGCAGGTGCTGCCACCAATATTACACCACTGAAGTCATAGCAATTGTGAAAAATCCAAACATCACATCACACAAAAAGGAGGTGTAGCACATGAGCCACTCCAGTTCAACAGGAGAGTGGTAAAGGTGTGGCATATAGCTGGTGGTGCATTTTGGAGCATGCTGTCTGAAATATATTGGTAAAGATTGGTGTGGTAGAGCATTGTCAAATAAAGGGAGCACATTTTGCATTGAAATGGGCACTACATTTGCACATACCTCTAGTTTTACTGATAAAACTGTTCAGCATACAAATGACAATGTGTGGAAACGGGTTCGAAAAATATTCATCATTTAAGCATCATTAAATGTTTTGATATGTTTTGATCCTATTAAAATCCTTGTTTCATCACACTTTAGCATAACACAAAATAAAGTTATTCATTTGTTGCTTCCTAAATGCTGATATGGTTTGAAATATTTGTACAGTTCATTTTGGCATATTTAAGTTTGTGTGTTAGAAAAGAATAGCATCCTACAGATTTTCACTTCACACTCCCTGTAACTCAGCAAGATTGTCACATAATGCCCTTTAAACACGCCTTGCATTTTGCAATCAGAAAAAAAAGTAAAAACCAATCTCCATTTTCAAAGAATATGCAGCAATTTTACAGAAGCAGAGCCTAATACTTGACCTCAGAGATAAGATAAAAACAAAACATAAAGGCTCCTTTATTGCTCATTCACCTTCTGAAATCCAGCATGGTTATTTTGGGGGTGCTACAGCCTCCAACCGGGACCTTACATACAATGCCAATGATTATCGGACTGGTAGAAAAACCTACTGCTTTCTCATATGCGTACTGAAAAGACTGGAAGAGTATTTAAAAGTTCAGAGCTTTAAACAGTACATATTTATGAAGGAACTAGAGCTGAAGACAATGCTAATGGCTCATCTCAAGCTCACGGTTGGTTGATTGATTACCCTCACCCATACTGTATGTTGTGAGCCCTAGATTTCTGAAATGACACTGACAGACTCAGCCATTGGGTCCGCCAAAGTTTTGATGTAACTCAGTAAGAAATAATTGCGGCCAACAGTCCAATCTAGAATTTCTCATTCATCACCACCTGCATAGAGTTACATCACCAAGCGTTTTAGGAAAACTAAATATGTTCAGTTAGTAGCATGCTAAGAGCGTTGGTGGCTTTGCATTCTTAAACTTACAAATAAAAAAAATGTTATTCTTGTTTAAAACTTCTTGAAACGTTCTATTTAGATTTGTCCTAATGAAACAAATTGCACATCTCTGTACTCCCTAAAAAGGTCCAACTGATCTGTAATCATGAAGTAGATTGTATTGTATAGTATTTAATGTTTGTGTGCAAACTCACATGAATGTCTTACAGTGCTCAAAAAACTAAATGATAAGAGAAATGGAAGTTTAAGAAGTGTAAACCATTTAGACAAACATTGCAGGAGTGGCATTGAGTACTATATCCTAAATATGTAATTTTTGTATGCCTTTCGAAAACAGAGCAGTTGGGAGATTATCCAAAATCTATCTAATGCAATGCTTATAGACTTTGCTGTAGAAATGGCAAAATACTTTGTCCCTTCCTATCTCAGTGTGGATAGCACTGTGCTAATCCTAAGCTCAAAAACTTTGATAGAAAAGTAAATATTTGAGGTGAGCAAATTTAGAGTGTTGCAGATGTTGAAGGTGCTCTTTACAGGAGATGCCTTCCAACTAAACTTGGAAACTATCCCGAGTATTGAAAAAACCATAGGTTACAGGGACGTTATAGTTAGTTGGACATTTCACTTGTACAAAACCAGAGGAATTTGGCCGTTCTTGTTAGTTGAGCTAGCTATAATTCGTGCACCCGCAATGCACTGTTGATGACGTCACATATTACATCACTCAAGACATGGTTAGTGACATCACTGATGACATCATCCAGTTAAAATCTGATGCACCTCCTCTCATCCTAATATAACCTTCCATACACCCACTCTAAAAGGCTGACTACCATTCTCGAAACCATAGACACATAAATACCAGGTAGTACATACCAACTCACTGATTCATAGGTCTACAAACATCTACTCCCTCACTGATGCAGTCACTCATATACACAGTCACTCATAAATTCAGCCTCTGATATATGCACTCATATACCCATGCAGACACTCACATAATGTCACTCACCCATAGTGTTACTCACACACCTAGTCAGTCACCCAAAGAATCAATAACACTGCCTTTTACTCACTTTTACAGTTATACACACATCACCTCACTTATTTATACAGACACTAACATATACTTACTCTCTTCTACAATCACTGACACAAGCACATGTCGGGCAACAGGGTCTGTTGGTCACCGCCCACATGTGCTCAAGGATCCGTTTCTTAGCCATCAGTGTAGTCCTGCCAATGTACCATAGTTTACATGGACATTCGATGACATAAATCACATATTTGGTACTACAGGTAAGGAATTGTGTGATGTATTTCTTCTGACTACCTACTGTGTATTCTTTATGAAATGTGCTGTGTTTGCAGGCTTTGCAATGTACACAGGGAAAAAATCCCTGCAGACTGTCTTTGCTGCTGGTAACTTGTCTCGTGATATCACTGTGCACAAGTATGTCTCTGAGGTACCTGTTTCTCCTGAAAGTGATGTTGGGTCTTTCTTGCATGTCTCTTCCTATGATGTTGTCATTCTTTAGGGTGCCTCAGTTCTTTACAAGGATATGTTTGATGTTGTCAATGTCAGAATCGTATGTGAGTACAATCTTTGTGCTGTCTCTGTCAGTCTCGTCCATGGAAGTTTTGTCCTTGAGTGTATCATTCCTAATAATCAGGTCTACTTTGTCTTTAGCTTTCTTGAGTACCCAGTTAGGATAACCCCTTTCACTGAATCTGTTGAGCATAGTGCTGCTCTCTTGACCAAAAGCCTCATCCATATTGCAGTTCCTTCTTGCCCTCAACAGTGCACCAAAGGGAATGCTCCACTTGAGTGTTTCAGGGTGGCTGTTGGGGGCATAAAGGATACTGTTCCCAGCCCTTGGTTTGCAGAAAAGCCTGGTCTAGAACTTGTTGTCTCTAATCTCAAGTTTGACATCCAAATACTCTGCCTCCGTGCTGCTAATGTTTCCTGACAGTTTGATATTGCTTTCATTCGAGTTCGACTTGTTGATGAAGTTCTTGGCTTCTGGCTCCGAACCTCGCCAGACGATGAACAGGTCATCAATGTACCAAACAACCAAAAAGAAAGGGGTTCCCCAAGGGATTTAATGATACTGGCAGAAAATGGGGTTAATTAACAAAGAAGAGAAACAGAGAAACCTGCCAGAACAAATATATAGGTCCTACTAGAGGATACTTTAATTAAATACAAGGGTGACCACCACTACACATCAAGGCCAAATACAAATAAGAACTATTTCATTTTCATTTTTATACATTTATTATTGAATCAAAATAGTGTAAACATTTATTTTCAACATGATTGATATTTTAAATCATATACAAGTCATTCAAAATAATCAAGAAGAAACATCTTAAGGATAAAGACAAGTCCCATACTCACCCATTCATCACAAAAAGATAATCATTCGCTTTCACACCATAAATAGTTAACACTCAAACCAACTCACATACAGTTTTCACACTCTCATACTGGTACAACAGGGCCTACCGTCAAGATGAAAATAAGGCTGTATGGACAAAAGTAGAAGGGGTGAGGGGGTAGCGACACGATGAAAAGGGTTTAGCCAAGATGACACAGCTACTGCCGCTCACAGGAACCACGCCAACGCGCGTTTCGGTGTGAGGCTCTTTCAGGCCACACCTTCGTCAGGGCGGTGAAATACCATGGGGTGGGGGACACAAAACTGAAATTACAAAGATATATATATAATAATATACATATAGTCATGTGCATTTGTAGACAACATGTATTTTTTTAAAACATATAATTATGTTACATTTTTCATAATATCGAGTGTATTGGCTCTGACGTCAGAAAGGTCAATCAGGAGTTATAGGCCCTCCTAGATAGGTGTGAAAGTGGCCAAAAGGTTTTAGACCCAGGGAACATTAGGAAGCCCACCAATTCATGTCTTTATCTCACATTCATATGTTGAACCTGATCACAGTTACAGGGTGGTCCAAAAAGTCAGACCTTATCAGTAAGTTCACACATTACACCATTTTCTGATTTATCAAGTGGTCCAAAATTCAGTGTGGGGGTTTCCTTCAATAGACAGAAAAACAAATTCTGGTCTATATATATCAGCTACTGTTTTGCTTTGGACCGTTTAGAAGCTCATCAGGGATCCATACCAAGCTGATTGAGCTTAAATCATTCTCTGAGTGAAATCAGAGTGCTGCAGCCCGTGGAGGTAATCAACTAAGATGGCTGAGCTTAAGGCGTTCTCTAAAACGGGTCAGTGTATTGCAGCCCAGGAGTGTAATCAGCTGCGAATAAATTAAAACCTGGATATTATCAACAAGAGAATTCGGCTAACGCGCTTACCAGACAGAGTAACGCAAGATTTGCAGTGTATGGACGATATTTCATTCGGCTCTCTTTTCACATTCAAACGGCCGCTGTATACTTAAACAGGTGTTGTAGCACTTCCTGTATTGAAACAGAATAAAGCTGAACAGATACAACAATATATAAACGCAGGGTTCAAGAAAAGACTACACCAGCAGGATAGAAATAGTGGTGGCCCGGGGGTTTCATAACATACCTGGTCGGATAGTTGAAAAAGGAGGCAGACGTTACAGGCTGAGAAGAAAGGGTCGCAATAATGGCAGTAAGTCAGGATCCGCGGCACCGAGGCACGTCAGGGGTAAATCTATCGAAAAAGAGATGGTAAATAGAACGTCCTCAGGCCCAAAAGGGCAACATATGATATCCGCCTAGACTGTGGTGGATAATGCGGTACTGGTGAGCCAGGGGGGAGGGGGCAAAGACAAGGGCTCAAAATCATACCCCCAGTCGAGAAACTCCCCTTATACTAAAAACACATGGCCAACAATTAGGTAGGGTATGTAAATGTCCGCTTACCGATTTCGTATTTCGCCGTATTTTAACGGGGATGCGATAATTAAATAAGCAAATCTTCAGGGGTCTGGTGACCGTAGGTCGCCACAAGTCCGACCAATTTTGCACTCAGACATGGGAAAATCCCCATATGAATAACGTTGCCCTGAAAAATATTAGAAAAGTCGGGAAGTCAGGTATTTAAATAGCCTGTTTTTACGTCAAAGATAGTAGACCCAGAATATGATATATAGTTCAGGGGCCGTCGGGTCGATAGGCAGTAGTTAATATCCTAACCAGAGGCTTACCGTGTTGCGGGTGTTCAAATCCAGGGTCCGACAGGCTGCACATCTCATGGGCGGCTCAAGGCTAAAAGCAGAGATTCGACTGGTTTTAAACTATCGTGCCCAGGCTTAATCCCTGTCAGGTGGAGTTTACCACAAAAATAAATGACGGGCTAAGAGGGTGTTCCATAGCGGCCATCTTAGAAAAGGATTATTCCAAAGAAAGAAGGCATCTAATAGCCTGTCAGGTGAAGTTCGACCACGAAAATAAATAACGAACTACAAGTGGTTCCGTGGCGGCCATCTTGGAGGGGGCTTATTCCAGGAGGGGGAGGCATATATTAGCTCTTTGATAATTACGTTACTTTATTTCGCGGACTAAAGAGTCTTCTCCCTTGGGGTCCTATTGGATTATAATGCGAGTGAAGTATGTAATTTATAATGGATCAATTATTCGCATACTATATCGACAAAGGGGCGTCTAATTTAAAGGACAATCCACAGTCATCGCACATTTTGGGGTTCCCACTAAAATCCGTTTTGTCAGGGTTTTTTCTGAGTTTTTGCCATAACCTGTGTGGAAAAGTAAATTTTGCCATGTTCTGTGTCCCTACGCCTCATCCACCATATGTTATGTGTGCATGATCAATATGCATATGTTATTCCCCATGTCCGATTAAAGACGCAATTACAGTTGTGTCCACCTCTAGTATGTTAGTTTCCAGTCCTCGTGAATACTACGAATATCAGGCCTATGTAAGTAATGTTGCCACGTTTCTCAGTGTGCACGTTATTCAATTATAAAGTCCCCGTTTCCAGGCCTCAAAGGGCCCGGACCACAGATTCAGCTCCTGTCTCCTGAAAGCCTCGCTAAGGAGCGATACAGCCCCCACCTGTATCCTCGACCCTTCACTTACTTCCTGCCTTGCAGTGCCCGGTGCACCCCGGCTCTGCCTCTGAGTCTGCCAAAAGTATGTTATAGTTCCTGCTATCAGTTCAGTCCTCCTCCTCTGCATTCCTAAGCTACTGAACTGCATCAATAGTTTCCGTCATTGTCTAGCCTTCTCGTCTCCACGTTAGAGAAATACTGTATTTAATGGTCATTTAATATTCTTCACGCACTACATGTAGAATAATGCATGGTCCAGTCTTAGAATCAAGTTAGCCTCTCCCCTCATGACTTCTAGTTTATATCAACATGTTCCCTAAACATTAGATATCAGATAGGGTTTAAGTACATGTCGCTCCGACCCTCCAGACTCTAGTCTCTGCTCCTAGCGCAGAGTTCGTAGCCCCCAGCTTCTCCTAGTAACACGTCATTGCTAGTTTTCGCGCACCATTAGATTAGAGGTCCCGGCTCCTTAGGTAGCCCCCTCCAATGTTTCTGCCCATTCATGACATATTCTGTTACGTTTGCATCACATGTCTATGTATACTCCCAGTTACACCTCTTATTACTGTTATCTCTCGCGACTGCTACGCGTCACGCCTTCTACTCCACCCACTGTTACGCCTACTGCAATGTACTGCTATGTGTTTGCGCTATGTATATAAGTCAATGTTTTGTTATTAAATGTTGGCGCGCTCATCCCAGACCCAGCCCCAGCAGCTGCTGGGATCCTTTTGTTCTGCTGGGTCACCCTATGCAGGTTGTCCTGATCCTGTCCTTATGCTGTAATAAACCTGCAGAAACTCCTACTACCTCGAATCTTGACTCTTATTTATTGAGCTATCTGTTATGCTATAAGTCTAGTCAAAAATAGGGTATTATTTATTTATTTACCACATAATGGCGCCCGAATAGGGACTTGCCCTTTCCCCACGCGTCGGTGAAGCCACGCCGACCCCCTGACCCTCTGCAGTCGTGACGGAACCATACCGTGCACTGGCAGATATTTCTGCTCCAAGTATCCCTCAGGCCCACGGAGGAGACGGAGGAGGCGGTCCAGCATCCGAACGAGACGGTGGAGGAACGCGGCGAGTCCCGACCAGAGCCCAAGCCGAGAGTCCAAGGTCCGAGGTATCCGGAGGCCCACCCGTAACTGAAGTCCGAAGTCCGAAGTTCGTCGTCGTAGTCCAGTCCCGTCCGAGGCCTTCCGTTCCGTGCTGCCCGGTGAGTACCATTGCTGGGGTAGTGTCTAGACAGGGTCAGTCTAAATTGACTCTGGTCCGTGGGTTGGTGGTACCCAAGCCCACAAACGAAGTGTTCACCTAGGTGGATACGGGTCTTGATGTGTTCCTTTATGGGACCGGTATGTTCCGTACTGTTATAGCAGTGCATCCAGTAACTCTAGTCTGTTCCGTTCTCGAGAATTCTGTTCTGTTTCTGTTTTCAGTTTTTTCAGGTAGTATTCTGTTCGAACTGTTATTTATAATGTTGTTTAATGTATTTCCAATGTCGTGGTATGCCTGAATTGTTTTCCCAATTGTTATTGTTTTTCGTGTATTGTATTGTGTTCCGATTCAAGTTTAGAATGCCGCTCTTTTCCAAGTTACGTCAGTTAAAAACTAGAAAGGGTCTGCTGGAAGCAGCAGTTCCTGTTCCGCCTAGGGACAGTCCAGGTCACTTTATGTATCAGAAACATGGCATAAGCGCCATATTGTATCTAGATTTATGGGTAGAGTATACCAAACAGTTAGAAGAAAAGTATAGATGGCCCGTATCGGGTACATGGGATGCCGAATGTATCATGCGAGTAGAAGAAGCATTATGGAAAAAGAAAGCCAGACAGTCACAGAAAGATGCCATCGAGTTATGGCGTAAGGAAGCGCATAGAAGAACGGAAAAGGAAGTCAGAAAGTCAGAGTTAAGTAGAGAATCCCAAGAACGAGCCCAAGAAAGAGAATTAATCGAGATAGGTGAACAAGTCAAAGCCGAACAGTCAGACAGACAGAGGCATGCCCTTATTAAGGGTATGTATCCTCTCCTTGCCGAAGGCTTGCCAAAAGCGACCCCAGAGGCACCCAGTAATTCCCCGCCACCATTAGTTCCGACCAAGCTACGTCACAAACCGACCGCAGCTGATATTTTTATTTCGTCCTATTTGGACGACACAGTTCCAGAATATGCAAATCCAGTTCGCGCTCCACCTGTCCCTGTAAATCAGGCACTTCCCGTTCCTCCAGACACCGGAGTACCTGTTACGGTACCCCCGGGTCAGCCAGCCATACAAGTTCAGCCCACGTTACAATTACCGACCCTGCAAGCACGAAGAATGTCAGTCGACGATTCTAGTCTAGGGGCCGCAGGAGGAGGTCCTCCTCAAACCCCGCCGCCACACAAGCGTTTATCAGCACTCGAATTACATGCTCAAGCATCACAGCGTACTCCTAAAAGTAATAAGTCTGTTACAGAAATCAGACAAGCCCTTGCCGAATGTGTCTATGACACAGTCCCAGGCGAGTATAATATGGTTTTATATTCCGTACGCGTAAGGAGGGTGACCGAGTATCTAGTCACCTTACCAAATATGAAAGAAGATCTAGACAGAATATATCGTTTCATCCGTACAGGGGATGATCCAGAAAGTATTGGCGAGATTATGTCTCAAAGGAAAGCCGAGATTCAGCTCATGATATTAAAGTTCCTGATCAATTGTCTAATAAGAGAACAAGATTACCCGTCTAAAGATCCCGCCGAAATGAGAATCCTGACAAGGTGGAGTGATAATATAGCCGAGGGTAAGCACAAGACCATTAGTGCCATGGAAAGTATGTACAAGAAAATTCGTAAAGAAATAATAAGGTTACACGAACAGCGTAAAGCAGCACAAGTAAGCGAGAAAGAAAGTATCTCTGATCCTGAAGAGGAAGACGAGAATCCCGCCAGAATAGCGTATGTAGGAAAATCCAGATTTCCAGATCGCCATTTACGTCCAGAACCTAAGTCTATTTTTCATCATCCAGCACGAGAGCCTCGCTCTCTAGAACAAGTATTTCAAGCTACCGATCACATCCTGAAATCACGAGTCGGTTATAGCGAATTAAGTACCATGCACGAACAAGAACTAGCCCGATCAGCAGTCCGATGGATTACTGATTCTACCACTTTTCTAGACGAAATAGTGGCACAAATGTTTCTGAAACTGCCCCCAGCCGAGCAACGACTGGTGGGTATGTATATGATCCAGCACCTCATTACCCTGTATGAGGGTCAACATTCTGATCCAGGTCCGTTACACGATATCCTGAACGAGTTACTCCAGTACAGATGGAGAGGTCTGGGTACCGATTTAATTAGTGTCATTCTAGAACAGCGCCACAAGTATAGAACGTTCCTGAACCCGCATTTTGTTCATGTCTCACCCTCAGAAAGTAAACCATTCTACATAGATAGACAGAATCCGCTACGAGAAGTCCACCCAGTCCAAGGGGCGGGTGGCGTAATGCAACGAGTGTTTGTATACACTCCGATATCAAAGATGGAACTTCTTGAAATGAAGAAATTAATTCCCTGTCATGACAAAGATCCAGCGGGGTTCCATAGAGAATTAAAAGACATGCTCCGTATGGGAGAATACACCTACCCAGATATCATTAAAATGTTAAAGGTCCTGCTACCCGCAGGGGTGTATGAAAAGTTAAAAGAAAAAGAATGGGAGGTGGGAGAGAAAAAGATCGATTGGGCAGCTCTAGAAGCTGAAGACAAGGCACGAGTACCAGGTACCGGTCTTGGAGATAAATGTAAAGAATTACCAGAATTATTGATTCAAGTTTTACCCAGATTATTGACAACTAGGAAAGAAGATTGGGATGCAATCTCAGCCTGTAAACAGAAGCAAGATGAGGATATTAGTGATTTTTATTCTAGATTTGAGAAATGTTTCAGTATTAATAGTGGTCTCAAGACAAGTAGTGAGTCATACCCTCATCTTTTCGTTACCAAATTAGTCGAGAATTCAAGTCCACAGATTAAAAATCGAGTTTTGAAAGTCGAAAGCACCTGGCAAGCAAATACTCCGTCCCAGATGCTCCAGATGCTCCAGTATCACCAGAATAGAATTAGAGAAGAGCAAGAACACGAAAGAAAACGTATGAAAGACACGAAAATGAAAGTGCTAGTTGCACAATCTATTCCTCAAGACAGTCAGAAGAGGGGTCCGAATCAAGCCAGTCATCCTGCGGCTCCCGTTAAAGGGACCTGCAATTATTGTAAACAGCCAGGTCATTTCATAAACGAGTGTGCAGTTCTGAAGCACAACATAGCTACTGGTAAGACTAAAGAAAGACCACGTCCGCCAAGACAAGAACAAGTTTCACAGACTCCTCAGTCACAGAATGCACCACAGACAGTTACAGTACAGCAGCCTATTGCTGCAACACAGCACGTTACATCGCAGATGTACCAGTATGCGCAGTCCGAGTATCCAGAGTACCAGTCATATTCATGAAACAGCCTAGAGAGGGAGGTAGGCTTGCCTCTCATCGAGATACCTGTAGACCAAGAAGGTCCCTATGTTCATAGTCAAGTATTAGGGAAAGACAGAAAGTTTTTGATCGATACAGGGGCAAGTAGGACCACAATTAGTCACGCCGAAGTTCCAGGGGCTCCGCTCTCAGGCTCAAGAAATGTTTCCCTTGGATTTTCAGGAAAACCCATAGTTAATGAGATATCAAAGCCAGTTACTCTAGAAGTAGGTCCATTGTCCCGTACTACTGATCTGTTACTTACTAAGTCATGTCCAGAAAATCTATTAGGTATTAAGACACTGAAAGAGTTAGGTGCAGTTATTTGCTGTTCCCCAGAGGGAATACGTCTGTTCCTACGTGACTTTAAGGGTCACTATGTGTTACGAGATTTTGATTCAAGATTGTCTAATGTTCCACAGCATTTATGGGCGCAAGGTCCAACTGATGTAGGTTACATGCAAATCACACCCTATCGTGTGACTCTCAAACCAGGTGTAGTGTTACCACGAATCAGGCAGTACAGATTGCCACCCGAGGCTGTAGCAGCCTTATCCAAAATTATTGACGAGCTCATGGCTCAAGGAGTAGTTGTAGAAACTGACTCCAATGTATGCAATTCTCCGATCATTCCAGTCATGAAACGTACTGATCCGAATGCACCCCCAATATATCGATTAGTGATTGATTTACGAGAGCTTAATAAATGTATCATTCCTCAGTACCCAGTTGTCCCAGATATTTCTTCCCTGTTAACTGCTATTGATTCCGAAGCCATGTTTTTCACTGTTATTGACCTCAAGAATGCATTTTTTAGTGTTCCCATTCATCCAGACAGCCAGTTTCTTTTCGGATTTTGTTTAAATGGAAGGAGCTATATGTTTACACGCGCTCCTCAAGGTTTCACAGAAAGCCCTAGTATTTACAGTCAAGCACTCAAGAGACAACTAGACAACATTCACATGCCAACTGACACTGCCCTGCTCCAGTATGTCGATGATCTACTGATCACAGCCCGTTCTGAACGTGACTGCGAGCGTGCATCACTTACAGTTCTGTATTTCCTTGCCGAGATGGGACACAAGGTGTCACCTTCGAAGCTTCAATTCTGTGTCCAGCAAGTGGTATACTTAGGACACTTGCTGTCCAAGAGGGGTAGGCAGTTGACACCCGACCGTATCCAGTTAATAGCGAGTCTTCCCCAGCCCAGAACCCAGAAGGAGGTACGTGCCTTTATCGGCCTTACTTCTTATTGTAGACAATGGATTCCCCAGTATGCATTTCTAGCCAAGCCACTGATACAGTTAACGACACAGGAGGCAGCCGTATCGACTGTCCTCCCTTGGACATCTGACCATACACTTAGTTTCAACGAGTTAAAGAAAGCCCTATGTCAAGCTCCAGTTCTAGCTACACCGAACTACAGTAAGCCTTTTACACTTTTCGTTACAGAACGCAAAGGTACAGCATTATCTGTTCTCACACAAGATCAAGCAGGTCAATACAAGCCCTGTGCTTATTTTTCGAGCACATTAGATCCAGTCGCCCAGGCGTTGCCTGCGTGCCTCAAGTCAGTTGCAGCCACAGCACTAGCTATCAGACAAAGTGATTCTATAGTTTTAGGACACTCCCTGACAGTACAAGTCCCACATTCAGTAGAAGTTCTTTTAAACCGAACCCAAACTCAGCACTTGACAATTGCACGTTTAACAGGTTATGAATTGACACTGTTCCAGCCACACATAGAAATTAGACGCTGCAACGTCCTGAATCCTGCTACACTGTTACCATCAGTTAGTTCAAATCCAGACACACATGATTGTGTGGAAGTAGTTAACATTACGACAAAGCCAAGACAAGACCTGACAGATATTCCGTTACCAGATCCTGACCTGACACTTTATGTGGATGGTTCATGTATGAGAACTAGTACAGGAGAACTAGTCGCCGCGTATGCAGTGACTACTGACACTGAAGTTATTGAAACACACCGTATTGATACTCTGTCCGCTCAAGCAGCAGAGCTAGTCGCTCTGACACAAGCCTGTATACATGCCAAGAACCTGAAGGTTAATGTTTATACAGATTCACGTTACGCATTTGGAGTTGTACACGACTTCGGAGTGCTCTGGCAGGAGAGAGGTTTTATGACTTCTCATGGAACCAAGATTCAGCATGGTCTCCTTATTCAAGCCCTGTTAGATGCCATACATTTACCGACATCTATTGCTATCATGAAGTGCAAAGCACATACGAAAGTTACAGACATTATTTCCCAAGGTAATGATCTAGCAGACCGCACAGCCAAGCTTACAGCACAGACTCCAGACATACCAGTTAATATGACACATATTCCAGATCTGACTACATGCATGATAGTTAAGGACCCTACTCAAGATGTCATAGATATCCAGTTACATGCTACTCCCGATGAAATCAAGAAATGGTCTGAACAAGGAGGGGTCCAGACAGATCAAGGATGGTTAACGAAGGGTAGAGCCACATGGTTTCTCCCCGATTCTATGGTTCAAGTCATTATCAATACCGCACATAGTCCAGCACATTTAGGAGAAAAAGCTATGTTAGACAGTATCCAGAACATTTGGTTCAACAAGCATTTACGAGCTGCAGCCAAGCAGAAAGTCCGTACCTGTATGATATGTTGTCAGTTTAATCCAGGTAAAAGTGTCCCGGTGGAACAAGGTGGTTTCCAGCCCCCTGACCACCCTTTTGAGGTCCTCCAGATGGATTATATTCAAATGGAGCGATGTCGAGGTTTCAAGTATGTCCTTGTAGTTGTATGCGCTTTGTCCAGATGGACAGAAGCATATCCAGTCCCAGATTACACAGCCGCGACCACTGCCAAGCAGTTGGTTCGTGAATTCTTCCCTAGATATGGACTCCCTAGAGTCGTATATTCTGATAACGGCCAGCCATTCTCATCTGAACTCATGAAACACGTTTCCCTTTTGTTAGGGTACCAGTGGAAGTTCCATTGTGTACGCCATCCAGAAGCAGCTGGACTAGTCGAAAGGCATAATCAGACTCTGAAAATTCGAATTGCTAAAGTCTGTAAAGACAAGGGTGTGGACTGGTTAGTAGCTTTGCCAGTCGCTCTGTTTTACATGCGTATGGTCGCACATTCCAGATCAGGTCTGTCCCCGTATGAGGTCGTTTTCGGCCGCCCCCCTAACATGTGGGGTACTCCTAGACCCCGAAGTATTACCGATGTTTCATGTAATATGCTGACAGATTACCTAGCTTCCTTGATGTCTGCCCTCAACTCATGTCGTTCACAGGTTGCCGCCGCATTTCCAGACAATACCGAGGTGGCACCGCACGAGATCGTTCCAGGCTCCCTTGTGATGATCAGAAATTTCGACAGATCAAGTCCGCTGGAACCACGTTGGAAGGAGCCACGTCAGGTCCTCTTGACCACCCGAACTGCCATCAAGTTGGAAGGCAGGAAGGGGTGGGTCCACCTTTCTCATGTAAAACTTTTCAAAGGACCGAAACCAGTCTTCAAAAACATTTCCAAGAACATTTCCCAGGATTCGAAGGATTGCCAGAACATTGTTTTAAAGGACTGTCCCGCACAAGACATTATTACAACCCCTCCCTTGTTAGAGAAAACTCCGCAACAGGAGTATAAGTTAAAGCTCAGGTCTAATAAGTCAGCCAGTTTGATTGTATAAGTCCTCCCCTAGGTGAAACGGTTAGACTGTTTCTGACATGTATAAAATAGACCCCCATAGTGAGAGAGTCAGTCAAAGTTCAATCAAATGTATCGTTTTTCTGAGTTTCGTATTATTTCTCAGCATAATGATTTCCTGCACCAGCTATGCTTTCTATCTGTGTTTCCCAGTTCCTCATGTAAATATGTCTGCTCATGCTACAGTAGAGCACACGTTTAGTGATCTGCCTCCTCACGAATATTCATACCGCCTCGCCATGCGTAATAACACATTTATCCGTATGTTACATTATTCACACCAGACCAGCAATGCCACTAATTGTTGGGTGTGTGGTCGACTCCCCCCTTTCCAGACACCGAAGGGAGTTCTGCCACTCTTTCCTTATCCATTCTCACACAATGGTTCGTGTGGAGCATGGTCCACGTTAACGTCATCCTCAACAGATATGTCTTTTCTTAACAGTACATGTTTCCCAGACAAACAAGGTCTCCCCCACAGAACAGGTTTAGATTTAGAAAACGAAGTATATAATTTGGGAAATTATTCGTCGAATTTCATGGTTCTGAATGTTCAGTCTGATACTACTCCAGACTCACCCGCTATTTCAGTACTACCAGTCAAAGGCGAATTATGTGTCCATAGTTATGGTTCTGTACATATAGGTCATAGTGAATGTACTACTGTTATCAAGTATAGTGACAGTGGGAAATCTATTTTCAAAGCTTCACGTCATTCTTATTTTATTTGTGGTCAAACTGCATATGTCCGTCTGCCCCTCGATTGGGAGGGAACCTGTTACATTGCTTTCCTACTGCCACCTGTTTTTCTAGCCCCACCTGACTATCATAGGAATTCTTTCTTAGTACACACTAGACACAAGAGAAATCTCCCGATTGTCGATTATACTGAAACTGCTGCAGAGCAATTCATTGATATAGATAAAGGTGTTTTCCCTTATTTAGGTACAGTTGTAAATAGTAAACTCATTCGTAGGTTAACAAGAACCCTTGAAGCAGTAGTAGATGAGACTGCCTCCGCTCTAGGTAACTTAACTGAAGAGCAATCCTTTATGAGAATTGTCGTTTTACAGAATCGTCTCGTCCTTGACGTCATACTGGCCGATAGGGGCGGGGCCTGTAGAGTTCTCGGATCCAGTTGTTGTATTTTCATTCCAAATAACGCGCCGTCTGTTTATTCAGCTATAACCAGACTCCATAAAATTGCCCATCTGTTACACCAAGATCCAGGCACCTGGACATGGTCCGGTTGGTTCTGGAATATAATTTCCGCATGGGGTTGGAAAGTCCTGTCCTTTTTAGGTATTGCAGTAGCGATCATATTTAGCTGCTGCCTCTGTATACAATGTGGCCCTGCGATTTGCAGCATGTGTGCTACCTCTTGTATTCCCCGTCCCAAGCCCTGTTCTAAATCCCGTACCAAGACAATTCGAGACGAGCAAATGGTACTGTATGAAATGATAGACGGTATCATGAATATTGATGTTTCCTGATGGAAACGTAGTGACAAGGAGGGAATGTGGAAAAGTAAATTTTGCCATGTTCTGTGTCCCTACGCCTCATCCACCATATGTTATGTGTGCATGATCAATATGCATATGTTATTCCCCATGTCCGATTAAAGACGCAATTACAGTTGTGTCCACCTCTAGTATGTTAGTTTCCAGTCCTCGTGAATACTACGAATATCAGGCCTATGTAAGTAATGTTGCCACGTTTCTCAGTGTGCACGTTATTCAATTATAAAGTCCCCGTTTCCAGGCCTCAAAGGGCCCGGACCACAGATTCAGCTCCTGTCTCCTGAAAGCCTCGCTAAGGAGCGATACAGCCCCCACCTGTATCCTCGACCCTTCACTTACTTCCTGCCTTGCAGTGCCCGGTGCACCCCGGCTCTGCCTCTGAGTCTGCCAAAAGTATGTTATAGTTCCTGCTATCAGTTCAGTCCTCCTCCTCTGCATTCCTAAGCTACTGAACTGCATCAATAGTTTCCGTCATTGTCTAGCCTTCTCGTCTCCACGTTAGAGAAATACTGTATTTAATGGTCATTTAATATTCTTCACGCACTACATGTAGAATAATGCATGGTCCAGTCTTAGAATCAAGTTAGCCTCTCCCCTCATGACTTCTAGTTTATATCAACATGTTCCCTAAACATTAGATATCAGATAGGGTTTAAGTACATGTCGCTCCGACCCTCCAGACTCTAGTCTCTGCTCCTAGCGCAGAGTTCGTAGCCCCCAGCTTCTCCTAGTAACACGTCATTGCTAGTTTTCGCGCACCATTAGATTAGAGGTCCCGGCTCCTTAGGTAGCCCCCTCCAATGTTTCTGCCCATTCATGACATATTCTGTTACGTTTGCATCACATGTCTATGTATACTCCCAGTTACACCTCTTATTACTGTTATCTCTCGCGACTGCTACGCGTCACGCCTTCTACTCCACCCACTGTTACGCCTACTGCAATGTACTGCTATGTGTTTGCGCTATGTATATAAGTCAATGTTTTGTTATTAAATGTTGGCGCGCTCATCCCAGACCCAGCCCCAGCAGCTGCTGGGATCCTTTTGTTCTGCTGGGTCACCCTATGCAGGTTGTCCTGATCCTGTCCTTATGCTGTAATAAACCTGCAGAAACTCCTACTACCTCGAATCTTGACTCTTATTTATTGAGCTATCTGTTATGCTATAAGTCTAGTCAAAAATAGGGTATTATTTATTTATTTACCACACCTGTCCAAAGATTGAAAATGAGTATAATGAAAACGCGTACCTAAAAGGGTTAGGTATACTTGGATAAGAAAAAAAGGGTAAATAAAGAGGGTATCAACTCTACAGTGGGTCACAGGTAAAGCATAATCAGGAAAGCAAACACACTGTTGGATCTAATCCAAGTTATGGAAAATGGAAGATCCTACCGTGTGTATATCAGTTTTATAAGAAGGCATTAGACCATGGGCAGTCTTCGTTGAGGCCCCTTTTCACTGAGTTTAATAAGAAGATCCAAAAGACCTTGCGTTTCTTGCGGAGGCAGGTAGGGTCCATTCCAGGTTTAGCCTGTATCTTTTCAAGAATGAACCATCGCAAGCCTTTTTTTTTGTGGTCTTTCTCTATCCAGTGGGAAACCATAGGTGCAGTGATTTTTTTATTTCTAATGTTAGATTTATGTTCTCCTACTCTCAGGCGGCACTCACGTCCGGTTTCCCCAACGTAAGGTAACTTGCACGGGCATAAAATGACATAAATTATGTTAGCCGTACAGCAATTGGTCATCCTCTTGTTATGGGCTACTGAGACAGTTCGTTCATCGATGCTCAAAGTGTCGCCAATAATGGCATGTGGGAATGCGTGGCATGACCCACATCGATGGTTGCCAAAAATGGGAGCCAGGTTGGTGATGGCAGTCTGGCAGCTGGTAGAAATTTCCGGTATTCTTGCTCTTACTAGATGGTTCTTCAAATTTTTATTTCTCTTGAATGCAAAAATGGGTCTGCGTAGGGGAGTTTTTTCCTCCTCCAAATTCAAGAGGTGCCAACCAGAATTGATAATCTGTCGTACCTTGTGGTTCAGATTTGAGTGGCGGGTAATGTAAACCAGTTGATCGGAGGATTCCTTCTCAGTAGGTAGAAACATGGCATCCCAATTCGAGTATCTAGCTCGTTTAAACGAGTCTTTCACAAGTTTGGGGGGGGTAGCCTCGGTGTAAAAGCTTAGCTTTAAGGATATCCGATTGTGTCAGAAAATTCCCGATGTCAGTACAGTTTCTTCGAATTCGAAGAAATTGACTGTAAGGAATACTATCCTTTTGACATCGGAGATGAAAGCTGGAGTATTGGAGCAAGGTGTTTCTAGCTGTAGGCTTAGTGTAGAGTGAGACCCTCAATTTATTATCTCAGTTGTTCTACCCAGATATCCAGGAACTCAATCCTTTCATTGCTGCAGTGGCAGGTGAAACGAAGATTAGGGTCGGCCGCATTGAGCCACAGGGTGAATTCCTCCAAAGAACCATGGTCCCCCTTCCAAATAAAGAATATATCGTCGATAAAACGACACCATTCTTTAACATTCTCATGGAAGGGGGCCATTTCATTATAGATGTTAGTTCTTTCGAATTCACCCATGTACAGACAAGCCACACTAGGGGCGCAACTGGCCCCCATGCTAACTCCCTTGGTTTGTCTGTACATGCTGCCGTTCAACTCAAAATAGTTTTCGTATAGTACGAGTTCCAGGCACTGAAGAATGAACTCTCAACAATATAGCGAAGCCACATTGCCACCTGTACAAAGTCACTGGAGAGGTCTGAATCACGGAAGATCTCCTCTTCCCATAGTCCCATGAAGAGGTTGGCGAAACTTGGAGCAAAACAAGATCTCAATACAGTACCGGTGGTCTGTATGAACAGTGCACCATCAAAAAGAAAGATGTTATTCGTAAGACAGAACTCCGTCATGTCTAGGATCATACGGCTGTGCCCCAAGAATCTAACATGCCTCCGCAGAAGAAAATGGTTGCAGGCCTCAAACCCTAGTTAGTGATCAATTATGGTGTAAAGGGAGTGAACATCAAGTATGATGAACTTGTATTCTTTTTCCCATTGCACATCTTTTATTTTGACCAGAAAGTCTTTGGCGTCTGTTGTATTCTCTTATCTTATTTCTGCTTGCATTTCACTTTAATTGATGACATTCTTTCCATGCTGATGTCATGATGCTACTTGTCATCCTTACATTCTCTGTTTGCCAGTTGCTCCTGAGCCTTGATTGGGAACACCAGCTTTTACTCTGTATCTACATTAAACCTCTGTGTTATTTATACTGCCTCCTTGTCTACCTAACTTCGAGTATATCAGCGTCCTTAACATAGCTGGGGAGACTCATGATGTGTTCCCAGAGAAAATTATCAATGTATTTCGACACATGTTCAGCCACACTGCCCCTGGAAGACACAATGGGTCTTCCTGGAGGGTTGTTAATGTCTTTGTGCACTTTGGGTAATAGGTATTGAATAGGTAAGATGGGATGGTCTTTTCTGAAATAGCAGTACTCTTCCCAAATAATGATACCCTTGTCCTTCCATAATACCATTTTGTCCCAGATAGTATTTATACTGTTGTGGTATCTCTCATTGGAAAACAGGAAGGTAAAAGTTGTTATCCTCGAGTTGTCTATGGGCCTCTCTAATGTAATGCTCTTTACCAAGGTTCACTATGTTACCGCCCGTGTTGGACGGGCGAATGACAATGTCTTTGTTGTCACCCAGGGCCTTGAGGGATTGCCTCTGCTTGATGGTGAGATTATGTGTTCTCTGTCTGTGTCTGGAACCCTTGTGTCTAAGGTCAGTGAGGGCTTTGGTGATGTTGTCGTGGAATGTGTCGATGCCATTGTGTGGTAAAATGGGTAGGAAGGTAGAGCATGGTTTAAACCGTCGGAGCATTGTCCCTATTGTTCTCAAGTTCCACTAGTGTGACATGGGTGTCAATGTCTCCTATGGTCAGGCAGTCGTCACTGTGTGTTTGTCTATCTTGTGTATGCCTGTTGGTGTTTAACCTTTTCAACTTGTGCCTTTTTCTGAGTTTGAGCTTTCTGACAAATTTAAAAATGTCTATTCTATTATTGGTATAATCAACTGTGGCGGGGGTCAGAAAGAAACTCCAAGGCAAAGAGTTTGTTTCTCAGTGTCATTGAGAATCTTTTTGGAAAGGTTGATATTAGTATTATTCACAATTTCTTTATCCATTATTGGGTTTTTCCAGCACATGTCCTGCTTCTTCCCATGGTGCCATGTCCTTTGCCTCTTTTGCCACCGTGTCCGATGCGTTTTCGTCTATTCCTTCTTTACCTCTGCCACTGCCCTGACCCCGTCGGTGTCGGTGTGTCTCTTGTTGTTATACGGCCTCTGCCCATGTATCTGTACTCGTCTAAAAAATTAGCATCTGCATAGTCTCTATGTAATTTGCACTGTTTCCTCACTTTTATGTCTTCTTCATGTTTTGTTAATCGCTTTTTTATTCCTTCTAACAGTTTATTCAACACTGCTGATTCCATGATGCTGCTGATATCGCCTATTAGTTCTTTAATTTGTAGCATTAGCGCCTCTCGGTCAATACAGGCCTACTTGATTATTATTTCCAGCACTCATTTGGAGCTTAGTGCGGAAATATGGGACCATTCTTCCAACATCTTTGGGTTAGGGGACTCATATGAGGGAGCCGTAACAATTCTCAACCCCCTTGGAACCATAGATTGATCCACATAGTGTTGGAGGGAAGTGGCTTCCCACCGTTTGGATGTCTCTGCATGTTTGAGTTTTTCTCGTTTCTTGAGTTTGTCTTCAGTTGGTTTAATGGACTTGTTATTGTCCTCTTTGTTAGTCACTGCTCCTGTCTTTCTTGTAAAAATAGCAAGAGCCGCTGCTCTACTGTTAGTTTCCTCCTACATAGTGCACTAATGCTTTGCCTGATGTATCACAAAGTTTCTCGTGTCATTCCACTGATAACCCCCTGTGGAAATGCAGATTCCTCTTGCCGTGTGTGCTGTGCCTCGAAACAAAACGGGCACTACAGGCTGAACTGGTGTGAGCTAGGATACGGGGAGAAAGTACTGGAGCAGCTAATTCACTGCGCGTAAGATCGGTTCTGAGTGCTGCGAACTCGCTAACACCGTAAGTGGAGAAAGCAGGTTCCAACGAGCGTGACAACTTTGCCGCTGCCTCAGGGGCAGGAAAGCGCAAACACCCTCCGGTGTTACAAAAATCCCTCCCCACACTAAGGACGGACAATGCAGCGCCGACTCACCTTTGCTTCGCAGTCCACTGAGCAGGCTCTCTCCCCCTCCTTTTACCGTCCTAGTTTCTGATCAGCACTGGCCGGTCCAAGTGGGTTTCTCACTGACAATTTTAAACTAAATGCCTTGATGAAGTCCTTGTGTAGGACGAAACACGTGTTGGCGACGTTACGTGCTGGGAGACTATGTTTTATGAAACCTGAACATTAATAAAGAAAAGAATTGAAGAAATCAAAAACTGGACTATATTTGTATTTCTCTTGAATTTTTCTGGAACCCCCTACTGAAAAGAATCTTGTCCTCTGTCCCTTACGGTATTCTCTATGATAATTAGAGTGTGTTATACCTAGGGCCTATATATTTTATGCCCAGACTGTTATAATTGGAATTATTAGGAGTGCTGTAATTAGAAACTCAAACCCCTGTAGTTGATGTGACACACACCTATTGTAGTAGGTGCCCGGAGTTTCTTTAGCACCCTTCTTAAATACTGTTTCTTTTGTGATCCATATTATAATTGTGTACAAATTGTATATTGAATAACATCATCCTTTGGAGAGTTGTGCGGACGTTTCCCTAAAAAAAAAGGGAACACTACTACCTATCCTTGTCGTACAGGCAATCCACACTATCCCAAATTCAAAATGTATGAGTGCTCTCAGGAAAATCAATGTCCACGACCAAAAATCTTGGCATGAGCGTTTATTTACACGATGCGTTTCGACTACAGCAGCAGTCTTGGTCACGTGTAATATGCACAGAGAAGTGATAGGCTTAAGTAAACAAATCACATGGTCCTGGAAAAACAAGTAGCTGGGACCCAAAACAAACGTAGCAGCCATCTTACAGAGGTGAAAAATGGTAGGTAACATCAAGGAGGTGCATCAGATTTCAATTTGGATGATGTCACCAGTGATGTCATCAGTGGTGTCATTTGAGATGTCATCAGTGATGTTGCTGACCATGTCATGAATGATGTAAAATGTGGCATCATCAGCATTGCATTGCAGGGGGTGAGTTATAGTTAGCTGAACTAACTATAACGACGGAATTTCTATGGTTTTGTAAGAGTGAAACGTCCAACTAATTATAACGTCCCTGAAACCTATGTTTTTTCAGTGAATATAGATGTATCTATACCCTAGCCCATCCACCCATTTGGTTGCTGTGTTGTTCCTTGAGGCCTCCTGTTAAGTTTCTCACCATCCCTTATAGTTTATTCCAGTCATTTTCTCTTTTCCTTTTATTTTTCTTTGCCCTGGGGGTTACTTTGATTAAGAATGGATCATACTACTTTCCATTTTCAGTTTAACACATAGTATTTTTGGTGTTATCAGCACATTTAAATTACAACATAGAGATTTACCAGACGGGGTGTGGACTTACGAGAACTACTGGGTTGCCATCATTAGTAGATGTCCCTAAATATTTGTTTTGGTCTTAACAGTAGAAGTATTTATTTACGCGATTTGCACAGAGTGTGGACGTTTACATTTTGTACATTTTAAACATTTGCATAAGGCAGTTTTTTACAATAACAATTAATTTTGTATTGAGAAGTTTTTAAGTATTTATACTTTTATAACTGAATTGCCTGTTTTGCACAGAGTGATATGTTTACATTTTGCGTTATTTTGCACATCAACTTTGCACTAATGGTATTATACTGTTGTGACCTCATCTATGCATTTATGCAGATACAATCTTGCTTTAATCCAATGAATTTATTCAGTCATATTAATTTCTGCATTCCCATGTGAATTAAACATTAGGTGTATGCACTTGCAACCAATATACTCAGTGACGCACAAATATACCGTAATAGTATTTTCTCTATGTTTATTGAAGTCACATGGTGTGCACTGGCATTTTAAAAAAACAGGCATTGTGGGTAATGTTTGACTGTGAACAAGGGCAACTGCCCGAAACGCGTCAGTTTCGTTTGCTGCTTTTTACCTGAATAAATAACATCTTGCCTTATATTTGGATTCGTGCTGGCTTTCTGTTCCTGGGAGACCGGAGTTGCAGTTTGCATTTTGCGTGTATATATATATATATATATCAAAAAACGGGAATATGTTACCAGCATTGACGATCTTCATACCTTACTGAAGAAGTGGTATGATAAACAAATGCTAGACCTGGAGGAGTATCTGTTTCTAAAAACCACGAATCCCATATTACCTTGTTTCTACCATCTACCCAAGGTTCACAAGGACATCAAGGAACCCCCAGGACGACCCATAATTTCGTCCTTGGGTGGATTGACCGAAAATCTGTCGAAATTCTTGGATCACCACCTGTTTAACTTTGTACTGTCCCTAAGATCGTACATCAGGGACACCACCGATTTCATTGAAAAGATCGAACAGTTGGAGTGGCAATCATCTTATATCTTGATTACCCTGGATATAACAAGCTTATACACTTGTATTGACCATGAACAGGGGCTACATGCAGTGGAATATTTCCTGAACAAAAAAGAACTGAAATATGCAATGCATAACAAGATGCTTTTGGAACTTATTGCATTCTGTCTTCGCAATAAAATTTTTCTCTTCCAGGACACTATGTATCGCCAACTCTCTGGTACGGCCATGGGTTCCTGCTTCGCCCCCAGCTACGCGAATCTTTTCGTCGGCTGGTGGGAGGAGCAGGTAGCCTGGGCCCCCAGACTTGCCACATGGAACACCAAGGTGGTTACCTGGAGCAGATACATAGATGATCTGTTCCTGGTGTGGAATGGGACGGTTGAGGAAGCCAAACAGTACATCCAACTGCTCAACGAAAACGAATACCATCTGAGGTTCACTAGTGAAATCAGTAGAGACAGGGTCAACTACTTAGACCTAGAAGTTAGTGTCAGAGAAGGACGCATTTGCACCCAACTTTACCGCAAGCCGACGGCCGGCAATAGCGTTTTACACGCTTCCAGCGGCCACCCTCGTAAATTGATTACTAATATCCCATACGGGGAGTTTTTGCGGTTAAAGCGCAATTGCAGCCATAACACTCATTTCGAGAAAGCAGCTGGTGAATGCATGGAACGATTTCTAACCAGAGGTTATAGCTCCTCCTTTTTGCAAGACACCCTTAACAGGGTTAGGAGCATACCACGTGCTAGTCTCTTTGCCAAGAAGAAAGGCCCAGATACTGAAGGCAAATTTCGCAACATAACACCATATGCTGCTGACTCGTTCAAACTGCGATCTGTTCTGTCCAAGCATTGGCATATTTTAAAATCGGATCAGATCGTAGGGCCTGATATTCCCAACACCCCTCTCATTACATTCAGAAAGGCCAGATCTCTTAGAGATTTAATGGTTCAGAGCCACCTACCATCCATAAAGAAACCATTAGGAACCCTGAAAGACGCTAAAGGATTTTTCCCTTGTGGAAAATGTAAAGCCTGTGCTTCAAGTAAAAGGACATTAACATACCAAGTCCCGGGTAAAAAGGATGGCAGGAGAATAACAAAGTTTATGTCATGTCACTCTGACTTTGTTGTTTATTGCCTAATGTGTCCCTGTCTGTTACGGTACGTTGGGAGTACCATAAATCCTGTCAAATTGAGAATATTAGAACACATGCGGGCCATTGCAAATAAGGACTTTACGTATCCCGTGGCCCGGCATTTCTCGTTAAAACATAACAGTGACAGGAACCTGCTCAGGTATTTTTGTTTGGACCAAGTCGAAGAGAATCCGAGAGGGGGCAATAGACTGCTCACACTCAGGAGACTTGAGTCCCGGTACATCATTGATCTGGAGACTAAAGCACCTGGAGGCTTAAATATGGGAGAAGAACTGGCCTCTCATTTGGGTTAACTGTGTGTATTACTGTGCTATGTGTCCTGTTTAGTTGATTACTGAGCTTCTAATTTTAACTTTACAGTTTGATTATCGGTGCAAGAGTTTTTGGGATTGTTTTTGAGTGTTTTTGTTTTCTGTTGAGTGATGGATGTTTTCATCACCACTGAGACTGAATCAGATGACTTGTTGTAGTTTTTTGGCCACATCGATTGTTTTTGCAGTCCACTCTTGGGCTGCAATTGCCGATCCACGGCAAGATTATGTCCGACCTGATCACATTCTAGTTTTGTGCTTATGTCGTAGGTTGGGTATTTCCCAACAGTTTCTGCTGTCTTAGCCATGCAATGTACTATATTTATACAGTACCTGGTTACTTTTCTTAAGACACCAAGATAGCCGATACACGGCAGTATTTGCATGTGGTACAACTCACTAGTTATCAAACGTTATATATGTTAAATGTATACATTCAAAGATGGCGCCCCGAGCTGCAAATTAGAATCAGTCCTTTGTTTGTTTTCCTTAATGTTTTGAAAACATTCATAATGGCGCTGCACACGTCTTGTCTGATGAAAAGACATTGAGAAAGGGAGGGCTCTCCCGAAACGCGTCTGTCTTTAATAAATTTGCCCTGTGAAACGAGCTGTGCCGTGCCTGTGAGTGCTTTTTCTTCCTGGAACCCGGCTGGGTATTCTCAGGATCTTTGGGAGCTTGGATATATATATATATATATATAGATATATATATATATATAGTTATATATGTGACCACTCTGCAGATTTTGTCCTGTGTGGATTATTGTTAAACACCTCATTGAGTAAGACTGATTGAGCAAACATTTACAATTGTTACCCACATTGAAGCATTCAACTAGAACCCCATTGATGTCAACCTCACTTTAAAAAAATGTATGTGTCTACCTCAAAACAATGACCCTGGTTAATAATACATGTTTGAGAATACAAATAATTATTTAAAAAACAATTCATTTTGACTATGTCAAAATGTGTCATGGTGTGGTATGTTAAGAGATGTTATATCATGATATGAAATAATATGGTAAGTGGCGCAATGGTATGGTATTTGATGGTCATCCATCACATTGAGTGTATTTTTAAAAAATGTAATAGGGACGTATGCATACATGAGGGCACCCTATGGGGCCGATTATGATCACGGACGGACTTGAGTCCGTCTGCGACCCCTGAGTAGGAGGGAACATCCGCAAGGGCTGCGGCGTTCCCTCTGAGCAGATTAGGATGTGACCGCCAGGGTGGCGGTCACATCCTCTATCTTTAACATTGCGACGGGTGCAGCTTCAAGCTGCACCCGCCGCAAGGTTAAAAATGCATGCATCGCATTTGCATGCACAAAGCGGCAGGCAACGCACAGGGCCTGCTGCTTTGTGCACGCAAATGCAGGGGGGTACCATAGGAGCCCCCCATGTGCACCCCCCACCCCACCTTCACCAAAGTGAAAGTCTGTATGCTTTTCCACTGCGGAAAAGCCGCCATGGAAAAGCATACCTTGCACACCATCCTAATATGGCTGGCGGTATCTGATAGACACCGCCAGCCATGTTAAAGCTTTTCCGCCGCGGTCGGAAGGCGACCGCGGCGGAAAAGCTGCGGACGGAATGGCAGACCCAGCAGCCATCCTAATATGGCGGTGGGTCTTTCGAGGTTCCGCGGCGGTTTTCCCGCATCCTCCGGGCCGGTGGTGGCTTCCACCAGCCCGGAGGATGCGGGAAAACCGCAATCATAATAGGCCCCTAAGTCTGTATAAATGTATGCCTAGTGACCTTACATTAATAGGCATGTTGTCTGATTCTTTACAATTTAAAGAATGAATGAGGATGCTATAATGTATACTGTGTTGTTAGGGCATGATTTAGTACCTATATCTTATAGGCTGCAACAACCTCATCATTATGTCCATGCATGTGATTTGATCTACAATGAGCTGGGAGGAGAAGAGTTGTTGATTAAATCTGTAGTAGTGAATACAGCAGGCAGTCCTTATTTAGAGCTTAGTTTGGTACATGTGTGTGTGTGTGTGTGTAAGTATACTCATGTTGCAAGGTTATAGGCAGATATTGCATTTACAAAAGGTGGGGTGTGATATGGGGATGACATGGCTATGAACCTTACTTGTGAGGTGTTCTGGAATGCCGGCATACAGTGAGTATCCATACTGAACTCAGCTGGAGAATATGAATTGGGTAACAGTATTGCTGGTGTTGCTTGTTAGCCTCTTATACATATACTTTTGCCATCCCCAGTGGTGTAGAAAGTGGGCATTGGTTCAGTCTGAAAGATATTTGTGTGGGTGCCCTCAAATATAATGATTGTAGATATGTGTTTCTAGGCAGTAGTCAATGTATTACTAGAGGACCATGTCAGTGTATGCCGGTAAAGATACAGGTTGGTAGGTGTAGGTGTTGTTATTTTTGGATTAAGGTTGTTTTTTGGGTGGGGGGCATGTTGTTGGAGTGTTTGCATGATATTGAAATGGTGGCAGAGTTAAAATAGTTTTGAGAATGGCTGTGTGGTTTTGGATGGTTGGGATTATTCACTGTGCATCTTCTTGGTATACAATCTACTTAATTAACGATCAATCAATCAATTTGGATTTGTAAAGTGCTAAGTATCGCCTGGGAGGCTATCTGGGCACTGGGGGTATCTGCTGATGGCCCAGCCAATAGAACAACAGGTTTATAGCCCACTTCTGAACTCCTGCATAGGTGGCAGGTCCGGAGATGGAGGAGAAGGCTGTTCCAGGTCTTGGTGGGCAGGTGGGAGGAGTGGGCGCTGCTTTGGTGAAAGCAGGGAGTGTGGGCGAGGGAGAGGGATGTGGAGTGTAGTTGTCTGACAGGTTTGTGGAAATTCAGCCTGTGGTTAAGTAGGCTGGTCCTTTTTTGTGCAGGGTCCTGTAGGCGTGGGGCAGCATTTTAAACTGGCACCTCTTATGGACGGGGAGACAGTGGAGTGTTCTTTTTTATTTTTTATTTTGTATATTTATTATTTTTCATGTTGCACACACTTTATACATTATACATTGTTCAGCATTAATACTTCATGCTTCATAGTAAATAAGCTCTATTACAAGATATACAAACATTACATTACACATTTCCACAAACATTATTTATATTTCTTACTTTACCACCAATAAACATTAAGCCCTTCTTATGTCTACATACGGCCAAATCCTTCCTTCCACCTACTTATAGGTTGCCATATTCTTAACCCTAATGTCCTTCCCCTTTTCCCTTTTCGTGCATAAATATTCTTCTCCATATTATATGCATTCAACAGATTAGCCAGCCAGGTTTGTAGAGCCGGTGGATTTTTATCAAGCCATGCCCTTGCTAAGGTCAATCTGTATACTGACATTGCCACGAACAGGAATTCCTGCTGTGTATCTTCTCCTTCCATACCCAGACCTAAGATTATCCGAGCTGGGCTAAGTTTGATTTGAATCCCCAAAGATCTGTCTAGAAAACCCTCAATGTCTCTAACTAGCGTATGTAGTTGAGGGCAGGTAGCAAATATGTGAATAATATCAGCTTCGCTAGCGTTACATCGGGGACAGTTTGTACCTATGGTCCCGCCCCATTTAGCTATCTTAGCGGGGGTATGATATAATGAATACAAAGTTTTATAATGTTGTGACTGCATGGAGGATGAACACAATATAGTACGACCTAGGTCCAGTGATTTCTTGAACCACCCTACTTCCACGTTAAGTTTTTCCGCCCATTTATTACCCACTTTTCCTAAGTCATCAGTTTTCCCTTTAACCAAACAGGCATAAAAAGACCTAATGGTGCGATCCCCCAAAAGTCTAAATTTTTCCAGTATCTCATTCCTACTCGCTCCAACTGTCCCCCCTGTTTTATTATTCAAAAAACTCCTGACCTGGAGATACTTGAAAAAGCCTCTTTTATTGATACCATGCTTAGTTCTTAGATCTGCGAACTGTACCATCCCCTCTGCCTCAAATAAGTCCCCAATCTGGACAATACCATTGTTTACCCATTTTAACATTACTTCATCTGCAAAGATTGCTTGAGGAAATTACCTGTTTTTATAGAGTCTAATATATCTATTGTATTTCCCCAATTTACTTCTTTTCAAGAAGGTAATCTAAATCTTAACAGCAGCGGAAAGTGTCTTAAACCTGGTTCTTTTAAAGTAGCCAAAATCGATACAATTTAAAAAGCAATTTCCCGCATCTGTCCCTAACACCGTAGCATATACTTTCGTAGACAGGTTATTAACTCTTTGATCCAGATCTGTTCCTCCTATTAACCCTTGCATATATTGTAGGGCAGCTGCCATGTAGTATAACCTGAAGTCAGGTGCTCCCCACCCCCCCTTTCTCTTGGGAGCGTGATGTATCTATATGCCCTATGCGTCTTCCCATGTGCCCAGATGAATCTGTTGCATATTGCCTCTAATGTGTTAAACCATCTGTTCTCAAAGAATAAAGGGATCGATCTAAAACAATAAAGTAATTTGGGGAGAATCAACATCTTAATAACGTTAGTACAGCCCATCAACGATAGGTGTAAGTTGTTCATCCTTATTAGATCCGTTTTTACTCTTGTCATCAGTGGGGTCATATTTATCTCTACCGCCATATCAAGATGTGCTGATATTGCCACCCCCAAGTACACTGCTGAACCAACTACTCTAGCGTCATTACACACTGAATATCTATTTTCAACAATCTGTGTCTTGGATTTGTTCAGTTTGTATCACGAGATTTGACCGAAACATTCCGCCTCTGCTTCAATCTCCCTAATGGCGGCGGAGGGGTTAGGTGTCATAATGGCAAAGTCATCCGCATACGCAAGGGTTTTTATTGCACAGCCGTTTATGTTCATCGGGGCAATCTGTGGATTCTGTTCCAGCCTGCGCAGATAGGGATCCAAGTATAGTGCAAACAGGAGGGGGGATGACGGGCAGCCCTGCCTAGTCCCTCTACAGATCTTGACTGCTGCCGAGTATCCCCTATTGACCCTAATCTTAGCCATTGGGTTGATATACAGGGTCTGTATGGCCTTGATGAAGCCCTCCCCAATTCCATTCCACCTCATGGCTGACCATAGGTATCCCCAGGAGACCCTATCAAATGCCTTCTCTGCATCTAGAAACAGCGCTGCCATGGGGTCTCCTAGGGTACCTGCTGCATCAAACATGGTAATGACCTGCCTGATGTGCTGTGTTGTTCCTTTTCCTGGGATAAACCCATGCTGGGAGGGACTAACCAAACCCTCAACCACCCCTGCTAGTCTTTTAGCTAGTATCTTTGAGTAGACCTTGACATCGGCGTTCATCAACGTAATAGGGCGGTACGAGCTTGGTTCGGTTGTGGGTTTACCTTTCTTTGGTATTACGATGATGTTGGCTGCACTCCAGGACTCAGGGATGGATTCACCCTTTTGTGCCATTGCCATGATATTAAACATGTCCCCTATGATCACTGTTTGGAATATTTTAAAGAATTCCACTGGGATCTGGTCTGGCCCCGCTGCCTTCCCGGAGGGAAGACTGCCAAGAGCAGTGACCAGTTCCTCTAACCGGAATCCAGCACCTAACTCCTCCTTTTCAATTGTGGAGAGCACCGAAGGAGGAGCCTCGCTCAGATATTTTTCTTTCTCTTCCATGCTGGCTGATATATCTGAGGCATAGAGATCTGTATAGAATTGTTTAAAGACCTCCCTTACCTGTCCTATCTCTGTTACCATATTTCCTTGGGTATCGGTAATTTCTTTAATATCTGCTGCTGCTACTCTCTGCCTAGTCCGCACAGCTAGAATATGTCCCACCCTTTCACTGAGCTCATATGCGTTCTCCCTGTTAGCCATATATTTCTCAGCCGTCTTTTGGGCAACTCCTTCCAGGGCATCTGCTCTAAGCGATATTAGCTTAAAGATGTTTTGCTCTATCGGGACCTGTTGTTGAATAGCTACTGCTAATTCTTCTTCGGCCCTCAATAGATTTTGTCGTATTTCTTCTATCTTCCGTTTCTCTTTTTTTGTGTGCGGACAATACAAAGCTTAACGTCTCCCCTCTAACACTAGCCTTAAAGGCATCCCACACTATCCCTGGGGGTGCTGTCCCTCTATTTATATCCCAGAAGTCCTTGATCCATTTTGTCATATACACCCGATATCCATTATCTTGCAGCAGCGCCCTTTCAAAAGTCCATTGCACCTCTTTTTTATGGGAATGCCCTAGCCTTATCGTCAGAACCAATGGGCTGTGATCAGAAATTATTCGGGGTTGTTTTTCAATTTTTGATTCAGCAATTAGATTATTCGAAATTAGAAATTGACAGTGGAGTGTTCTGAGGTGAGGGGTGGTGTGGGTTTGCCTCGGGAGGTCAAGATGGAGTCTGGCTACTGCTATCTGGATGGTCTGAAGTCTTTTCAGCAGCTGAAATATGAACCCAATGTAGAGGGTGTTGCAGTAGTTCAGGTGGCTGATGATGAGGGCCTGAGAGACTGTGAGTCGGGTGCTTATAGGGAGCCATTTGAAGATTTTCAGGAGCATATGGAGAGTAAGGAAGCAGGTTGAGGACATTGCGTTTATCTGTTTTTTTCATGGAGAGCTTGCTGTCAAGCTAATGCCAAGGATCTTAGCATGTTCTGATGGTGTGGGATGGGGGGCCGCAGTTTGCTGGCCACCAGGAGTCATCACACGGGGATGGCGGGGTGGTGGTCCACAGGGCCATTGCGGGCTCCACGAGGGGTGCAGCGTGGCCCCCCTCCCACAGACTTAAAGTTCCTGGTGCCCGGGCTGGGGATCCACTACAGACCCCCGTATTTAATTTAGTCAATGCACCTGGGAAGTGGTTTTACCTGGGTCAGTGTGGGGGGCAGAAGCCCCCCACACTTTTATTTATATTGAAGCCTCGGGGAGGTGGCGGTCCCTGGGGCTTGGGGGGGCCCAAAAGGCCCCCTCACATAATTTTACTAATCACCCGGGGAGGTGCTGGTCCCCGGGCAGCATGGGGGACAGGAGCCCCCGACGCATAAATTATAAAAGCCCTGGGGAGGTGGCAGTCCCCGGGGGCTGCTGAGGGTCATTTGCCCCCACAGAATGTTAATCATGCCCCGGGGAGGTACCTCTGTTATGTCAGTGCTGAGTTTGAAGCAGTTGTTTTGCATCCAGTTGGTGATGCTGGTTATGCACTTATGAAAGTTGCCTTCAATGTTCATGAGGCCTGTGGATGGGGAGAGGATGAGCTGAGTGTTACAGCTGTCTGATATAATACACACAATTTCTACCATATGTAATTTTAAACATTATGAGATGCATATGTAAAATATACATAATAAATATAGAAATATAACAACAGATGTAGAAATGATTCATGCTTTTGTAGGCTTTAGGACTCAGGGTATCTTAACACTGCGAAGCATTGCTAAAGTGTTTGTGCCCACTTCCTAAAACATGGTACAAATGGCATACACCTGATTGGAATATTTGTTTACTCATAATTCGCTTGTTAAGTGGTATACCAAATAGTCAGGAAATGTTAATAAAATTGTACTAGTGGTTCTGTAGCATTCATTGTGATACCCACATAAGTAGCCCCTCAATACATGCTCAGGTCTCCCATTGCAGCTTCATGGTAGTTTAAAACCGTAAATTTGACTTGGCAATGTAATGCCCTTGCCAAGCATCAATTTTCCCTTTTATTATATAGAAATCAACACTAAGGTAGGGTATATGTATGTAGTCCATAGACCAAGGTGCCAGGGTGCATTGTAATCAAAGGTTTGCACATGTACCTTCAAGCTTAATATGCTCTGGTGGTGAACAATTTCTCAATTACTTTTTCCATACTGTGAAGGCTTCTCTTTCCATAGGATTACACTGGGTCACCTCATCTCATTTAATAATTGCTAACTCATGTTTGGGACCAGTTCAACTTATTGTGTTGTCTGAGAAATTGTCAGTTGTGCGCTACAGTCAGGGCCACCTCCTGTCCCCATTGCAGCACGCCTATTCTGAGCCAATTTTGTAGATGCAACTGCATTCACTTTTTCTACTATAGCATTCACAAAGCTGATTTCCTAGACTGAGCTGGGTAGATTTATTACCATTGTGAACCGAGTTTGTGTCACAAAAGTGACGCTAATCAGCACAAAATGTTTTTTTCCTAATTTATTCATCATTACAATTGTTTTGCACTGGAAAGTACACGAAAGGTATTGAAAAGCTTTTGCACTGTTTTTGGTTACTTAGCACCAAGGGGGCATTACATAGGTGGTACATGGGAGCTCCCATGCAACCACCCATGCCTTTTTTATGCAAAACCCAAGCTACAACCAATAGCAGACAGAGTTTAGCACCAAACATTAATAACATTTTAAAGGAGGCATTAAAAGGAGAAATCATTGTATTTTTCCTTTCTTTTCCGACCATGCATGCTTGCTGCACTGTGCAGCTCACATGCAAGGTAGGTAAAGTTTTTAATTGTTTCTAAGCATAATATTGTGTACTAGAAGGGTACCCGTCCAGTACAAAGGGTACCCTTCCAGTACAAAAGCTATGGTAGACTTAGACACACAACCTAGCACTAAGGTGTGTGCCTAGGACACAGCAGCTAAAATCTCCACCAGCGCTAGGGAGAGGGGTGGAGAGAGCCATATTACTGTAGATATGGCAATCTCTTGCTTCCTCCCTGTCACATAACGCAGTGCAACATTTTTGGCTGCTGTGCTGGGTTCTGTGACTTTTTTGAAAAACTGGGCCAGGAAGTTTAGAATTTACAAAAAGCTGATGTTCTTGCTTAGTCACTTCTGATATAAAAATTACAACCTCCTCCTCTGAATGTGTACTTTCTTTTTTTACTTACATCCTGTGATCCTTCAAAGCACTCACTATGAGTAGGATCCTGGTGACCTGATGTGTGGAAGAGGTCTCCTCAGAAAGTTGATTAACTGCCATTATGCCCTATAGCTGTATTCAAAATGTGTTGCTCTGTTTAGCGCCATTTTGCGTGCGTTTTTGTCACTAGTGTGACGCATTGACGTTTAGTGCTGCGTCACAAAGCTTTTTTAGTGCTTGTGTAGCTTGATGCTGTCTTATTTTGTAAATATGTCGCTACGCTATATTTCTTGACGCACGCAGCACTAGGCAAACATTTTTTGACACATGGCAAAGAAACCTTTGTGAACCTAGGCTTAATTATTTTTTATTCCACCTAATTTCTTTTGCCCCACTCTGCACTTCCTATCTCTTTAACTAAATCTAGCAAGTTATTTTTCATTACGGATTTCTCTCTTTTTCACAGCTTTTCTGTGTTTCACTTCATCCTTCTGCCTATACTTCTTTCTCTAGTTCTGGGTCAAAGTCCGCTCAAAAATGAGCACCGATCCTCAAAAGTAAGTGCCTGTTTTCACCGCCTACAACAAGCGGCACTAATTGAGAACCTTGGGTTGTAAGGACAAGAAACCCTTACAGAGCCCAATAAAATCAAACCCAGTTTGTCCTACCGCGGAAAGGAAAAAAAAATCTGAATGAAGAAGCACACGCATGCTCCCTATGCAGGCTGCATCCAATCATCTGGTCCATACACATTCTATTAACTTGACACGTTTCATCGCACTGCTTTGTTTTAGGTGTTTCTTGCAAGATGCGCATGGAAGGAGAATTGAATCTGCAAGTTTGCCCGCCATTTTCTGTTGACGCGCAACTCAAGAACATTGCTCATATTTCTAAAGCTCTTAACGACTATTTCTGTTCCCTGAACGATAATCCATTTGCATCCTGTACTGCTAAAAAATCCGAAAAGGGCGGCTTGCATGCCGAATGGTTAAAACTGAAGGTACAATATCAAGTACTATTAACCATAAATAGTACGTACAATTGCGTTCCCACAATTTATGGATTAAGATACTGTGATTAAAACAATGGTGGTATTTAAGAACTGAAGTGCCTCTTCTCTGCTGATATAGGTTAATACATATTCTGAATCAAATCTCCTGTTGTTTCAGATTAAGCCAAAGATCCTTGGAAGATTTCACATTGTCATCACAGGTCTGGTACCAGTGTTTATGGATTTATACATGTAATGCATTTCCCTTAATCAGGCAGGAGGTCTTTCTTGTGGCGAGAGGCTGGGCCCTTCACACACTGACAATCAACAGACCACCAAGGTCGTAAGTAAAATACGGAGATACGATGAGACATTGCCATTGTTTCGTTAATGATGAGAAATATTGTGCATGCAGAATATGCAATTTGGGGGATATAACACATTTTTAGTTTTATTTTCATTTTTTGGTACTGTGGTGAGATTTTTGAAACCCTCGTCTCTGTTATATTGCCCAATTCATTACCTGTTATTTTGTTTGCTGTTTTATCCAATAGAAACCGTTTTACTCGACTAACATTCACTAGAACATGTTTAAAAACTCTCAGAGGACACCAAGACGGTCTGAAAGGTGCCTGGGGCATTTTAGAAGATGTAACACCTTAGTTTATGAACTTAATTACTAAGATGAACGTTTTGGTACAACTGAAGTTGACACAGAATCTTTGGGCTGCCAGATGGAAATAAAATTAACTCAAGTGTATTGTAAAAGGCAGTAGGAACTATTACGTTTGTATTATTATATTAAACTTTGTGTGAAGAAGATTTTTAATAAGAGTGAAGCACGCTTGTTTTTTTAGGAGAAAGGAAGTTTTGAATGAAATTATAAAATGCATGTGTACAGCATCAAAGGGAAACGTAAAACTGCTTAACAGGTTTTCATTAAAGCCGGTTCCTGCATTGAATTTTTGTGAATATTATGGGAAAAACTCACTGAGCAAGCTGGCAACCAAGATAATCTGTTGGTGTAATTGGGTGCTTCCAAATTTAAAAATGAAAGAAACTTTCATGGTGAAATAATAATCAATGTACTGATTTTTGTTCATAGAAATGTTTTTAAACTTATGAGTATGTATGATGCTATTTTCAATTTTAATCACGATTCCAAATTAAAAAAACAAAGAAAATCTTAAGCACAGGAGGATTTGGGGCCAGATGTAGGTAGGATTGATTTACCACTTCTTAAATACGGAATTTTACCGATTCGGTATTTAAGAAGTGGTAAATATGAAGGGGGGAGATGTAGGTATTTCCAGATGTGGAAATACCGAATCGTTAAGATTCGGTATTTACCGAATCTGGAAATACCGAATCGGTATTTCCTATTGATTCCTATGGGCTGTGAAGCCCATAGGAATCAATGGGCAATACCGATTCTGTAATTACAGAATCGGTAAATACCGATTTTAGCAAGGGTGCAGGGGGTGTCACTTTGACACCCTCTGGCACCCCAAAAATAGGCATGTTCGCCATGTGGCACACAGACATGCCCTAAGGGCATGTCTGTCTGTCACATGGCTAGGTGTGCATGCACACATGTGCATGCACACCTGAATTCGGTATTTTAACACCCAATTGGATTGGGTGTTAAAATACCGAATTTGTAGGGCCTTTGGGACTCTGAAGAGTCCCACCTACATATGGATTTACAGAATCGGTATATTTACCGATTCGGTAAAATACCGAAGTGGTAAATTTACCAAATCGGTAAATATACCGATTCTGTCAATTCTGAACCACCTACATCTCAAAAGCCAAATACCGGTCGGTAACGGCCGAATTCGGCCGTTACCGACCGGTATTTGGCTACCTACATCTGGCCCTTGGTCTCTTAATTGTAGAGGGCGTCGCTCCTTGGATTTTTAGGCTCAAAGCAGTACCATATCTCCTGCGTTTATATAACGAGTGCTCTGTGCTAAACAGCCTCTCAAAGGTGTCAGGATGATAACATTTACACCAGGATTCAGACAGGATACAGCTTTAGTGATGGCAATTTGGGACATGCAGGTGCATAGCTTAGTCAATGAGTTTTGGGCAGCCATGGCCGGTAGTAGGTGTAACTGCACGGCGGTGACGTGGGGAGGGGGAGGGGCAGGGTGGGGTAGTAATGTATGGATTATGGACTTTAACAGGTAAGTAAACATATAAATAAATAAAACGAATTTCGTTGCGCGCACTGCATCACATTTGGTGATGCAGTGCACACAACGAAATTGTTTTGGGGGGGGTGTGTATCTCACATTTCCCAAATGAAAAGCAGTGAGGTTGAGGTGTGGAGGAATGAGATAACCAAGGTTCAGGATGGACTGATCCCAAGAGGAAGAGTAGTAGTAGGATACTTTTATTCGATTTCTTTAGAATTATAAAAGGGTAGGACAAACCACCTGAATACATGAATATCAAACAATTGTGCAGGTTTAAAATTACAATAAAATCATTTTTATAAATAATTAAATAATTTTGGGACTGTTTCTTTTCTAGTATATAATGTCCAGCCCTGCAAGGAAAGCAGACTTTATTTTAAGCTGTACGCATGCATGGTTTCCCGTGGTAAAATAAAGTGCTGGTGCTTATGGGAATATGAACAGCAGAATTTAAATTAAGTGAACAAGGCGATTCTGCAAAGTCGGTTATAGTTCATCTATTGCTCTTTTCTAGTTTATTTGCTGATAGGTTCAAAAATGTTATTTCCTTGCATGCCAATTGGATAGCCGAGCCTCCAAGGCATTTTATCACGGGCACACAGCAAATCCTTATTTGTTCTCTCCTCAGTGTTGGCTGTAAGAGAGTTTTCTGAATGTTTAGTAGCAGTGGACAGATGCATAGCAGGTGGAGTAGTGACTCATCTCCATGACCACAAAGGTGGCGTTCCTTTGTCAGCCAGGTCCGTTTCCATTTTGGAGTACGGGCTTTGGATGGGTAGGATCCCAATCTTAATAGAATCAGATTCCACTTATTCTGTTTTGATAAATGCTCTAACAGGTACAATTGAGGTTTCAGAAGTTTGCAAGATGGAATCACCACCCAATCATGTGTTTTGAGGGCCAAGGAGGCTATATCTATAACCAGGGATTGTTGCTTGATGGCTTTATTGGCTGTTTGTTTGAACTCCGAATACGCCGATATTGTGAGCTAAGCATCCTCTAGCTTTAATGCTGAAAGGGATTGTTTTAAAACTGGATATACTGACTTGCTCAACCTGGATTGCCTTTTGACCTCTTGCCAACAATGGTGGGCTAAAGAGTTATCCACGGCTGCCCTTGTTCTCCAGTAATATTTGATCAGGGCTCCTTGTGTTGTTGGTATCTGTTTTTAGTCTGAATTCCAATCTCATCCGAGCTTGAGTAATGTGACATGGAATTGAGAATAGTTTCTTAAAAAGGCCGATTTGTGCAGTGTTTAAAACTGTTGAGTCCTTAGTATTTAACAGTTCCGATCCATACAAAATGGATGGCAAGAATTGTTCTGCCTTTAATAGGTGGTTTGTTGAACAATGTTATGTTTTTTCTGCATGGTTTTAAATGCAAATAGCAGTTGTTTTTCATTTGCTTGCCATAGGTCCAAGTGTTGCTTGTAGTTGAGATGGCGGTCTAGTAGTACCGTCAGGTATTTATATGTATCCACCTGGGACAGGGTGTTGTTGTTTATCATCCAGGTGAATTTATGGTGTTTTTTTGTGGGCACTGGAAAAGCACATGACCTTTGACTTTTGGAGGTTGATTACAATATTGAGCTGAGGAAGTGTATTCTGCTAGTTGATTGATCAGTCGCTGTAAGCCTCGAGGCGTTTGGGAGAGTAGGACGATGTTGTCAGCATATTGGAAGCTTGCTATTGGGACATTATCCAATTTTGGAGGGTCTCCTTGTAATGAGCGAAGGTTGTTCTCTAAATCAGCAGTGTAGATGTTAAATAGACAAGGAGTCAGGACGCATCCCTGTTTTAAGCCGTTGATGGTCGTAATTTTATTGGTTAGACTTCACCCGTCCCCCTTGTTTATTTGGACCCATGTTTTTGTGTAAAGATTGGTGATTGCCTCTAACAATATTTGTGGGAGCTTTCCAAGATTTCATTTTCGCCCACAGCTTGGATCTGGGCATTTTATTAAAGGCTGTTTTGAGATCTACAAAGCACGCGCAAAGGACATATAATTTGGCAATAGCTTGATTGGCCAAGAGGGTAACTGCAGATGTGCTCGTTAAAGTGCCCATCCCTGCCCGGAATCCTGTTTGCATTTTCAGAATTAGGATTGTACAACTGACCCAGTCCTCTAGGTCTGCTAACAAGTTTGATGCATAGATTTTTACCTCAACATCGATGAACGCTATCAGTCTGTAATTGGATGGATAAGAACTCGCCCCTGATTTGTAAATGGGTTGTAAGATGCTTCCTCGCTAAGAATCTGGGATGATGCGAGTCTTCAAGGAGTTTATGAACAAACAAGTTAGGTGGCTAGACCAAAAGGTTGGATCTTTTCTAAATAAGGCATTAGGCCTCGGGGCCCCATAAGGTCTCAGATGTTTTATGATGTCAAAGACTTGCTTTTGTGTGATCTGTAGGTGTTATTACGTTGGATCAGTCCTTGTTGTTTCCCGTAAGTTGGCATCTGAATGAATTTCTTGGGGGTTTAGGGGGATTTTTGGTGTTGGTGAGCCGATTTTAGTATCCATTTTCAGGATTTTTCAGGGTTTTGAGGCTCTATTTTCTAGATGTTTCTGGGTTTTGTGACTTGTTGTCGGAATGGTGATGATCCAGGTTGCTTTTAAAGTTTTGGTGATGTTTGGTGTGCTTGACTGTGACGACTTATTGTATGTGGCTTCTATGTGAACTCTCCTTATATGTTCCATTATATCCAAATTGAAATGTCGTTTTTTACCATTTAATAGAATATTGATGTTTGTCCAAAACAGTTTGGAGTTTCTTCGCTTGGTAGTGTGGAGCATTTTCATCCAGAATTGTTCATTGTATGTTAGCTTTGATGCCATAATTTCCTTTTTTAAGTCTCTTTTCATTTTTGCTGTTATTGTAAGAGAATGTTGAGTAGGTTGTGATCCCTGAGTACACATTTATCTTATGTGTTTGTTAAGATGCTTTTTTCTTGTCCTTAGATTGTGGGTATACCAGGCTGCCCCGATGATACTCTGGGCTTTATGGCAGGTGGAGCAGTTGGAAAATGTTATATTTAAAGTATTGACAAATAACTCCCAGGCCTCTATCCAAAGTGGCTTTACTTCTGGTGATGCCAATAAGGAGAAACATGTCTCCATGATGGTGTCTATGTTATTTTTATTCCAGGTGAGTCGTTTTAAATTGTAGGATTGAGTTGGTGGTGTAAGAGCCTTGCCTTGCCAAGACCTTTCTAGAATGTTGGTTAATGTGAAAGTTTGAGGATAGTGAGCAGTGTCCGCTCATTCCTTTATTTGGGAGTTGGAAATAGAAGGTAACTTATCATGGTCCACTAGGGTAAAATCGATGGTTGTGCCTGTTTTGTTCATCACTCTTGTGAATGCTGCGGGACTGTCCTGAGGGCCTCGTCCATTTAGCGTGTGCAGTGAGAGTTCATCCTATAAAGCCACACATCTCTTGCCCAAAGTATCACATCTGAATGCGTTGCCCTGTTGTGCCTGTATAAAGCCTGCTAGGTTTTTTTCTTGACCTTGCAATAAGTTCATATTAAAATCCCCGGTCAATATTATGTTGGCATGTGGAGAGGTGAGTTTTAGAGTTTTAAGTGCGACGATCAGTTGCTGGATTTTATGCCCCTTTTGCTTGTGGGCAAGAGGAAGAGAAACAGTACTGGTTTGCATCATGTGGGCCTCTGTCTTGCATGGCACAGTGGACAAAAAATAATGGATTTGCGGAGGAAAACATGGTGGCCGGCTAAGTGGTGGGCTGCAGGTGCTCTCGGAGGCGTGCAGTGATTTTTGTGGTTTTTGGCAGTGTGGGCGAGTGAGTGGCAGTGAAAATCAGCTGTGATATGGGAATCTTAGCGGAGAAGCAGAGAAGCATTTTCGGATTCCAGCCGTTAGATAAACGGAGGGATTTTCCTGTTTGTGGCTCTGAGCCGATTAGCGTTGTATGGCGGCAAGGGTTCCAGGAGGCAAGTATAGTCCAGCGAGGCTGGAGGAGGAGCCTGCGAGCCCAGCGGAGCAGCCATGGGGGAGAGCGGTTTTGAAATTGGGCAAGGGGCGCTGCGCTGCTGCTAGGATTCTCTTTCTGGGGGATGGACAAGTAGGAGGTAGACAGGGTGATCTCAGCAAGGGAAATCTTTATAAGGGTACAGAAGAGCAGGCCCCATGGGCAGGGAGCTTAAAGGTACGGCCCCTTTTCTTCTTCACCCGGCACAGGATCAGGGAGTCAGTAAGAAGATCAAATCTGTTAATAGGAGTAAGAAGTCAGGTCTGGGGGACGTCAAGGACAGTAGCGAGTCTGGTGTTGGCGGAGTGGATAGGGTGTGTATAATGGGGCTCTCTAGGTACACTTTAAGAAGTGAGGTGAAAGGGGTGTGGGGGTGTTAACTGACCCGGAGGGCTCTCTTGATTCTGAGAAAGAGCGGCAGAGCAATAAGAAGGAGGTGAGGAAGGGGAAGGTTAGGGGTAGACGCACTGTAAAAAAAACTAAAGTGCATAATAAGCTGGCACGGGGGGCTTCTTTAGAGCGTAAAATGAAAGTGACACCATCCCTCAGGACTTATTTCAAAGTGCTTCCAAAGACTTTGGTGTTGAGGGAAAAATCTACAGCAGACGTGGTAGAACCCTGACAGAGTCAACAACTACAGCAACAACAGGGGAGTGATTTTTTAGGAGCCGGGGGGATTATGGGTGGGGCCACAAACCTGGATGACAGGTCCGTACATTTGAGCCCAAATCGATTTCAAGCATTGTCTGAAGAGATGTGTGATGAAGTAGTATCTACTCCGGATGGGGCTTGTTCAAGTATCTCGGGAGCGGGTTCGGATCCCAAAGCTGTATTATTGTCAGAAGAGGGAGAGAGGTTGGTAACCTCTGAGAGTCCACAAAGTGAGGTACAGGGTGTATTAGAGCAGGGGAGAACTTCAGGGTCTGGTGATCCTTCTATAATTTCGTTGCTTATGACCCTCAACCTTGAGATGCAAAAAAGATTTGAGATTTCAGAGTCAAATCAGGAAAATATAAGGGCTGCATGTGAGGTGTTGAAGAAAAAGATGGATGACTGAGCGGGCGAACATGAGCATTAGAAGTTGAAGTCAGAGATCTTAAAGAGGAGATGAGGGTTTACAGGGAGGAGATTGAAGGGTTCAAGGTTAAGGAAAGGGAGCATGAGGAAAGAGTTGAAAGATTAGAGAACTTTCAAAGAAGGAATAATTAAAAAAATGTAAAACTTCCCAAAGGTAAAGAAGGAGGAGATATTAAAAGTTTTGTGGTTCATCTGTTAAGGAGTGAGCTACAACTGCAGGACACAGAGGAAGAAATCTCTAGGGACTTTCAGAGAATACACAGAGATCCCTTCAGGTTGAATCCAAATCGTGCTAAACCAAGGAGGATTATGATACATTTTCACACTTATACCTTGAAGGAGAAGATTTTAGCAAAGGCCTTAAAGAAGAAAGTGTTGGAGGTGGATGGAGTTGGGATTGAAGTAGGATCAGATTTGTCAACAGTAACTTCTAATTGGCAATGGGAACTAGGGAAAAGGATTGAGCCGGTAAGGAAACTGGGTGCCTCGGTGCAATTAAAATTTCCAGCTCTACTGAAAGTAATGTTGAATAACAAAATGCACTCCTTTCATTTTTTAGAGGATGTTGATCAGTTCATTGAACAGCTTCAGTCCGGGAATTCATGAAGTATGTTTTCTGCTCAATTAATATTATGAGTTGTTAAGGGTAGTTTGTTGATTTATCATTTGTTCCACACTGGGGTATATGGGTTGTTGTGTTGCACACCATGCGGTCACTCATAGGGCTTTGCCATGGGTAGTTGGTTAGGGTTTTCCAGGGGAGGGGGAGAGGTTGTAGGATTTGTGGGGATGGGGATGGAGTGGTAGGGGGAAAGTGAAGGAAAAATGCCTCAGATGTCTTGTTCCTGCTGTTGGAATGTGTGCTGCATGGGCTTTTAGGGGATGAATAAGGTTAGATTAAACGAGTTGAAAGGCTTGTCATGGAATGTGAATGGTCTCCGTGTGATGAGAAGGAGACCTATGATAATGGAGTATTTGAAGGACTATCCTGCACAAATCATTATTTTACAAGAGACACATTTGATGGAGGAAGAGAGTAGGAAGATCTTTACAGCACAGAGATGGGTTGCCCATGCAATTTATATGAGGCAGACAGCATTAACTAAAGGGGTTGCACTTTTAGTTAAGCAAGGTTTGAATATTTCAATAGAAAGTAAGGCCTCTAGTGTTGCAGGGAGGTGGCTAGTAGTTAAGTTAACAAATCTTGGGCAGGTTTTTATCCTGGTGGGCTATTACGGTTGAAACCAGGATGACATTGGTCCGCTGGACGAATTAGCTAAAGAGCTGTTGAGTTTTTCTGGTCAGATCATCATGGCAGGTGATTTCAATACAGTTTTGGATTATAAATTAGATAGGTCTGGGAATAGCAGAGCGTCAGTGACCCGCAAAATGTCTAATAGAATTTGATTGTTGATGAAACAGTGGGGGTCTGTATGATATATGGTGATTCAAGTTTGGTTCGCAGATAGGTTTTCCATTTTACAATAAAAAGTATAAGCATAAGTCACGGATAGATTATTTTTTGGTGGATCGGATAATGAAGGACTCCGTTTTAGAGGTCGAACATATTGGAGTACATCTATCAGACCATTCTGTTATCCTTCTCCGGTTGACTGTAGGAGAAGGCACAATGAGTACAGTATGGAGGCTGGATCGTAAGATATTATTAGAAGACGAGACGGTGAAGGTTTTAAAGGAGGAAACAAAGGAATTTTTTTAAAGGAATCAGGGTTCAGCTAAGATTGGGATTGTTTCGGATGCCTAGAAGGCTTACTTAAGAGGTAGATTAGGAGCTTTGGCATCAAGGAAAAGGTGATTATATTATAGGAGGGTTTTGGCTTTTGAAGAGCATATTCGAAAGTTGGAGGCAGATTTAACGGATGCAGGAAACAGGGTGGCTAGTGAAAAGGAGATGGAGGAGTTGTTTGACTTAAAAGTAAGTTTATCAGGAGTTTTGAGAGATAGAATTAAGGAGAAGTGGGAAGCTAGCCAGCTAGCACATTTTGAATATGGTGAGGGCTGTAGTAAAGTATTGGCTTGGAAGGTAAAGAGCGATCAGGTCCGAAATTTGATTAAAGAAATTAAATGTGACGAGACGGGCATGGTGCTCTGTGATAGTAAGGGAATTGCTGCAGCATTTCATAGTTATTTTGGGAAGGTCTATAAGGAGGACCTGATTGTTATCGAGCAGGATGTGTTGAATTGGATGGAATATATGGACCCGCAATCGGATAATTTAAAGGTTATTTTGAATAAATAAATATCCAACGAGGAGGTTGAGGAGGTTATTAGAGAGGGCAAAAAGGGCAAGGGGCCAGGGCCAGATGGCCTTCCAGCTGAGGTTTATTTATTTTGAGGCAGCCATTCAATGCTATATTCCTGTCAGATGTTTTTCTGCCGGCTTCTTGGATTGAGGCCACTAAAATTTTGATTCCCAAGCCAGGAAAGTCATTAAAAAATGTGGACTTGTATAGGCCTATTTCTTTATTAAATGCTGATTATAAGCGTTTTTCTAAGGTTATAGCAGGGAGGCTGAATAGGGTTATGTCATACTTGGTTCATGTGGACCAGAAGGGTTTCATCAAGGGCAGATCATTGAAAGAGCTGACATACTCCCTTGTTGGTTCCATAGATATGTCTATGTCACACGATCTTCCCTTGGCGGTTATTGCTTTAGATGCCCCCAAGGCGTTTGATCGTGTTAATTGGGTATATCTACAGACGTTGACTAAATATCTCAACTTGGGTTCGAATATGTGTAAAACGTTGATAGCTATATATTCGTTCCCCAGAGCCAGAGTGCTGTTTAATGGGGTATTGATCCAGCCGGTACAGATTATGCGGAGTACCAGACATGGGTGCCCTCTGTCTTCACTCCTGTTTGACTTATATATTGAGCCACTGGCTAGGAGAATAAGGTGTACAGAGGGTATTGTGCCTTTTGAATTTGAAGGCTGGAATAGAAAGATTGGCCTCTATGCAGACGATATCATAATGTATACACCCAAGTTACAACAAACCATGACTTTTCTTTTAGATATAACTAGTGAGTTTGGAAGTATTTCGGGCTATGGTATTAATAAACAGAAAATAGAAGTTTTGGCATGGAACATGGGCCCTGAGGGTATTGTCTGCAAGAAAGAAATGAGGTATCTTGGAGTGTTGCTGATCTTACTAAAGCTAATTTTGATAGGTTTAAAAAGGAAATCAGTGCTAGTTTACGGATTTGGATGGATCTACTGCTCACAGTATTTGGCTGTGTAAATTTGGTGAAAATGATGATTCTTCCAAAGCTAACATTTTTATTTGAAAAATTCCCCTTGACGTTTAGGAAAGAGTGGTTCATAAGATTGCAGGGTAAAATCAGTTATTTTCTTTGGGCATCAAAAGGGCCACGTCTTTCCTGGAAGAAGCTTATGAGGGGGCTGGAGAAGGGGGGGTTAGCGTTGCCAGACTTGCTGCTCTACTCATGGGCATTTTTGCTAAAAAATGGTAGGATGTTACTGGGTACCCCTACTGATACTGAAATAGGTAGAATGTGTAGAGCGATGCAGAAAAAGGAAAAAAGTGCTGAAAGTGGGTTTATGTATAAATATGCTGATACAAAATACTTTAAAAAGGTTAGATTAAAGGTTCTAAAGGTGTCTGAAAGGATACACTCTGGAGCAGCCCCCTCAGGAACAGATGATCTGGCCCCAGATCCCACAGACCAAAACCAGTGACAATCGTGAATCCGCTGTCTCTGGAGTTAGTCCTGGGGGAAAGGGGAAGTGGAAGACAAAACAAGAGAGACAGGCTTCTGGACACTGGCTCCAGCTACTGGAATTCAACTGGAAGCTCTGTAAAATAAACACAACAATTTTCCTCCCTAGAACTGTGAGTTTACTTCTATGTTGAGGAAGAAAAGGTTATCTTTTAGTAATACTTCTCCAAAACTCTTGTTAAATGCGTACTTATAAACTTCCCATAAGAGAAGATTGATGCCAACAATATTCTCGGGATTTTCTGAGGTGAAAGCAAAGTTTTGACAGCAAGCACGATGCACATGCTCCAGTCAGAGGGTTTCTCTCAGTTGAAGTGCGCAGCGAGCTTGTCGCGCATGCGCATTACCGGCGCACTTTGAATCGGGAGGAAACAACTAGACCGCGACCCACTACAGAAAGTGGGAGCGGTCTGGTAACCTTCCAACATGGCGGAGCGCTGCAGTTCCAGTAACAAACGTCAAAGTGAGGATCTCCAACATGGATTTCTTCTTTTCCAATGCGAGCCTCTACAAGCAGGTAAGGAAATGGAGGCCAACGCATTTTCCTTAAGGATCCTCCTTGAGCGGGAATAAGGGTTCCTGACAAAAGGATATGGCGGAAACAGGGTACAGAATCAGAAGGGCTTTAAAAATTCCGTATTTTAGTCAGCAGGCTCCGATATGGGACGTACCAGGGTCTCCACTTTGGACAAAGGATTTACTGCCTCGATCCTTAAAAGAGGTGTGTCTTCTGAGATGGAAGCTGTTATTTCCAGAAGGTAATTCATTTCGTGGGACCAGTGTGAGGAGGACTGGGGCCCTAGGTTATCTAGATTTAAATTCCTCCTGATTGAAAGTTGGTACTCGGTATCGGGCGATTTAATAGGAATCTCTAATGAATTGGAGTAGAAGCTTTTTACCAATCGTATTTAAAAAAAAGAAATTGCACTATGGTACTGGTTGATGCTCGAGATGGAGGTTGGTCCTTTCACGCTACCAGAGAGCCTGTGGAGAAGATGCTTGCTGGAGTCTGCGACGGAAGACCAATGGCAAGTAGTAATGTCTATGTTTTATAAAACAGTAAAACACGCATATTTAAGGAGGAACCACTTTTTTACTGTGCATAGGGCCTACTGGACTCCACAAAGGCTTTCAAAATTTGGCTCAGGTGGAGTGGTGGCGTGTCCTAAGCACGGATGCACGAATGAAGATGATGTGCACAATTTTCTGCAGTACCTGAAGATTCAGACCTTCTGGGAGGCCTGAGTAACGGCCTGTCAAGTGTTCTAGGCTCGCAGATCAAGGTAAGCGCTGAGTTGGTCATATTTGGAAGATCAAATCTGCAAGGTAGGGACACAAATGACAGGGCAAAGCTTGTATTTTATGCTGTGCTTTTGGCTCAAAGAGAGCTATGTAAACTATGGGTCTCTTCTTCCTCCCCAACAGAGGGTGGTTGGTTGCAATCAATGAGATCTGTTGCTAAGTTGGATATTTCAGATCATTCGAGAAAGAGATATATTTTTGGAAGCCTTTTCTAACATGGCACGGTTGAAAGTTGGGGTTTTGGTTATACAGTCCAATGATTAAGCCTATATCTGCCTCGGCTGCTTGAAATGTTCTCTTTGTATGCAGGAGGATAAGGGTGAGGGCTTGATCGTGTGGCAAAGGGAGGAGGGCCTCTACTGGTATTCAAGGGTGTTCCGGTTGTGGGGGGCCTCTGTTTCCTAGGATATTATCCCCCCATTGGTTCCAGCAAATGAGGTTCGAAAACCCAGGGTGGTTCTGTTAGAAGAAGGGTGGCAACAAGGCAAATGATGACAAAAAAAAATGGATTAGCTTCCAGGGCGATTACCACTGGTCAGGCTATTTGCAAGTATTCATCCCATCACCTATTGGATGTTTGATTGCCAGTAGTATTCCAGGAAACTTGAGACTGGCACAGTTTTGCAAGTCTACTACTGCCATATATATTTGAATTCCAAAGAGTAGTATATTTGCACCAGTTCAAGGAGTAATTCTATGGGAGCAGATTTACTAGTTTTTTGCTAAACCAGTCACTCTATTGGCCTTATACAGAAAAGCAGGCTGACTGACTGACTAAGTTGACTACTTTTTGACTATTCACAAAACCGAAGTGTAAATTTACTTCAAAGTTAATCTTATTTTTTTCCACAAAACTAAAATGCCTGGGGGCTATTCACAATCTGAATATTACAGTATGTTTTATACCTACAATAGTACTACAAACGTACTACAAAAAACATCAATACTATTGCAGTGAAGTGTAGTTTGTGTATAGAATGTTGTAGTATGTTTGTACTGCTTTTGTAATAGTACAAAATGTACTACAAAATGCTGTTTGTGAATAGCTCCCAGGCTCTTCATGTAAACCTTAAAGTAGCCATGTAGACCCAAAACATTGCCTAGATACTTATAATGATGGAGGGAGGAACATTATAGTCTATTAAATCAATCATAGAAGTGCTTTCACATAGCACATCCTTAACTCAAGTGTTTAAAAGTGCTCTCATAATGATGATAAAGTAAAAGGAGACTGAATAAAATGTTTGCCTAGGGCCACACAGTCTGAACAAGGAGGGAAGTTGGTATTGATTCTAGATAATCTGGTTTCACATTTTGAAATTTACCCACCAGATGCACATCTCTTACTCTCATGCCATTAGTACAGAAAAAGTCCATATTTTCTCTTTTTTTCTTGGCCCAAGATGTAAAACTGGCATTGATGTAGAACACATGACTCAGGGCCCCTTGACCCAACTACCAGGTGAGGAATGCATTTATTTAGAGGGTCTCACACACTAAACACCCCCTGAAGCTACGGTTCTTGTCTCTTACTTGCCCCAAAAGAGTGATGGGTAAACCACATTACCTCTCACTCCAGCTTCCTCATCAGTGTGAAAGCAATATTCTGCCTTGAGAAAGGCAAAGCATTTGACCCCAACTCATTAATACATTCTCTTGGAATTACTATTTTCTCTCTGTTAAACAAAAGTAGTCCTTTTTCCACGTTTCACAAGACTCTATTTCTTCTGCCACTAGGACTACTCATATGTGTTAATATGATGTGTTTTCTTCCCATCTCTCATCCAGAGTCAGGTTGTGCCCTATACCTGAAGCCACTGATGAAGGATAGGGTTTAAGTAGAGTGCACTGCAGCGAAGGTACATGATGCCTGATCTCTAGCAGGTTCTTTTATCCATGTTGCTGTCTTTTGGTGGCCCCACTTTGCATGTCTCAGCCTGGGGGGCATGTTTTAGTGAGGAGGAAGGCCAAAGGGAGCCTGGGTTCAGTTTGAGCTCCAGATCTTCCTGTAGAACCTTTGTGGTTTGTGAGCCATTTCTCAATGCAATAGGAACAGGACAAGCCAGTCTTTTTAGGCCGTAGTCTCAAGGGAATGGGACTGGGACTGCGAAGTTTAATATCCCACTGTAGTGGATCTATTCTTGTTAAGATAGAAAACAAAAATCGAAGGTCACAAATCAGCAACAAAAGTGGTGACAGAGGAGACTGCTGATTCTCCTGAGCCTGATATGCTTTATATTTTCCCTGAGGACTATTGGAAGATTATCGATAGAGCAGTCTCAGCTGCCCCTCAGACACACTAATGTTCAAGGTTGGAGTTGGAGGAAGATGTAGAAAAGGGACAATACAAATCTGAACCAACCAGAAGGAATTTGTTCAGCTATCCAAGGAGGCAACCCACATCAAGGATCAGCTGAACATCTATGTTTGCTGATACATCTGTGGATCCTAAAAAGTTCTTTGGATCCTATAGTCCATACTGTACTGATTCATTGCTAGTTCATAAGACAATTAATCACATGTCAACTAGACAATTGATAGACATTGAGAAAAAGGGATATCCAAAGTTCTTGCACTGCCATTATCCTTTAGATAATTTCTACTCAGAATATCATCAGTATATAAAGGTCAAATCATTGCTTGTCAGTATGTCATCCTCAATAGCAATGAAAGAGTGTTTGTCTCCAGGTACAGTTGAAAAGAAGGTGAATAGAGCTCTCAAAAGGGCTTATGCTATCTGGACCTTTCAATTTCACACTGCCAATTATGTTTTATATGGCACCCAATTCCTGCTAAAGGATTTTTAGGTCTATCTTAAAAGGTAATGAATTATGTTGAGCTGTTTTGTGCAATGGAACTTATGGTGAGATTGCTGTCTGATATGGCATTTGTACTGCTGCAACTTCCCTTGAAGCCATCACAGCTGGCTGTTGTCTCATAGGGATGAGGCCATACAATTTGGAGGCTGCCAAACTGTTGGACTTGACCTTCTTTGCAGGGTAACCTCCAAACATTTGCCTTGACCCCTTCTGTTTCCTGAAATAGTTTTTGGGCATTAGGACTGTGTGCTCTTTACCACTGCTAACTAGTGCTAAAATGCTTGTGGAAATCCAGCTTTTCTGGCTTGGAACTTTCCCCTCCAATGTTGGCAGCTTCACCGAGACTTCGTCCAGTGGCTCCCGAATGATGAAGATGCCTCCTGCTGCCATTCTGCTGCCCTGCCACGTTGAGCTCTACCCTCTCCTGGAGTTTTCTTCAAAACTATTTTAAAGTCCAGAGTCGGAGCCTAATCCACCTTGTGTACCCCCCCGCACTCCATCGCAGTCAGCCTTAAGTTTCGACTTTGCCCCAGTCTCACTGGACTATATTCTGCAAGTTGGCACTTTGATCTTTTAGGTGCTATTTTATCTAAAAAATTCATAACTCAGTTTCAACTAATTGGATTGAATTAATATTGGTGATTTAAAAAAATTTACTCTTTTTTGTAAAGTTACACATTGTCTCTAAGCTAAGCCTGACTCCTTTTGTGCCAAGCTACCAGAGGGTTAAGCACAGGTTAATTTAGAGGGTTGTCCACCCCCTCAACAAATAATCTAATTTCTTAAAGAAGCTCTCCCTCATTTTACATTTACCCATTAAGGGCCCAAAAGTGCTTGTTTCACAATTGGATGAATGTTTGAATAAAACCCTGAATATAAAAAGTTGTGGTGTCATTTAGGAACCACCCTCCTACAGAGCAGGTTCAAAATTGGGATGCTGCCTTTACTGACAAACCCTGATGACAGTCCAAGGTCAGTGGTGCCATGCATCTTTCTGCTGTTTCTGGCCATCATAAAACACTACAAGAAGCCTATAGCTGTCGGCTGTGAGCCACCCTCATCTCAGGCTGCCTTCTCTTGTGGTCCTGGTCGCCTGGTTGCTGCTCATCACCCTCCAGCTCCAAAATAGCAACTACCTGTTTCAGGGTTTGCAGAGGCCTTTTAGAGCTACTCAGCAACTAGTGCAGTTCCGGAATTCATTTTCTGTTCTTTTTCTTTTCCATCATGGCTGTCTCTCCCTTTGTTTTTTCCAGATTTTCTGAATCCAACATCGTTCCTGTCATGTGGTGTTTGATGTAATTTCCTTTTCCTGTTCTTTTTCTATATATGGGCTTAAGTTTAGTTGGAGAGTGTGTAACAAACACACTGTGTTCCTTTAGTTGTTTCCTTGCTCCCTTCACTTGCTGATCCTTACTCTTGGTCAAGAAGAAATTCATTTTGTGATCCCAATTACTTACATCTTTGGCTTTTTCCTCCTGAGAAGGTGGCAGCATCTTGAGGAAACTTGCCTACCTCATATTCCAGCATATGATGACATCATAGCTTGAGAAATGGTCACCATTACCTCGGACAGTGAAAGATACATATCATGGTTTGCGAGGAGTGTCCTAACCAGAACCCTAAATTACTCTTCCATTGGTTTCACCACAACCTCCTAATTCTTGACTCTGCTGAATGTTCCAAATGTTTGTATGAGGTTGCCTACTTCAATTTTCACAGCTATGTGTTCTTATATACCTGCTCAGTGAGGCCTCCCAACAGTATCAGAAGAGCATCAGCTAGCATTCAGTATACCCTCTCCAGCTTCATGATTCCAACACACACCTCTTCCAGGAGGGATCCACAGAAGGGAAGCCCAGCTGGCAGAGAGGGATGCTCTCTCTGAAAAATAATGTTGTAATTCCAGTGTGTCTGAATGAAGTGGGCATAGAGTCGTAATGAAACCATCAGGAAATGTTCATCACATTCTGGACTTGAAAGGAATAGTTTGATTTCTGGCAGCAGGGACATTCAAGATTGTTTAACAAATTACCTGGCTTTGCGGTGGCAAAACCACATTCAGTCCACTGAGATGCTTTTTGTCCTATCATAGGCTCATCAGATCATCGCAAACCTATTAGCTGGATGACTTGTTAATATGTGCTCCTTCTCAGGAAAACAGAACCGTAGTGTTCAAGACTCTACAAGAATTTAGATACCCCCTGAATCTAAAAACAAAAATTACGTCAAATGCAGGATATTCTCTTCATTGATGCCCAATTTAGCACAGACCTTTGGAAAGTCCTGCTTCCTTTGGGTCATTTTGTGACTCCTCAATATTAAGTTCAAGTTCAAAATAATCTTTATTCCGTCAAAAATAAGACCATAAAAGCACATGTTAAAAACAAGTACAAACAGATCACACAAATAATTAACACGTAAGCAATTACTAAAATTTGCATCATCATTGCCCTACCATGGATGTACGCCGTTACAACGCATGCTTTTACAACTCATGCCTTTACGACGCAACTTTTACAACTCAAGTCATTACAACGACTTGCGTTGGGGGCGATGGATAATAGTTTGAATTACCTATTCCAACTCCAGTCCCCGTGGATAGTAGGGAAGGTGTTGGATAGTAAATTAAAACTATTCCCTATCCTAGAGCGCCCCCCAGCGCAAGTCGTTGTAATGACTTGCGTTGTAATGGTTGTGTCGTAAAGGTACTGCGTTGTAAAAGTTGCGTTGTAAACGCTGTTCCCCCCCTACCATATCATCATAACTGGATCATGCGGCATATTGTTTCCTTAAGCTCCTCCCCTGAGTAAGAAAAATTCAACACCGCAAAGCAGGTTGTTGGGGACTTCCAACATTGTAAAACCAATAAACCTTCTTGATGTGTTTTCCAATTATTGGGCAAAAAAACGGATTCTAAAAGTAGAATATAAAGTGCAAAATAACATCAAGTGCTTAGTGGACTGTATAGACACTCTGCAAATCAAGTCCTAGTTAAGGGAAAAGCCACCAAGAAGTGGATCATGTTTACGCGAAGACGAGTTAAATGAATCTACTTCCTGGTGCCTTTATACATGATAGATAGGACGCCATGCCTTTGAAAGTTGACCATAGAATAAATGAATGGACAGTTACCATGTCTAGAACGTTCTCAAGTCTCATATTATCTCTTAGGACATAATATGTGACCTTTACCAAGACCTTCATGCGTGAGCTAATCTTGCTATCCATTTCAAAAACACTAGATAATATTAGGTCTTGAAGAGTGCTTTTTTATGTACTTAATCCATGGGATGGCTAGCATGATAATCTGTTTCAAGCAATCCTCCACTATTCCGGAGAGAAACTTAGCTAATGGGTTGACCACATTTTAACCCACAGCAAGATGGTTGCCAGGTCCACCATCTCTTCTAGGAAATCTAGGTCCATTTCATTGTGAGTGATAAAAAATGATGTAGATCTGGGGAGTCCTAAAAGCCTGCTTTAAAAATTATTTTCTTCTGCCTGAAGGGTTTTTACAAGATGTATGCCCCCATACTTCCCCACTATATGTGCCCACAGACAGGCTTTTACTTCTGAATAGCACTGTAAATTCTTTTGGTGGTTTGTGTCCTACATTTTCTGAAAATCTAAAAAGAGATTCACATACCCTCTCCATCGGCAGGGACTTTTGAGTAATTAAGTGACCCCATCTCAGACAGCCGCTAAATAGAATGCCCAAGTAGCTAAAATTAATTATTTTCTTTATTGGTGTATGTCCACTACAAAACTTCTGTGAACAAGTGGTCTTTGGCTCACATGTTAAATTATAGGATCTGTCCTTATTTATGATAAGGCTTTGCCCCAGCATAAACCTATAAACCCATCTAAACATGCTTGCAGACCATTAGCAGTGTGGGCCAAGTGGACAGCATCGTCCACATATAGTAAAACGGGAACTCAACGTCCATCAAATGTTAGGATATCAGGAATACATGCTATTAAAAAGGAATCAAGGGCATGAAAATAAAAATGAAATATAAAAGGCACCAGGTTGCAACCTTCTATACTATTTGGAGGACTTTTTGGTAAAAGAGTGGATAACAGCTGGGACATTTCCTAATGTCCATGGGTTAATTGTATCCACTGCATTGTTAGTCCTTCGGGCAGGATTACCCGTAAGCCTCCAACACAACACCTTCTGAATCATTAGGAACCTGCCAGCCATCTCTGGTCTTTCCTGTTACTCTATAGTAACCACAAAAACAAAAGAAAATTGGTGGGAGGTAACAGCTGTTTATCAGAGCTCTATAGGCCCTTACACCTTAAATTCCTTGCGGCACATTTGCCCTACCAGAGTGTCACTTTTGTGACGATCGGATGCCCAGTGTGCAGGTCCATATCTACGAGTTCATACAAAGCAACTTTGCATGGTTTTTCATAACCTCCTAGATATGGAGTAAGGCAAAGCGGCTCAAGTTGCTGCTTTGCCTTACTCTCAGTCAAAGTGGCGTTCCATAGGCATTTGAGTGGGTGTTCTCATACAACACCCTTGGAATTTGACACATTCCCAGATTTACATCATGGCATGAATAAAAGAATGCATCAAAGCCATTCATCTCTCCAGAGCAGGCGTAACAAGGAGACATTTTTTATTTCTCCTCTTTTTTTTCCTCTTTCTATGTGTGCTGAATACTGTTGATGGAGCAAGGATTTGCACGTGAAGCGACTTGCTTGTACTCATGAACCTCGAATAACCTTAATAAGGTAACCAACATGTTTGTTTTACTAATTTTGCATATTTTACATCAACATGGGGTGTCTGAGTGAAGCTTGCTTATGTGTTTACTAATCCTAATAAGCTTGCATCTAATATGGCTGCTGCTACGCGAGGGTTTCTACTGCGCATGCATCTGTCATACTCACGTGACATGACGTATTCGTTATTTTGGAGGGAAGCTGCTGCTTCTGCGCACTAGTGCTAATATGGCTGCTCTATGTTCTCACATGCGAGAAACTTGCACTGCTGCTTCCGCCAAGCTGTTTGTTCTGCCTAATCCTAATGCTATAGTTAAAATTAAGATAATGGGTATAGAGTAGAAATACATGGTATACAGTGTATTCATTTATTCTGTGTTCTAAAACTATTTCTTTTCCACTTCATGTCGCATTTTGAAAACTGGCCTGTCTTGTAACGCTGTACTCCATGTTTGTTGAAACTGCAACTGTGCAAAAATCTCAAGTCTCTGGAACAGTGACCTTTGGACTATAGCCAAGGAACAGACTGACTAGAAGATGTTCATGAGAACATGGACTTTTGAACCCAAATTTATACAATGTTAAAACAAAGTATTCACCAATAGAACATCCATTGTTGAGTGGAATAAAACTTAATGAGAACCTGAATGTGATGGGTGGGAACATAAATTTGAATAAGAGATGGTAAAAGTCTCAAATTTGGTGTAGTACGACGACCTCTCCTCCTCTTTTGTCCAATCGAAATTGTGAATCCTTACACTTGCAACATTGGGGGGTGGTACACTGACCTGGAAAATAGTATAACTAGCATAGGTTTAGCTAGAGAAATTATCCGACTTGTCCGAATAGCTGACCTGTCACTGACCCAACGCACTCAATAGGTGACTAAGAGCAGAGGGCTGCGGAGCACTCTGTCAGAAGATACACTGACCCAATCGGGGTCCGGGAAGCTGAGGTGCTTGCGGAGCACTTTGTCGGTGAAAATCGATAACTCAATTAGGGTTCTGACTGTTAGCTGCAGAGAGGGAGTAGCACAGGCATTGCAACTGAACTGCGGGTGCTGGGCTTAACCTTTGATGGCCCGGTCCTGATCCAAATCTGATATTTCCTGTCCTGATTCTGATCTGCACCTGCTGTCCTACTGGCGACTGCAACTTTTGGGTTTCTGTCCTTAACCGACACATGGCCAGGGTTGGTCTTCACACCATTCTAGGTAAATATAAATCTGTGTGGGTATCGTCATTATATTTCCGTGTGTCCTTTTCTTAACCTTCCCTAAATCGATAAAAACTTTGATTGCATATGTTCCTTTTTTTTTCCCTTCCATTTGCAATGATCAATTTGTCATTTGATTTAATAGTGTGTTCCATTTTCTTACCATCCCTATAGTTATATGCTCCACATGTTTTCGTGATTGCATATTATGATCCCTTTTCTTAACCACCCTTTGATAAGTGCTTAAAACTGAGTTATTTAGCATGTTCCTTCTTTTTCCTACTCTTAGACCAATTGTAAAAGTCTGTTTTAATTTTAATAGCATGTTCCCTGTTCTTACCTTACCTTTACATTACTAAATGATTGGTATAATATATCTTTTGCATAGCTATACATTATTTCTGATTTTCGTTATTGAGAGTCTTATTGTGTTCAATCTGTGGATCATGACCATTTATGAAGTTTAGATAAAGAGTTTAAAACGTTCCCGAGTCTGTGGTTATTATATGAGTGCAAATGTTATTATCCTATTATTCTAACTCCCTGATCCAATAGCTTACAGGTACCAGTGACAAGGATCGGTAAGTCAATGGTATAGGACCTAGTAGGTAAAATATCTGGTAGTTAGAGCATAGGTTACCTGATTTAAGAAATGTGTGATTATTTATGGGCCCAGGTGAGTATGGTAAATTTATAGTCGGGTGACCTGCACACTCTATCACTGTAGTACACATAGAAAGAGGAAAACACCTCTTAGGATTGTTTTTGTGTAAGAAGGTGCCTCTTCCTGCATAAAAACAATTCTGCCAACAACACAGACACCCTTGCACTATGGTGCAAGTGTGCCTGCATTGGCGCGCAGTTGCAAGATGTGCACCAGCGCTGGCTGAAAAGACAGGAATGCTCAGTATCTTGTAAATATGGTGCACTCCTGCCCTTTCAAATTACAATAGTGCAACACAGCAAGAAGCCTTACGGAGCTGCCCTGTGCCAGTTTCTTGTAACTAAACCCATGAATCTCACAAATTGGAGAAGGTTACTCACTCCTTGGAGTTGTGGACAGACAACTATTCATTGATGGCCATCTACATAGTAGGTTTCAAAAGCAGGATTTTTAAGTTACGTATTCGCATTCCCATTCAACATTCATCTTCTTCCTAATATTTTTCAATTACTAATTCATCACCTGGAGGAACCTTGGCTGGCTCTACTTGTGTCCAAAGAAGATGTCCTTGTTCCACAGTTCTGCACCAGAAGCTCATGTGTAAAGTCATTGTCAATGGGGGCACTGTCATTTTGATGGCCTCCACATCTCCATTTTGTATCTTTGCCTTTTCTCCTTCTCTCTGGGACAAGGGTCAAGATCTCTTGAATTCCAATTTTTGGCCCAGGTGATCATTGGTCCCTCTGTTGAGACAGATGTCTCAGGCTCCAATTGCTCCACTGGATCAACTCCCAAACTTCGAGTTCCATAGTTTGTCCAGACCTTACTCATCCTTAACCCCTGCTTCATGGCTGGAGGCTAAGTAGTTAGGTTGCTTCGGAGAGCCAGCGGCCTACCTTCAAGAGAGTCTACACCCATCTATGTATGCCTGTTATTCTCACTTTGAGCGGTATTTTTCAATTTGGTGTCTTTCTCATGGAAGAACGAAGGCAAGTAGCTAACACATTTTTTTTTAATAACAGTTTAAATGTTTTTGGGTGCTACCTCTATATTCCCCTAATATTCTTAAGGTGATAGTCAAAGTCAATCTAAATGGAATGTTTCTTGGTGGCAGCACACACCATATTTAATGAGGATTCAACTTTGGTTAAAGATAGAATTTTTTTAAATTGTTATTTTTACATTTCATTTGTTTTTCAATCTGAAAAAATATTTGTGAAAAGCCTTTGGTTTTAAAGAGATAGAACCTGTCTTCAGGGGATAGTCTTATTATACCAATTTTTCTGTGGAGCAAATATGAAAAAATGTGACTTTTCACATAGGTGTGGTTCAACAATATTATTAGTAAATAACTAACTTGGTCTTCCAAGCATCATTAGTATATATATATATTACTTTGTGGCGGAAATATGAAACATCTCTTCATCTATCATAATTTTGTAAAAGAAAATTGTCTTCAAATGGTGAATGACTAGGCATTCATATTTCTGGCTTCAGGAACATAATTATAAAACATCTCTTCCGTTCTAATTAACTTTACGAGACATAGCCAACCTCATGTAAGGGGAGTTTAAGACGTTATCAAGAATATTAGGATCCTGTGTTTTATATCCTTGTCATTAAGTTTCATATATCAATTTCTAAACATATTCCTAATAAAACAGTTAATATAATAAGGTAAGTAGCCTAGACAGCTTTCAGTTATCAGCATGTCTTTGACCGAGTTAAGTGTTTCAGACCAGTGATGATATCCTTTTTGTTACATTAGTGCAGTATCTTTTCAGTAAAATATTGGATTTTGAAATGTATAAAATAGGAGTAGACCACAAAGAATGTTTTACTGGTGCTATTTAATTTCCTTGGTTGTAAGTTAAGTGACTACTTGTCCAAATACCCCTTACCACCTTATTGCAAAAATAGCACTGGTGATACTGTGTGAGAAGATAGTTTGTGCACATATGTTGAGTGGCATTTTGTTGCGGTGGTAAAGTGTTCAGTTGTTTTTTGTTAACCCCTTCCATGCTCATGACGAGCTCAGCTTGTCATGGCATATACCTCTCAGGTGCTCATGACGAGCTGAGCTCGTCATGACCACACCCGTTTTTGTTGCTGCCCAGCACAGCAGGGGAAACTACCAAGCAGCGATGTGGTTAATGCTGTGGGTTTGTGCTGCATTATTGCAAATTGATTTTGGTGTGTTGTATTGTGCTTGTTGTGTTGCATTCTGGTGTGACTTTTTTTGTGATGGATGCAGTTATGTTTTAATTGTTTTGTTATTCTACTTCATGTATGAATCTGCATTAAGTTCAGTTTGCTTCAGATACATTAAAAAGATGCTGCTATATTTCCAGGCAAAAGCAACATATACCTCAACATTCTTCTTATAGGCAGCCATTTGCCACTGTCTAAGGTGGTAATATAAACGTCTACAAAAAGTGGTGGATGGAATCTGGACAAAAAGTGATGGATGGTATCTCAGTCACTGGTAATTACATGAGCCCATGCCAATCCATCGTTAATTTGTACACCATGCCACCACAGTTTTGACCCAGCTATATGTAAATCAGTCTTGACCCTGCTCCATAGGGAACAGTACAGCCCAAAGTGTCAAGCCAGTTGTCCCTGAACTGGACAACAAGCAATCAAGAACAGGCTTTTGCCCTTGTTAGGGCTCATTAGCCATGTATCGCTTGTCTACAGTAACGCAGAGTGTGTGGGACCCACGTCTGGGCATACCCATTCTTCTTAGGGTAACATACTAAAGTATACAAAAAGTGATGGATAGAATGCTAAATTGATCTCAGCCACTGGAAATTACTCAGGCAACATTCCCGTCCATCGTTATTTTGCACACCATGCCCCCTCAGTTTGGACAAAATGAATTTCATTACAAGACAAGAGGCCACATTATGCATTCATCTTTTAATGCAGTCACAAGCAGCAGCTCTTACATCATAGATAAAAATAATTAGAACGCAGTGACAACATAACAACAATATAAGGCAAGAGCAACAACCGAGCTGCCTCTTTTAAATGCGGCTTGCAAGCTGATATGTTGGCTAACCTTACCCTATCTACTATGCCTTTTGCCTTATTCTATTGCCTAAAGTTATTGATTGTTTAACTTTAATGATTATTAATTGTGTTACTATAATGATTATTAACTTTGCTTTTTAATGATACCCTTTTGTTTTCCAGTCTTGATCTGAACCCTTGATCTGGTTTTCTTCCCCAAACCTTCCTCACCCTCCCTCGACTTCCAATTTATGGTTGCCGTCTCCCACCCAACCCCTTCCCTTCCTCACCAATGTAATCTAGTGTGGGCCCATTGTTGTACTCAGGGTGCTCCGTCTTCTCGAAGCGCCCCCTCCTTCTCGTCATTGGCAGCGCTTCTTTCCTCTCCAAAATTGAGGAATGCCCGCGATTCACGGAGTACTGCCTTCCTTTTACAATTTAATGTCGAGATTATTTAGCCTTTAGGACACGCTCGTTCTACTCTTCCTCGCGAGTGCGTCTCTCCTCAAATATCACGTAATGGACCTCAGCAGGGGCTGCATCGCACCCCCTGTCTCCCTGGGTCCCATTCCTCTAATCCTCTCCTGCCGGAGATCACCGCATCACATCAGCTGTTGGCCCATAAATTAGTTTTAACCTCTTTTAGGCATACTCCAGCCTCCTTTTTAATTTTGGACATAGTTTTAACCTCTTTTAGGCATACTCTAGCCTCCTTTTAATTTTGGATAAGACCTGTTTGGCTCGAGAACAAACTAACCCCCCTCCAATTATTTTAACTTATATAAAAAAAAAGGTGTGAAAATTTAGCAATTAATTGTTTCAAGATAAATACTAAAAAATACAACAAAAAATTTTATTTAAATAATATCCCAAAGAAATTTAAAATTTTTAATTTAAATAATCCAGTAGGCTATTTATACCTACTTACCTTTCATACACTTTTGTCCCCTACTATAATACCTGTCATGTCTGACATGGAATCAGACAATCTTATCGCCACGTCCCCATATCATACAAATGACTTTTTTAAAATATTCCTGCAAAAGGAGATGAGGTCCTGCATGATGGACACGCTCAAGGAGGTTATGTCAACTAAAAGACCCCTTCTTTACGATCATGATGACACCCCTTTTCGTGATCCTCAACTCTTACATTCCAAAAGCAGTAAGAAGTCTAAACACTGCGAAGGCACTATAGGAGCTCATGGTACCTCAATTGACATGGGAGGTCCTAGCATCTCATTCTCGTTGGGAGGCCCCCGTGCCTCAAAAGATACAGGTGTCCCTCGCGACACAAATAGGATGGGTGTCCGTTGCGGTACAAATTTTACTGGTGTCCGTAGCGACACGAATCCTAATAGTGCCCATGACGAAGATGCAGGTACCGACTCTGATGAAGAAGAAGTCTTCAACAATCCATATGATTAATTTGTCCTCTATTTGGACGATCAAGACCTCAGTGATCCCGACTTTAACCAGTTTGAACGTAAATCTTCCCCCTCCACGAAGGATGCTATCCTCGACCCCCTGGGTGGTGAAAAGTTTTCTCCCCTCAACATCTCCCATCCCAATAGTTCCAAATGGTTCCCCCAAGATCATGTCTCCAAGTTCATCACCAGATGGATCAGAAACTCTCTTGAGAGAGAAACTCGTAACACCCTCAGATCTGAGTGCCCGAGACCCTCTATTGAAGACAAGGTCTGTAAGACCCCTAATCTCGACCCTAACCGTATCAAATGTTTGTTTAAACTAGGTAAAGACCCTAGTAAGGGCCTCGAGAGAGCTCCTAAAAACTGCCAAGATCGTCTCCTCAACATTCTCAGCCCCCTTCTCAAAATTCTAGACTTGGCCGAAGACTCTTATATCACCAACTTTCTCCTTGATACCAACCTGATTAGAGGTTGGAGCCAAAGGGCAATTGTTCTACTTGGAAATGCAAACTCTTCCCTCAATATTGAAAGGAGGAAGACCATCCTCAATAAAATAAATACAAAGCTGGGTGACCTGGTCGAAAAGGAGCCTTCACAAAACCCCAGAGGCCTCCTCTTCGGAGAGGACTTGATTAAAGGACATGATTAAATCTATTGGGAAGTATATCTCCACCTTTACTGCCTTAGATAAGGCCCAGAGCAATATGAGGCGTGTCTTCAATAGCAATGTTTTTGGTCAGGCTGGAAGAAGGGGCCGTTCTTCCGGCCGTGGCTACTACCGGCCGTTCACATCCTCAAGAGGCAGAGGAGCTTCAGGCAGAGGTTTCTTCCCTTGCAACCGCCAGTTCTACACTCAAAGAGGAAGAGGTTCCCGCAAAAGAGGTTTCTCCTCCCGTGGAAATCCCAACACCAACCCTCCAAGTAAGTCTCTTTCTCTCTTTAACTCACGACCCGTGGGTTCTCGAGACAGTTCATGGTTTCAAAAGAGACTTTGTAGATCTCCCCTGCCAAATACACACTCCCAAACCTTTGATTCTTTCTCCGGAACATCAACAGATTGTCAAGGAGGAAATCTCCTCTATACTTCAAAAAGGCGCAATTATCGAAGTGCCATGGTCCCTAAAGAGGTTGGTCAGCACTCTCTTCTTGGTCCAAAATAAGGAAAATGGGTGGAGACCAGTTATAAAACTACGAGAAGTAAACAAGTACCTAGTGTACAGACACTTCAAAATGGAGGGCATTCACCTCCTCAGAGACCTTCCTTTTCAAGGAAATTGGCTGGTCAAACTAGATCTAAAAGACGCCTATTTTACCTTCCCTATGGCAGAAGAACACCAGCCCTTCCTTCAATTCATCTGGGACATTCACCTCTTTCAATTTCAAGCCCTCCCTTTCAGACTGTCGTCTGCCCCTTGGTGTTTCACCAAGATCATGCGAAGTATTGTCTCTCTCTTGAGAGAAAGGGGGTTTTGCCTAATTATCTATCTAGACGATATCCTCATCATGTCCCAACTTCACTCTCAACTCTTGGAAGATCTCAAGACCGCCATGAATCTCATAGAGAGTCTCAATTTCATTATAAATCGGGAAAAATCCATCCTTACCCACTCGAAATCTCTAGAATTCCTCGGGTTCACCATAGAAACCTCAAAATGCCTCCTTCTTCTTCCCAACAAGAAGATCGCCAAGAATTGGAAAGAAATCAGGTTTGTTCTAAAACAGCAATCTCTTACTCTTCGAGAATTAGCCAAACTTCTGGGCTTACTCTCTTCCTCTATTCAATCCATCTTTCCGGGACCTCTCAACTATCGTGCCCTCCAGAGAGTGAAAGCCAAAGCCCTCAGATCTGGTCTTTGGTACGGAGACCTTGTAACCCTAGATCAACAAGCCAGTTCGGAACTCTCTTGGTGGCTGGACAATTTGGATGCATGGAATGGAAGAGCCATCTTCGGCTGGACCCCGGATTTCATCTTGGAGTCAGACGCCAACCTTCATGGTTGGGGGGCCCGCCTCCTCAATCAAGACACGGGTGGTGTTTGGTCTCAAGCGGAGTCCTCACACCATATAAACTTTTTAGAACTGACTGCCGGTCTTTACACCCTAATGAATTTCAAACACTCTCTTCAGGGCAGATCTATTGTCCTGAAAATGGACAACATCTCCACAGTCTTTGGAAAAAGAAGTGCACACCGGGTTTCGTGTATTCTAAAACTGAAAGTGATTTAGACATGTGAACAAATCATTCTGCACTCATATAATTATTTTTCATACCGTTTTTTTTATTTTATTTTAAGTGATATCTGATTTTGTTTATTTTTGACGTTTTTTTCTTCTTATTATTTTTAATTATTGCATATATACATATACTTTGTTTGTTTCCAAAAACCGTTTTCCTATACAAATATCTTAAGAAATTATCATAAAAATAATTGATTGATTTAAAAATAACCACTTAATCGTTATGAGAACTGAATGAAAACGCAGAAATTAATTCCTTCAACGCGTTTCGGCTGTTGCCTTCCTCAGGAAATCTGCTTTGTTCTTTGTAACAGTTAATGTGGCTAAAAAGTGATAAAAAAATATATCTTTAGTATCTCTCATATACATATACGTATTACACATGTCTTATCCTCTCTTCATTTTATTTAAACATTGCACACTTATTCTATTTATACTTATTACATTAATGCAAACTCCTAAGTAAGCTGAGGGCCAAAAGACTTTAGACGACATAGAAAAAGATCTAAACTCTTACACGGACTATCTGATCAAAAGAAAAACAGAAAAACTGCAAAAAGATATAAAGTTCTTTAAGAAAGAAGCAGTATACCCCTATCTATCAAATGAAGCAAATCAAGCAAAGATGAGGGAGCAGACAACTGGGGCAATAGACAAAATAGATATGACAAAAGAGTGAATACATTCTCGGAGTCATCAGGTACAGACAGTGAGGGAGCCTCACACGATGGAGGATACCAAAGGGGCAGATCTAACTCAAGATTTCAAAACAGACGATCTTTTTTAGGGCAGCGTCCATCAAGACGTTCGAACTGGAGACCTCATTATCGTCAGGCCTTTCAGAACCCGCCACCACAAGAGTATCAGTACCCAGCACATCCAGAGATGGAGTACGACCAATACCTGGAAACGAGAAACAACAGGTATTGGAGAAGTTAGATAACTTACCCATCTTCAATTTAACATCTCAGACTCTATCCCCTAATGCTATCGCTGTTCTCTCTAAAGGTCTCTCATTTGCCCCACACTCAGGACTAAATAAATTTGATTTATTTAGAGATCTACAAATATTTCTGAGAAAAATAAGATTAAAATTCTTTTTCTTAAATAAAGAACCCAACTCAGAACCATCTAATTTGTCAGGTCTTAAACCGCAGTCCATTTTTACCCCGACCCTAGAACAAATACCTCCACAAGTAGCAATTTTTGAGCAAATCATGAACGACAAGTTCACAGATATTGCTAAGTTCGCTCCGAGACCAAAATTCAATCTTACCAAACCCCAATATCAAGCAATGAATACGATCAAAACAGACCCACATATTACAGTGAAAGCATGTGATAAAGGGGGAGGCATTGTGGTCTATGAAACATCACGATACATAGCAAAAATGGAGGAAATGTTGAGTGACCAACAATACTATACACCTATTACTAGAGATCCCACAGGGGAGACTAAGAAAAAAATCAAAAGAGTGACTCAGCAGGCTTTAAAGAAAGGGGAAATATGTGACAAAGAATGCCAATATCTGAATGTGGATAAACCAAAACTAGCCAGCATCTATGGTATCCCCAAGATGCATAAAGATATACGAGACCCACCCTTAAGACCTATTGTCACAACGATAGGTTCTGCAACGGAACCTCTGGCGAAATACATAGATACAATTTTGTGCCCACATGTAGCAAACATCCCAGGACATGTGAAGGATACCAAACAAATTATTAACCTTGTGGAACACGTACCGTTTTGTGATACGGCTAATATTTTGGTTACAATGGACATTGTAGCCTTATATAGCAACATACCGATATCAGGAGCACTGACAGCAACACATTGGTTTATACAGAAGTACCAAATACAGTGCCCTAGTGTCTTTGTATTAGAATGTCTTAACATCGTGCTTAATGAGAATGTGTTCGAATTTAATGGCAAACTATTCAAACAACAACAAGGAGTTAGTATGGGGGCGTCTTGTGCCCCAACAATTGCCAACATCTACATGGCCCACTTTGAGGCACAATTCGTTTTTAATGAAGTAACACCCTTTTTTGAGTCTGTATGTAATTGGGCCAGGTATATAGATGACGTGTTCTTCATTTGGCTGGACAATGAAGACACGTTAGAAGAATATCTACAATGGATAAATTTATGTGATGAGAATATCAGATTCACAAGCCACACCAGTAGAGAAAGAGTAACCTACTTAGATGTGGAGATAAAACATCAAGACCAGACACTAATAGTAGATCTATTTGTGAAGCCCACCTCAAAAAACACGCTGTTACACTATGACAGCTTTCATCCGACCATGCAAAAGAATAGTGTGCCTTTTGGGGAATTCCTTAGGTTAAGGCGTAATTGTACTCAAATACAGGACTATGACACCAGAGCCATTACCATGAAAGAAAAATTTTTGTCCAGAGGGTATCCAAAAAAGCTAATAAGAAATTCATTTAAGAGAGCTCGTTTCTTTGATAGACAAGTACTGTTACAACCGAAAGCAGAGAAAAATAGCCCCCAGTTAGTATTTGTCACCAAACACTCATGCATCAACGAAAGGATCAGACAAACAGTCAATGCCAATTGGCATATACTAAATGCAAATATCCCTAAACAAGACAGAATACCCAGGCCCATTTTTGCGTATAAAAAGAACAAGACACTAAAAGATCATATAGTTAGATCAAGAATGGTCACCAAATGTGAACTAAGACAACAATCACTTTCAAACCTAAAACCTGTAGTGGGCAACTACAAATGTTCTACTTGCAAATCCTGCGCTTCAGCCATAGAAGGTACCAGTCTGACCTTCAACAAACAAACTATTGAACCAAGAGACCTGAATAACTGTAGAAGCACCAATGTAGTTTACCTTATAATTTGCCCGTGTGCCAAAGGCTACGTAGGTCAAACAGGTAGAGCCTTTAACGTCAGACTGACTGAGCATAGGTCAGCGATACGAACAAAAAAAGAAACAGCCCCTATGGTGAGCCATTTTCTGGAAGAAGGACATACACCAGAGAACATCACATGGTATATCCTAGAGAGAATACACCCAAGGGCAGGATATGACCAAGAGAAAATACGCAAAATGAGGGAGGTATATTGGATATATATCTTGGGGACAGCCATTGATGGACTTAATGCTGAAATCCCGTGGGATCAAGCAATTATATAAGTACTGTGAAATGTAGGAATAATGACACCAAGAGGCAATAAGGAGCTGGGGAAGGGGGAACAATGTGTTGTTAATATATGTCAACATCATATTGAGATCAATAATATCTGATATCATTCGTGAATGGGTGCATGTACAAGTTGGATCAAGCGATTATTTAATAACTGGGAAATGCATGAATATTGAGTATAAGAATCAATAAGGAGCTAGAAAGCAAGTAGTAATGTACTGTTAATATGTGCTACAATTACATTGACATCAGTGATATCAGATATCATACATGAATGGTTGAATATAAAATACGATAAGTGAAGTTTGTGCCTCAATGGTATTTAAATTTATCCATCCGTTATGGTATGTTATCTGTAATAACCTACATGTTAATATTGCATGCAGATGGAAGCGTTTTGACTCAGGGAGGGATATACGGGTCGTAGTTAATAATAATACGCACAAGAGCAAACTTCAATATAAATAATTTTTTATCACCCAATTACATCCTTACTTTACCTCACCCTGATATTCATGCCCTCAACAGATAATAACAATTATAATATACGAGGGAGTATTCTATCTTGTATATTCAAACCAGCTCACGAATCACAGGAACTAGGTTAAGATGGCGGAGCCATTAACCAGACATACCACACCTATACAGGAAGTACAAGCTTAGACCCACACGTAGTCTCGCGAGACTACGCGTTACTCATAGATCCATGGCGCCAAACAATTTGGTATTTATACACCCCATTAGAAGGGCAATTGTTGGACCGGTAGTCGGACTACATCGAGGACGACATCTGAATATATCAGGTATGTCATCATCATCCCCGCAAAATATAGGTGCGAACAGGTAGTTTGGTCCACTACGATCTTACTAACTAAGGACACTGATACTGTCCTCCCTATTTTGTTACAGATAAGAACCCACTAACCTGTAGCATTCAAGTCGGGAACCAAGAGCAGCGAAACAGACTAGTAGACCACGCGGTCAAGTATAGAAGAGGTTTAGACGGACTTATGGTAAGCGCCATGCGGATCTCTACCTGAACTCTACATTTTAATAACGGTTCAAACAGACAGTTAGAGTGTCACTCTTCTCCTCGTTTCTGTAACAGATAGGAAATTCTCCTATATTCGTCATCCAAGACAGAAATCGTGAGCAGTCACACAGCCAAGCAGACTACGCGGGCCAATATAGAAGAGGTCTCTTATGATCCCTTAGGTAAGCGCCACATTGATCCAAGCATTAGCATCCTAGCCTAATAACGGTCTATACAAACATCACGAATGCTGCCCTGTTTTTTCAGTATAGATCCCCTATAAGAATAATGCAGATTCCAGAAAGAAAATAAAGCAACAGGTGTGGTGGATCGAACAGGAAGTTAAAAGGTAATTTTAACACATCGTGTTCATGAGAGAGATATAACCAAGATATAAACGCAAGTCAGCAGACACAGTCACAACTATAAAATGTGTTTGCACAGCAAATAAAATAAATCAGAGCGTTAAAGTAACAAAGTCCCGTCTGTTCTAACAACACACAGAGACGTGGGTCCTCGCATTTCGTATAGAAGCATTAAACATACAGCTAAGAAGAAGCTGTCTATTCCTATAACCAAGGGAATAACCCTACTCCCCATGCCGATAGTAACTATTGCCTCCCTTTACAGTTAAAATTAAAATTAATTCACTCCTATGGAAAGTCCAAAGGTCAAGGGAGTTTCCTTAAGATTAGATGTACCGGGCCAAGGCACAAGTCTTGTAGGGCAGCAACCATCTGCAAGCAATAACGAATACTGTGTAAACTCATATGAGTTAGAAAATGGGATTTAAAGATAAAGGTACATAATGTACAGGATGAAAGTAACAAATGTATAGACATATGTAAATAGAATTGTGTAGATAGATGTAAATATGGAAGTGCTCTGCTGTTGATGGCCCTCAGCTTACTTAGGAGTTTGCATTAATGTAATAAGTATAAATAGAATAAGTGTGCAATGTTTAAATAAAATGAAGAGAGGATAAGACATGTGTAATACGTATATGTATATGAGAGATACTAAAGATATATTTTTTTATCACTTTTTAGCCACATTAACTGTTACAAAGAACAAAGCAGATTTCCTGAGGAAGGCAACAGCCGAAACGCGTTGAAGGAATTAATTTCTGCGTTTTCATTCAGTTCTCATAACGATTAAGTGGTTATTTTTAAATCAATCAATTATTTTTATGATAATTTCTTAAGATATTTGTATAGGAAAACGGTTTTTGGAAACAAACAAAGTATATGTATATATGCAATAATTAAAAATAATAAGAAGAAAAAAACGTCAAAAATAAACAAAATCAGATATCACTTAAAATAAAATAAAAAAAACGGTATGAAAAATAATTATATGAGTGCAGAATGATTTGTTCACATGTCTAAATCACTTTCAGTTTTAGAATACACGAAACCCGGTGTGCACTTCTTTTTCCAAAGAATAAATTCACCTTGCCAGGGTTCATCCTATTAGGCAGGGGCCCCATTTTTTCCAAAAAACAACATCTCCACAGTCTCCTATATCATCCACCTTGGCGGGACCAGATCAGCAGACCTCTCCGATTTAGCCAAGGGACTCTGGATGTTTTGTTTAGAACACAAAATCTCCCTGAAAGCAGAATATCTCCCCGGAAAATCGAATCTTTCCGCAGATTGGAATTCAAGATTCCTTTTAGACTTCAGCTACTGGAAACTCAATGTGAATGTTTTCAAATCCCTTTTTCATTTTTGGGGCCCTTTCGATGTGGAGCTATTTGCGAGCAGATTGACCTTCCAACTGCCGAATTATTTCAGCTGGATGCCGGATCCAGGCACTCTTGCAGTGAACGCCTTTCTCCAGCCCTGGTTTCATCTTCAGCCTTACGCCTTTCCTCCCTTTGCCATGATCCAGAGGGTTCTTCAGAAAGTGAGACAAGACCAGTGCTGCCTGGTCTTAATAACTCCCTTCTGGCCCTCTCAAGCATGGTTCCCCACGACCTTGGAACTGTCGTGTGACATCCCGATCCTAATTCCGGCAACGGAAGGCCTGCTTTCGAACGCAAACGGCAAAGATCACCACCTAATACTTTTAGGGAATTTGAACCTTTTTGCTTGGAAGGTGTCAGGCAGTCTAACGAGTTGTCTGAACTTTCGTCATCAGCTCACACTCTCCTCGGATTGTCCTGGGCTCCAGGGACTCATTACAGGTACAATAACATTTGGAAAAAAAGGTTTTGTTGGTGCATAGAGAGGAACTTGGATCCCGTGGAGGCTCCTATTGTCAATATAGTTAATTTCCTCATCGAATTATTCGACAATGGCCTCTCCTATAGATCCATTAATTGTTACAGATCAGCTATCTCTGCTGGACATTCTCTCGTCAATGGTAAGATGGTAGGTAAGAACGTTATTATTTGTAGAGTTTTAAAGAGTATTAGACTAAGAAGACCTCCTAGGCCCAAATACCAATCCTTGTGGGATGTTAAACTTATACTAGACCTGTTTTCATCATGGCCTGATAATTCTCTTCTTAACAGGAAATATCTTTCCATTAAACTTGCTACTCTTTTATGTTTGATTTCTTTTTGTGCGGTATCTGATGTTAAATCTCTTGATATTTGTAATAGATGTTATGACATGTATGGTGTTAAGTTTGAAATCTTTAGGAGAACTAAAACCATGTCAGATTCTATCTTTTACCCTCGTTTTGACTACTGCAAAAAGCGTTGTGTTGTTGATTGTATGAAAGAATACGATTCCAGAATGAAAGACCTTCGCCCTAAGGATACCAATCAACTTCTCATGTCTTTTGTTAAACCTTTTAAACCAATTTCTTCCTGTTCTATTACCAGATGGGTCAAGTGGGCTATGAGCTTCGCTGGCATTGACCTTTCTAAATTTCAAACCCACTCTCTCAGAGGTGCTATGGCTAGCAAGTCCTTTTGGTCTGGTGGTAAGTTAGATGATATCCTTAAAGCTGCTGATTGGTCCAATGCCTCCACTTTTGCTCATCAAGGCTACCAACATGCATAATGTAGCCTCCTGTCTTGTAATGAAATTGTGATTCTCCTATTAACATGACCAGAGAATCTGGATTTCATTAAAGACACGGAGGCTAACATTATCCCACCCGTCCCTCCCTTGGACGGAGTATCTATTCTGATGTCATTGATTATTTACATTCATATTATTCTTGGTCTTGTTCCTTTATTGTTTACAATATGCATTTTGTCTTTGATGCAAAGGTTCTTTCAGCCTTTTAATTTTTAATTCTTCTTTTCAGATAATTCAACCTAATGGATCGTCTCCTGGACTTCTCTTTGTTTCCTTCTTAGGAATTCCCTTTCTTCATCGCTCTCTAGTCCAAGTTGCACCTAGGCCTTATGAACTCTCTCTCTTTTTGCTTCGTTGCATTTAAAAGAGGCAGCTCTGTTGTTGCTCATGCCTTATATTGTTGTTATGTTGTCCCTGCATTCTAATTCTTGTTATCTATTATGTAAGAGCGGCTGCTTGTGACTGCATTAAAAGATTAATGCATAATGTTAGCCGCCGTGTCTTTAATGAAATCTAGATTCTCTGGTCATGTTAATAGGAGAATCGCAATTTCAAATCAGTTTTGACTCTGCTCCAATGGGAACCGTCCAGCCCAAACTGACAAACCGGGTCCTCTCTGAACCGGAACACAAGCTACCCTAGACCATTTTCACCCTTGTTACAGGCTCATCAGCCAGTTTTAGCTTGGTTCCCATGGGACAGTGTGCTCAGTACAAATGTCTGGGCATACTCGTCCCACTTAGGGTGACATACTAAAGTACACAAATCCAATTGATGACAAAACAAATGATCAGTTCATAAAAAGGTTGATTAGCACTTCAATGCACCTTTCTGGAAACAATGTCATGTTAACCCCTCCCATGCTGGTGACGAACCCCAGCCGTCACGCCCCGCGGTGGGCGTGTGCTGATGACGTCTGGGGTTCGTCACGGCCCCGCCCTGTTCGTTTGTTTACCGCACACGGGGGAAATCGCGGCCGCAGCGAAGGGGTTAATCAAGGGTTTGTGTTTGCACCATGCAACATGGTGCATGCGCAATGCAAACGCTAAATGTGCCGCCTATGAAGCCACTCAAGGCCACTTTGCATGGCCTTGAGTAGCTTGAGAAATCAGGAGTAATGGGATGCAGCATAAATTGCTGTGTTGAGGTACTCTTATCGAGGGAGGCATTCCATGGGCTTTGTGTGGGTGTTACCACACAACTCGCATGACTTTTGAGGCATTCCCAGATATACCATTAATGGTAGACCTGGAAATGTGCTAAAATGATTCGCTTTTCCAGGGGAAGCGTAATGAGGAGAAATATCTTCATTTCTCCTTTTTACTTCCTCTTTCTATGTGTGCTGCAGACCATAGAAAGAGGAATATGCCTCAGGGATTGTTTTTGTGCCCCTTTCACAAAAACAATTCTGCATGCAATGCAGGCACCCTTGCACCATGGTTCACGGGTGCCTGCGTTGGCTATAGGCGGCCAAAATGGCACCAGCTCAGTGACAGAGGCAGGAATGCGCTGTATTCTTTTAAATACAGCACATTCCTGCCCTTTCACCTTCATGCAGCACAGCAAGGTGACGGTGCGCTGTGCTGCGTGACTTTACCGCAAATATGGCCCTATGTTCCTTTCTTTTTCTGACACCTCGGATTAATCTACTGTAGCAAGCAGTTTGAAAGTCTGTTTGATGTTCTCTAAATATTGCCATTTCTACCTGCTGATATATGACTTCACATATAATTCCTCACTCTGTTCTTATAGATAGAGTCACTTTCCATCATCATCCTAAAACGTTAGAAAGTGACACATTTCTAATGTACATATTGTGTGGAATCAGGTCAAACATTTTACTTCTCAGCGTTGTGTAAGAATTAGAAAACGTATGCAGGAATTTGTCATGTTGTGAAGCTTACCGGTTGTGCCTCTTTGGTGACTTTTGAGGTTGGGAGTTCTCAATTTCAATTGTGTCGGTCCAATGATAAAACAGATGCCTGCTTGGTTCAAAATCATTAACTTCACGCGATGCCCTTGACAGCGTTTTACGAAAGTAATGACATTCTTGGCTGCAGTTCGTGGATATTTTTAGAGAATTTATCAGCAGCAGAATTGCTTAGTGAGATGATGTATGCCTTTCTGTACACCCGGGGCATGCCATAAAATGTTTTTATCTCTCACCTTGTCATGTATTATTGCTTACATAATCATTTTTTAGGAGTCTCTCTTGTTGGCCCAATTATTATTAATTAACACAGATTGACATTTGTCAAATAAATCACGTAGAAAGTTGCATTTCAAGTTTTAATAAGCAAGCAGTCTTTGCAGAAACAAGATTGCAGCACCTCCCAACCATTACTCATACAGCCGTGGAAGATTACAGAAGCATTAATTAAAACCCTTAGTAGAAAAACATGTCAACCCAACAAAAGGAGTCTTAATTTCATGGTGTAAAATATACGGTTGCATTTATTTATTCACCTACGGGTTCCTTGCGAATAAAATAACATTAACATTTATTGCATTAACTATACAAATTTAGAAATCGCTTTCAGACCTAAACTGGTTTTCAATTAGTGAAGAAATTAAACATTCTTCTATTAGGTGCTGCCTTTGAGCATCACGGTTGATTAACCAAGTTGGCCGCAATAACATTAGGGTCGAAGAGCTCACGAGGCAAGTGTGTCCTTCTATGTGCCACTGTGTCCATTTGGTGTTCTTGATGGGACTATAGATGCTTGTGCAGGCCCTTCTGAATTATGTGTTGTAGAGGAATTGTTGTAACCTCAGACCAAGAAGGTGGCTTCCAAGAGCCTTCTCAAGTGCACTCCTGGGATCTCTCCAGTTTGCAAACACAAAATCTGAGAGTTAGTGCACGTGTTGGAGGAAAGTCATTCTTTGGGTAACTGAGAGCCATGCACTGATATGTGATGGCTTGTTAGACCTGGCCTTTTTTGCAGGGTCTCCACAAGATTTTTACCTTCTGTTGCTGAACCTGTTTTTGTTGGAATTAGGACTCTGTGCACCTTTCCCCTGCTAACCAGTGGTGACATGCATGTGCTCTCTCCCTGAAACATCGTGTAAATGGCATATTCATGATTGGTACAGTTAATTTACTTATATGTTATCAGTAAATGGTTCACAGACCCAGGGCCTGTAAATGAAATGCTAGAACAGGGTCTGCACCACTGATTGTGCCACCCACTAAAATAGCCTTTTTAAACATATCTCAGGCCTGCCACTACAGCCTGTAGTGCAGCATTAAACTGACATTTCGCATTGGCAACATTAACCTTTTGCCAGGCCTAAAGCTCCCTTTCAATTACATATAAATCACCTCTAAGGGAGGCCTAAAGGCTCATAAGCCAGGGTGTATTGTGTTTAAAAAGTAGTACATGTATACTTGAGATTTACATGTAGTGTCACTATATAACTTCTGAAGTCGCTTTCACTGTTTTAAGGCCTATCTTTCCAATTGACTTACACTGGGTTAAATTATTACATTTTAAAAATAATGACTTCTGATTGGAAACAGATAGAAACATGGTGCTGATACCAAAATGAATTGTAGTTTAAAATAGTCATCAATCTTAAAGTTGGATTATCAATCATAATTCTGAAAATCCCACTTTTAAAACTTTGGCATTTTCTTCTCCTAAATATTTGTGACTTCTGCCAGAGTACTGGTGGATCACATGACTAATAATGAATCTGTTGTTGGGGGTTGTGTATTCCTTCTAGACAGCCACACAAATGGAAATATTTGGCGGCAGAAAAGCAATCCTGCCACGATGGTTGGGGTGGAGCTATACCCAGCCACACTTATATTTCAAAGGGGTTTGTATCCTGTACACAAAAAGGCACCTGACTCTAGTCTTTTTGCCACCCAAGACTTCTTGAATGCCTGGGAAGGGAAGAACTTTCCAGAACCAGATATGTGGTTGTATAGGGAATCAATTCACTTCAAAGACTGGCTCCATGTATAAATATTTGACCTCCAGAGCAACTCTTCAGAGTGGACTCACCTGGGCCTGTGGACATTACAGAAGGACTGCCTTGTTTCCCAGAAAACTGCCCTTGTGCTTGATTCTGCCCTGCTCTCTGAGAAGGAAGACTGGACTTGCTCTCTTTTTCCCAAGCTGCCTAAGTGACTCCAAGTGTCAGTTTGATGACCTTGTGTCTGAGCTACAGGGAGCTACCTCTCTGCAAATGCCCAGCTGACTTCCTACACTGGACCTGCCTGAGCACCACTAGCCTCAGCTAGAGTGAGTCCCTGATCCCCATGATAAAGCTCCCCAGGTCCGAAATCTTCTGCTTGCATCATAATTTACTCCCCTACAAGAAAATGTGTAATCCTGAAGTTTTGGGCTCTTCACTATTGCAAACGGGCCTGTTCACACTGAGACTCTGCTGCCTGAGACTGCCACAAACTCGAAGCTCCAGTGAAACCGATGGTTTGCGCTATAGTGACTGACTGGCAACACAAGATCTACACTTTGTGATACAGCAACGATTGACCATGGTGATTGCTAACATGAAGCTCTAGCAACGACCATTTTGGATTCCTGAGCAGATCTTCATGCTATTTTGGATTCCTGAGCAGATCTTCATGCTGCAACCAGTTGCGATGCTCTCCATGCTTCTTGAGGCCTCCTTCACTACAAATGGAAATCTTTGGGCTTCACTTTCATAAGACTATTTCAATACTATACAAGTAAAGGTTCAGTTTACAAAAAAGGGAAAATGTGAGCTTCAATTTACAACTGCAAGTAGGACTTACCTATTCTTGTATAAGGTAGGCACTTTTACAATTGGACAAAGGCATAAGGCAGTGTAACTAATGTACTTGGGCATGTCATCTATGCATTGTTACATTGTCTCTTAAGTGTCACTTGTGTGTCTCACTTAGAGTCACAGTGGATACCATAGAAATTGGATCTTAGCAATTCAGGTGTAACTTTTTCGGTATGCACCAACATTTATAAGAGCACCAATCACCAAGGATGTGAGGAAAGTAAGGGTCTAATAGAGAGAGCATTTACCAGTAACTCTCATGTGCATGTTGAGCCCTGCAGATATGAGAAATTTAAATTACATAAGAAATGATTTCTAAAGACAAGATAATCTTGTGTTCGAGTTATAAATGGATGCATTTACCTAGGGATAGAAAGACAGACTGTATTTTACACTAAATTTCTATCATCTTAAGCCTTACAACTCTAATTCTGTATGGCTTTTTCAGAAGGTTACTGTATGTCTATTTATGTCATTGGACCGATGGAGTTTGGCAGCAAACAGCTGGTAATAACCCATTTATCCTGGTCGACAGTTGGAGATGTAGAGCCAGCAACTACTGCACAGGGGGGCCTACAACTCTCCAGGGGCTCCCAACTCTTTAGGGGATTATCATTCAGCCCACAACTAATGAATATCTGTGAGAGATAGGAGATTTGGGGTCCCTTCCTAACATACTGCAGTGGGTCCCCATAATTTTGCATTACACAACTGTTTGCTCTTTGGTGGGCAACTACCCATTCACTCAGCACCAGATGCAAATTGTACTTCTGTTCCCCTTGAGCTATGTTGGGTTATGTCATTTTTGGCACAGTAGATCTATCCATGGTGTTAGAAATGCAGTCGCTTGCGTTTCTCTAATTATACAAAGATAAATATTTGTTATTGACTGCATTGCTTTTCCTCGTACTACTGTCTCTTGTGTGGCTGAACATTCAGTTATGTCCTTGTTTTCGGTATTAGGGTGAACTGTATTGTTGATGCTTTAGGTGCAAGCATGCCTTTTCTGGTGGGTTTTCTTTGTAAGGCATTCCGTATGCATCACCATCTTGGAGCCACATCTGTCATATATATATATATATATATTCACTGAAAAAACCATAGGTTATAGACCATATATAGTTAGGAATTAGCATTTAGAAAACCTTATTTTACTCACACAAAACCATTGAAATTCCATATATAGTTAGTTGCACTAACTATATATCGCGCACCCGCAATCCACTGCTGATGATGTCACATATTACATCATTCATGACATGGTCAGTGACATCACTGATGACATCACTGATGACATCTCAAATGACATCACTGATGACATCACTGATAACAACATCCAGTGATTTTTTGTTTCTATAAAGTTTAAATATGTCTTACATATTGAAGAATGAGTGGATGTGTAAGTGTCTGGACGAAGGATTTAGTAGGTGCATGACTGACTGTATGAGTGAGTGATTAAATGTGTCTCACTGACTGCATGGGTTAGTGACTAAACTGTCTTAATTTGTGCATCATTATGTCTGTTGTTCTGTAAACTGCTGCATGTGTTGATCAGTAGCTATATGAGTAACTATATGGGTTATTGATTGATTGCCCAAGTATTTATATGGGAGACTGAGTGTGTGTGTGGCTAGCTGGGAGGTGTGTGACTCTGTGCAGATCAATCTGTACTTGTATCAATGATTGTATAAGAAGGTAAGTATGTGTTAGTATATGTTTGAAAATGTAAGGTGCTCTATGTTTAACTGTATAGACAAGAAAATGGAAGTGTCATTGATTCTTTACAGGACTGACTAGGTGTGTGAGTAACTCCATGGATGAGTGGCAGACTGTGAGTGTCTGTATAGGTGTATGAGTGCATATGATAGTGTTGTAAAGATGAGTGATTGTATGTATGAATGATTGTATGGGTGAATGAGTGAAGGTGTGTGTAGACGTAGCAATCAGTGAGTGCGTATGTAGTAACTAGTATTGGTGTGTCAATGGTTTCAAAAATTATACTCTCTTTTTAACACTGGGTGAAACAGAGGTTATATTAAAATGTGAGGAGATGCATTGTATTGTCACATGAATGATATCATCAGTGATGTGGTCATTGATGTCAAATGAGATGTCATCAGTGATGTCATCAGTGATGTCATTTGAGATGTCATCAGTGATGTCATCAGTGATGTCACTGACCATGTCATGAATGATGTAATATGTGACATCATCAGCAGTGGATTGCGGGTGCGCGATATATAGTTAGTGCAACTAACTATATATGGAATTTCAATGGTTTTGTGTGAGTAAAATAAGGTTTTCTAAATGCTAATTCCTAACTATATATGGTCTATAACCTATGGTTTTTTCAGTGAATTTTCAAGGTTTTGTAAATGCTAATTCCTAACTATATATGGTCTATAACCTATGGTTTTTTCAGTGAATTTCATTGGTTTTTTAAAAGCTAATATCTATAGCTGTAAAATGTATTCTTCTTTAAATCCAAAAATATATTTTATATGTTTATTAATAATTTTTTTTTAATATTTTTTTTGTTTCGCTCCCGGTCCGCGAACCGGGAAGCTTCCCGTTAGCTCAATTCGATTCCGCGATCCGGTCCGCGAACCGGTAACAAATCAACATAGTTACGGTATCGCGTTGCCGCGTAATGCGTCTTATGACGTACGGCGTTAGCGCACCCGGAAGTGCCCCGGGGCGCGGACCGAGGCGCGAAACGCAACTCCCCGGAAGCGATCCGCGGCGCGAAAGCGCGACGTATCGCGTTGCCGCGAAATGCGTCTTGTGACGTACTGCGTTAGCGCACCCGGAAGTGTCCCCGGGCGCGGACCGAGGCGCGAAGCGCAGCGAACCGGAAGCTAACCGGGGAGCGTTCCGCAGCGCGTAACATGAAAGTTAGAGTCATGTGACTTGTTAATAAAGCTTTTCATTGGTTCATTTCACTTTTAGTTTCATAATTATGGAAGGCTAGGTCAGGTGACCTAAAAATAACACTTTTCATTGGTTGAGAAGTATTGTTTTTTCCAAATGATGAAAACCCCTCCTTCTTTCCTCACTCTGACTTTCATCATTGTGAGAGGAAGACCTTTATTAATACTTGAGAAATGACTTCAGTACTTGCTTCAGCTGGTGCACCCCCACCACCACCTCCACCTCCTCATGGGAAGAGAGGACCACCTCCCCAGGTGATCACCAACACAGAGGAGGAAGAGGAAGACCTAGAGGAAGAGGAGAGAGAAGAACCACAGTTCTTGGAAGAGGTGCCCCGGGTTTCCCATAGGAAAGCCAGTTTCATCTGGCAGTTTTATTCAATCCCTCCAGGGCAAAAGAAAGTGAATGCGAGGTATGTGACCTGCCTCATCTGCAAAGAGAAATTATCAAGAGGGACTGATAAAAAGTATAGCTATGGGAACTATACCATGCATCGGCACATGACCAGGAAGCATCCACTTAATTACAGCCGGGCGGAAATACGGGATATGGAACAAAACCCAACAGCAACTCCTGTGGCCAGGTCAACATCGTCAATATCATTGACACCAGCAGAGGCACGGGAAACTGTGCCAAACATCCAAGAGAATTTTGGGCACATGAAACATACTTGTATGCACTGTGGTGCGTTGATATCATGTGGTAACATGAGTATTAATGCCATCAACCTGGCTTATGACAATCATAATTGCCCTAACCGCCCCCAGTAATTTTTTTTTGCTCCTGTTGAGCCCTTTTCAACGCCTGTTTTTTGTTGTTCCCCCCCCCCAAAAAAACCCAAAAAAAATATAAAATCGTTCAAAAAATACAAAAAAAAACAAAAAATGTTCAAAAAATACAAAAAAAATATAAAACAACAAAAATATAAAAAAAAAAGTTCTTTTCAGAACTACCTTCCCTTTCCAAAAAAATTGCTAGAATGTTTAGCACTCTGGCAAGCTCTATTTCTTTTGGTTCGCTTCCGGTTTAGCTTCCCGGTACGCGTACCGGGAGCTAACCAAAAAAAAAACTTTTTAAAAAAAAAAGAGTAAGTATAAGGAAAGTAAACAGAGAGTGATGTTTCAAGAAAGACAGCTATAGGGAGTAAAGAAGAGATACTATTTAATAGATCTATTTACCAAAGAACAGACAGAAGATGGTATAATTGTGAAAAACAAAATAGATAACGAATTGAAAGAAAAACAAGCATTGGCATAGCCAATAGGTATCGACTTTTGGACCTTCTAAGTCTTTAGTTATGCAGCATAATATCCTTGGTGCAGCAACATCAACTGTTGCATGGCTAAACACGTATAAGGTCCCAAAGGCAAGACCTATTGTCTATGCCAATGCTTGTTTCTTAAGTAGAATTGCAATACGTATGGCTCTTCCATGTAAAAAAATCTTATCTTGTGCTCTAAAGATTGCTAAAGTCTCGACAGAGAACAGGCTAGATTGTAAGTAGGGTAAATTGCGCTTGGTGATCTGTTTGAGGGAGCGTCTGCTTTGCCTGGTGTCTTTGGAGAGCAATTTTGATTGTTATACTGGACAATATAGCCCTAATGTAAATAACATAGGGGCATATTATCAACATAGGCAATAAAAGTTTTGCAGCTTTTATAGGCAGAAATGTGTCGCTAAAGCTGCTTTTGCGGCAGAAAACTGCCGCTAAAGCCGCTTTTGCACCAGTTTTCTGCCAATAAAAAGAGCAATAATTTTATTGGCTGCATTCATAATATGACCCTTAGTGTGCTTCAACTACACAGAGAAAGCATTATGAACAAATAGTGATACAGTGATCAGTCTAAGACACTAAGAGTAATAGAGACGGAGTGAGTGAACAAGAGTGAGGAACTATGAGAAGAGAGGGACTGAGAAAAAAAGTGGAAGGAGTTGAGTAAGTAGGTAATAGAGAAAGGAATGAGGGAAGTAGCAAAGGCAGGAAACTGAGGATTAAAGAAATGAAGCAGTGGAACTAATAGTAGTTCAATGTGATAGAAATGTAACGAAAAGAGTACAAAATACTTACCTTATAATTGTCGTTAAATTCCTCACTTTTTATTTTTATACTTTCAATCTGTGAAAGAGAGAACAAACATTTGAAAAATATAAAAACATGTATTGAAAAATTACAAAAGACAAGGGCAAAGATTGAAGGACAAACAGTTTTTCAATAACTTTGACACTTACAGAAGCTACACAGTCCTAAAGATATACATTTTAAAGTAACACTATCTTGATGGAGATGAAGTGAGACCTATCTTAAAACATGGTGCATCTTTTGCATTGCTGTTGTCTCAGAAAAGTGTCGCAAGACACTAAAATTTAAAATAATTGCTTCAGGATGCCAATAAGATGTCTACTATCCAGAGTTTTGTTTCAGGTGAGGCCTACTCAGGGTTGCAGATGAAATTTCGAGTTGTTGAAGAGAATAGAAGACATAATACATGTGAAGGTCTACCAATGAAGTGAGTCATGTCCACTGCAATGTTCAACAAAGTCCAAACCTCCTATGTTTCCCTGGACAGACCTAAACTTGATCTGCACAATGTGATTCGTAATGATAGGAAACACAGGTGATGTAATTGAAATACATGCAATTTATTTTGCTCATTTCACAATCACATCACTTCTGTTTCCTTTGCTTAGGTATCTCATTGTGCAGATGTAGTCTAGCATATCAAAGAATACGCAGAAGTGCAGCACTGCATGCAACAACTTTGACACTTACAGAAGCCTCACCTTCTCCATGCCTTCTACACAGTTCTACATATACATCATAAATGGAAACATTACAGAATTAATTATACATGTTAAATGGTTTATTTTTGCTGTTCTCAGAATGTATCAAAATTCACTAAAAACAGTGACTTGAAGGTATTCATCATGTAACAGCGGGGAAAAAAAAACACAATCAAAATGATTGTGTTTAAAAAACCCATACAAGATCAGAAATCAAAAATCAGAACTCCTTAAAGTTAACTTACTTTCCATGACGTCCAAGGATGTCCTATGAATAGCTTATACTCTTTTGTGCTGTTATTACTTTCAGCCCACCAGTTTCTGAAAGAAAATCTCCATCGTTTTTAAAAACATGTTACATACAATAAATGACTTCTTGCTCTCTACCACAAGATTCCACAAGGCCAAATTTTGTCAGAGCCATGTATAACTCTTGGATTTCTTGTTAGCCAATCCCATCATTTGGTATTCCCGCAACTTTCAGAATTAAAATGTTGAAGATCATTTTCACAATCCTGGAATAGTAATATCTTCCCCTTCTTGCTCAGTCATGTTCTACATTTCGTATGACACTGATACTGCTTAATATGAAGCAGACTTACACTACCTCTATGAGTACTACAATTATTTAATTCTCTACATCACTTTTAATCACAAAGTAATGTAAAACAGTATACAGCATTGCAGACTTACATTCCCTCTACTCCATGTTTTGATTGGCTGCTTTAATTAGCTTATGAAAAGAAACAGTTTTTCTGAACTCATTTAAACTGCACATACATGTCCATGATGTCCAATCCTATGATTAGAAGTTATGTCTCTGAACTACACTTATCCTCAAGGCCAAATTGTGTAGGAGCCATTAGAACTTCTTGAAATTCCACAGATCATATCCCGAGAATATTTTCCTAAAATTTTGGTTTTAAAAACACCAGGTAAGAGTTTTTAAGGTCATACGGCAATTTTTTTTTGAAAATTACAACAGAATCATTACAGAATGACCAGCCATTTCTAGACTTTAAATAAGCTGTGTAATGTCCTGATGATATTGAAGGGCCGTCATGATATATAATTGCTGTAGTTACAAAAGTCCTTCCTGATATTGACAACTGCGAAGCTACAAAATTTTTTATTAAAGTTGTCAATTTTGTTCCATCAGGCCTACATCGTTGGAACATTAAAATGATGTACTGGCCATATGTTCGTATAAATAATGTGGACATCATTTCAGATTTACATTGGCTACACTCCATGTTGTGATTAGCTCCTTTTACTAGCTTATTAAAGGAGACTGATTTACTGTCTGGCAAAGTTAAATATACAAATCTTTCTGAGTCTACACTAGTAGTACTTGATACCATACAGTTCTCGCAGTCATGCTGCCATTGATAAGAAAGCCCAAACAGCTGATCTACATCTACACCTTCAGCATGTAATACATGAAGCATATACATAAAAAACTCCTGACAATCTTGCTGAATATTTTGAGAGAATTGTGTTTGGCCTGAACATCTATCTAACAGATTTCTAATTTCAGACACACTTTCTATGTTTCTTCTATCAGTGGTACATTTCTCTAACACAGAATTTAACAAACTGCAAAATCTTTGATCAGAATTGACCACAATCTCTTCTTTTACATTTTTTAGAGAAAACAAAACATTAATTACTACATTAGCATAGCAGTTGACACCAGAACTGTTTTCAAACTGAAAACCAACAACATCTTCAACAGAATCCTCTTTGTTTCTGCTTGTAATTTTAGGTTCATTCACTTTTTGTCTTTTTGCTACAACCTCTCCAGTATTGTTCTCATTTCTTCGTTTCCGGCCTACCAGACGTTTCTCAAACAAAGGAAACTGAGGCAAATGTGGCGCATACTCTCTTCTTAACCTATTGTATTCCTTAACACAATCTAGATCTGCACAAATGTTTCTGACATCACAGTCAATCAAGTACAATCCCGATAAAGTTCTAACTCGTGACAATGCCACATATGCCATACCCTCCTTGAACACAGAACTGCCAATATTCACCAATGCAGTGTCTACACTTAAACCTTGCGATTTATGAATTGTCACCGCATATGCCAAGCAAACAGGGAACTGCTTACGGCGAACATATAAGTCTTTTACAAGCAAAAATCTAGCAGAACAACGAGCAATTAGCTGTACTTCCTCAATGCCATCAAATTTAATTTTTAAAAATTCAATTCCATCTCTATTTCTGTATTTCACAAAATCAACAACATTACCCATTGATCCATTTACCAGACCTCTTTCAACATGTAAATTCCTTCTTAAAATTATACGGCAGTTCAAGCACACATTCAGAGTCTTTTCAAAACCTGCAGTTTTAGATATACTCTTCTCTAATGAATCCAATTTTGTTTTCAGATTCTCAGACAAAATAATTGTTGATCCCATATGCTCTACTCTATCAATAGCTTCCACTTTCACAATCTCTTGCTTTTCTAAATGCAACATTTTGTTGTTAAATTTTGCACATTCTGCAAGAGTTGGCATCAAACATATTCCAGATTTCTTATCAGTAATTTTCTGAAAAATATTCTCAGGCACAACATCTTGTTCTGGATATAAATTTGTCAGTAATCGTGCATGTAAAGCTTCTTTCCCATGCTCGGTCACTTTTCCAATTCTAACATCTTGTAGAATAGTCTTGTAAACTTCATCCTTTGCCTGACGCATATTTTCATGCAGTTCAGCATAATTGAAGTTTAACCATATATTGACGTTGCCAATGCTGCCTAGGCACTTCCTGGTATCTTCATGCGTGAGCATTTTGAACACAGGTTGCCCTTTCACTGGTGTCAGCTGCAGAAGATCTCCAAAAACAATGATGTGTTTGCCACCGAATAACACATCATACTCTGTTTTGAGAACTTCTTGCATCCTCAAATGCACAAAGGCAAGCATGACATTGGAAACCATGCTTACTTCGTCAATGATAAGAAGTTTCATTTTCCTCAAGATTCTTGAAACTTCAAAACAAGCATCTCCAGATAGCTTGTGATATTCTAATTTGTTGTCATGCTCCACTGGCAGCATCAGTAAACAATGTAAAGTAATCCCTTTAATATTATGTGCTGCCAGTCCAGTTGGAGCAGTGACAACACAAGACAGTGATGACTCTGTCCTTTCCTGCAAATAGCATGAAATTGCTTTAATGAGGAAACTTTTTCCAGTTCCCGCTTCTCCACTAACGTACAGTCGGACAGGCTTCAACGACGTACATGAGCACTCTTTCTTATCATGACTTAATCCATGATCAATTTGCATGGTAACTTCGTCATATATTTTCCTCTGCTCAACGTTGAGTTGCCTTTCCAACTCTTCTAAGTTAACCGCATCCTCTTGAGCATGTGCCATGGCTCTTTCCACCTCATTCATAGCAGTGGCAGCTTCATTTTCAATAAGAGGTCCTCCTAGTGGATCCTGACTCAATGAAGCAGAACTCTGACTGTCCTGAGAACTGTCTCTGGCAATCTCGGCTGCAATCGTTGCTTCCTGCTCAATTTCCGCATTCAACATTTCTACATATTTGGGAAAAGCAGGACATTCTATGGTCTCCTTGGCGGCATTGAAAGAGTCTTCGTAACAGAGGAAATCTCCAAGCAGTTCCTCTTCTGCACGCCAAGGCTTGAAAAGTTGCAAAAGTGCTAAATAGAAAAACTCCTTTTTTTCAGGAGATTCGCCACTCAATTTTCGATGGTTTATCAAGTGGCATTTTCTTTGCTTGACCAGACATCCCTCACTTCCTATTACAGCATACACTCCTTTCTCAGTATCTTCTTTGATGTTCCTCTTGAACATGTAATTTTGCAGAACCTCATACAGACAAACATTCTCTAGGTGACTGCTTCGATTTGGATAATATGTATCCAACATGTTTGTCTTCAAAATGTCGGTACTGTTTGGCTCCTTTTCCGCCAAATACTCAATTTCCCGCACAGGTTTGAGAACTCGATTACGCGTTGCAGCAAGACCAAGACTCGCCCAAACGATACTCCTGGACTTGGCATAGAGACTTGCTGAAGACAACCGGTCAGAACATTCGTACGCTCCGATTTCTCGATGCGACAACATCTTCAGACTGAAACTGTACAACTTCTTGCTGAGGCTCTTTTCATGGGAAATGTCCTCCCACATATCCTTCAATTCTGTCTTCTCTTTTTTGGTGATATACGACGTCACATACCGAGCCACAGCCATACAGTTATCAGCCACAAACTGTATATCCATGTTAGCATTCCACATGGACAAAATCACCGGGTTGTAGTCGTTGATATACTTGGACTCTTCGTTCCTCTTCAAATTGTAAGTGTTTTTAGGTGATTTCTTCATCACATTATGTCGCAGCGAAGACATCAAACTGTTTACTCTTCCTTTAGAAATCACCGGTCGTGGGAAGCCGAAACGACATTTGGTGTAGAACTTGTCTTTGTTTCGGAATTTACGACGGCAGTACTTTCCACATCGATGGCTTTGGAAACGCAGAACTTTTTCTCTTAGGCTTTTCTTCTCCTTTGCGTTTGGAACAGCACACGTAGAATACTGTTGGATGAAACTCATCACTGAGTCTTCTGGATCCGTTCCAAATTTAGGTGCATCCTTGATCCACAGCAACATATGTATATGAGGAGCTCCTCTTGCTTGGTACTCCTTTCTCCAGAAGAAATCCAACACCTCTCCAAGAGGTGGATTCTTCTTATTCATGATGAAAGACATCATAGCTTCAAATCTATGATTGAAGTACCTACATACATTGACTGGATCCAAAGAGCACAGTTCTCCGGGTGTCTTGAATTCGATGTTTTCTACGTTAGCATTTGCCTCTCGTAGAAATTGAAGTAAGTCTTCCCAGCCATACTCGGCACAACTCAGAGTGAGGAACCATGTGGGAGTACCTAAGTTCCTCAGCATACATTTTAAATCACCATGACGACGGTACCAGTACTCATTAGTACCACGCTGACACGCCATGAGATTAATCAGGTGAGATTCCAAAATACTATCTTGGACATTCACTTTATCCATAAAATCACTTGCTGAGATGTTTTGCATGTGTATACCACTTTTCAAGATGTGGTTCACTGCATATGACAGTCCAGACAGATCACTTTCAAACAGGAGATGAAACAAATAAGGAATGCATTGTCGAAACCTAGCATCTCCTGCATACAATCGCAAAGTCCGGTATTCAGAAGCAGGAATTTGATGAGGTCGCTCATCATATCTTCCTCCCTGACCTGTTGGAAAAAGCTGTGGGAAACACCGAGCTTCCAAACTTTCCTCCCAAACACTAATGGGACTCCCTTTGGCTTGTTTCATTTGAAACAACTCAATAGCATTCCCCATGACTTCCTTTGAATGCAAAGGATGAACACTATAATGTTCATATATTTCCTCACTAGTAGAGGGTTCTACTTTCTCAATTTGACCAGCACACAAATCGCTATCCTCTTCCTCACTTACTTCCTCTTCTGCAACATATACATTCTTATAGTATTTATTATTTTTTTTCAAATACAATGTTGCCTTTTTAACTTTCCTAACATCTACTAAATCTTGCCATATTTTCTTATTCTTTGTCGGAACCCCATTAACTAAGATAACCAGAGGTTCCTCTTCCACTTTTTCTACTCCAATTGTGTTAATGTTTTTCTTCAAATCTAGAGGCAAATAAACAACTCTTCCCTTTAATCCTCTCTGTAAATCTGATGGAGGCAATTTCCCTGTCTTTGGCTCCATTCTTACAATAGCCTGAAAGGGATGGATACTTTGAATCAAAATAGATTCATAAGTATTTAAATCCTTCAATTCAGAAGGAATCTCAACCAATTCCAGATTATTATGAACTGCTCTAGCAGGCATCTGGTTTTGTTTTAATTTGTTACAACAATAAGTACACACACGTTGATCCAATCCCAAATCAAAACAATTTTCTACCATCAAGTATGTTGCAAAATCCTTCCATTCACTATTATTTTCCCTTTCACTTTTTGCATATAAATCCACTAACTTAGTCTGATTCTTATAATAAGTGCGTCTACAACACACACAAGTGAAATTAGGCCTCTCACTTGATTTCATGTCAAACGTCGCAATTTCCCTCTGGAAATTATCTGTACTGGAAACCTGTACACTATCTTCCAAATGACCCTCTACTTCTTGCTCAATTTCAACATTCTCCTCTTTACTTCCAAAGTAACAAAACTCAATTTCTTCACATATATTCTTCACATCTATTTCAGAACCATGCAAAAGAGCAGCGCATAATTGTTTCAGCATAATTGCTGGACTCTTAGCATAATACAACAGTCTAACTAACTTCCTCACTTTGTTATGATGCACTGCTAGCATCCTGAAATGATGAAAAACACTCTGGCATACTCTCCTGGAAAGACAAGCCAGTGAATGACCATGCAAACCTGTCACTTCTCTCACTCTGCAAGGATCTAATTCTTGCAACAACCTTATTTTCTGCTTCAAACTTTTCTTGTTAAATGTCCGTACAAAATCACAAAGCAAATTGATGGAATCCTGTCGCACACTGCAAATACTACTACACTTCCAGGTGTACACAGGACCCTTAGCACGTCTTCCTAAAACCTCATTACCTAACAACTCTTCTGCCTCTGTTGTCACAAGTTTTTCTTTTTCAACTGGACAACCATCTTTCACTTCATAAGCACGACCACTGATGTCAACTGCATGCACCAAATCATTATCCTGGAAATAACTCTCTTCATTAAAAAATGCCTCACAGCTTGAACTATGTATCCATTCTCCAGAAAAAACTTCACAAAAATTACTACGATTAACTATTCTCTTCCATCTACTATTTCTTTTGAAATCAAAAATTGCCTTGTTTAGCTTCCTAATTCTATTGATTATCAAAATAAATAACTTACGTTTAATTTCAAAAGCCTGATCAATAACTTTCTCAACTTTTTTTTTTCTCCTATAAAAAACTAATTTCTGTTGACCTTTCTTAATATTTTTTAACAAATTGCCAATTATCCTGTTACGGAACATTCGTTTACGAATCTCCGTAAACTGTTGTTTCCTTCTACTATCATGCACAGATTTATCTCTTGCTCTAGCAGTAACATTTTCATTTGTCCTTTTCTTTCCATTTGATTTACTTGTCATTTTATGGATTGAAACATTTTCTGTACTAATATTTTTTTTATTACAAATATTTCTTATGAAATATTTAGAGCTCTTACCCGGTGCTTTCTTCATGGCTTGAGAAATCTTTTTGTTAGAGGACTGCTGCATTTTTTTTTTCTCCTGCTGTCTTTGACGTTTTGCAGCCTTCATCTCTCTTATTTTTGTAGGCATCTTGAAATGATCTGCAGTTGAATCTGAGGAAAAAGATACTAAAAAATGTTATTAAACATTATTATCAAACAGTAAATCATTAATAGTGATCAAAAATATAACACACTACTTGACATTTTATTTTGAAGATTTTTTAGTCATTGCCATTTTTACAATACAGAAATACCAGAAAAGAAATGACATTTATATTTATGTTACCTATGCTATTTTATATGTGAATCTGATCTAATTTTATGAGCATATTTTAATATTTTATTGAAAACACTACACATAACCTGTTTTTGAAGGTGTTTTTATTTTTAAATTAAACGGTTTACCTTTTTACTTTTTATTGATTATAAATTTTAAAAATAAATGTTTATAATTCCAAAGGCTGAAGCAAGTCAGCTTCCCATCCGATATCATATAATTCAGACAAATCTGCATCCTCATCACGCTCTTCTTCATCCTCAGGATTTAAATCATCCAATGGATCAACATCCACTGATGTTTCAATTACAAGTTCAATGATGAGGTCAAAATCAACTGATTGCAGATTGTCGCTCATGTTGAGGTTGTCTTTATCTTTAAAGAAAGATAACAACAATGAGATGTTGCAGAGTAAGAGACAAATCTCACAGATTATAATAGTAAAATTATTTAACAAGAGTAACATTTTGCAGCTATTATTTAACCATGTCCAGCGATGCTGAGCAGGTGAAGCCTATGTCTAATTTTTCACTGAACAGGACTCATCTGTTCTTAACCTTGGATAAGCCTCAACGACTCTGTGTTCCCTGCACATACTCAAATGTTAAAGTGCAGATTTATATTAAATGGCAGATCCCCAGGCATGCACCAGTTAATGTGCACCACTGTTTTACCACCCATGGTGTGCCGCATTTACAATCAGATAGGAGAAAGCTGCTTCAAAACCCTGCGCCTGCTTGAAGCTTGCATAGGTCTTGACGCAGCATTGTATAGATGGGGCACCCCTGAGCCTTGCTGGAGCTGCATCGCACTTACGATACAACTCCAGCAATGCGCCACCTTTACAGCACAGATACGTCACGCATCTGTGCCATTTTTGCCCCATGCTGCGCCGCATTGTAAATACAGCACACCATGGGTGGCGGAACAGCGGCGCAAAATGACTGGCACATCCACTGCTGCATCGGTTTCATGTGGCACGTTTTTTTTACACCATGACACATCTGCCTAAATGCATCAATTTGTAATTTTCTCGCCTCATAGCAAATCTTTTGCACCGCCACTGCGTCACAAAAGTGACGCACAGTGGCGCAAAAGATGCATACACCTATCATAAATCTGTCCCTAGCATTTTAAATGATTAATTCAGGATGACGATAAGGTGTGGCCTATGCAGAGCTTTGTTTAAGGTGAGGCCTACTCAGGGTTGCAGATCAAAGTTACGCTTGATGAAGAATACAGAGGAGATAATACATGTAAAGGCCTACCAATGAAGTAAGTAATGTCCACTTTATTGCACCAGTCATCATAAATGTATCCCTAAGCTTCTTATCTTGTTACAGATGAACCACCATATGTACATGACATTTTAAGTAATTTCCACATGTGCAGTGTTTTCAAAATATAATTTGAAAATCGTTTTTGGGGAAAAGTAATGGTTTGCAAAATTATGACAATTACATAATGGTGTATGCTTCTCTATAAAGCATTTCAGTATCTCTAATGTCATTTTTCCCATATTACATTATAAGACCTTTCCCCATGAAGCACATTCCTTGTAAATATGCTCCCACCTGTGCATTGCAAATTTAGATTTTCACTGTTTCAGACACATAGCCATGTTGAAAGTGACCCAAAAAAATTGCAAACGTTTCCCCATGAAGCACATTCCTTGTAAATATGCTCCCACCTGTACATTGCAAATTTAGATTTTGACTGTTGCAGACACATAGCCATGTTGAAAGTGACCCAAAAAATTTGCAAACGTTTAAAAAAAAAAAACATTCATGTGTCTTAATGACATTTTAAGTCATTTCCCCATGGAGAATGTTTTCTAAGTGGCACAAAAGAGGTATACACCTATCATAAATCTATCCCTAGCATTATAAATGATTAAATCAGGATGACAATAATATGTGGCCTATCCAGAGGTTTGTTTAAGGTGAGGCCTACTCAGGATTGCAGATTAAAGTTACGCTTGATGAACAAAACAGAGGAGAACATTTTATTGTAAATGCCTACCAATGAAGTAAGTGATTTCTACTTCATTGCACCAGTCATCATAAATGTATCCATAACCTTACTTAAATTGTCCTTAAGACACATAAAAGCGTTTTTTGATTGGCTTTCCTGCATGGTAGGGTCACTTTTAACATGGCTATGTAACATAAACATTCAAAATCAAAATTTTCCATGTACAGGTGGGAGCATATTTACAAGCAATTTGCGCCACAAAGAAAGGTCTGACATTAAAATGGCAAAAATAACATCAGGGACAGTCAATTGCCTTATAAAAAACCATACACCATTATGTCCTTCTCATGCATTTAAAAACAATTCCTTTTTCCCAAAAACGATTTTCAAATCATAATTTCAAAAAACTGCACATGAGAAAATGACTTAAAATGTCATTGAAACACATTAAAGCATTTTTTGATTGGTTTTCCTGCATTGTTGATTCATTTTTATCATGGCTATGTAACACAAACATTGATAATTAAAATTTTCATGCACATGTAAGAGCATATTTACAAGCAATTTGCGCCACAGAGAAAGGTCTTACACTAAAATGAGAAAAATAACATCAGGAACAGTCAATTGCCTTATAAAGAACCATACACCATTATGTCCTTGTCATGATTTTATAAACAATTCCTTTTCCCCAAAAACGATTTTAAAATCATAATTTCTAAACACTGCACATCAGAAAATGACTTAAAATGTCATTAAAACACATGAAAGCGTTTTTTGATTGCCTTCCCAGCATGGTTTGGTCACTTTTAACATAGCTATTTAACACAAACATTCAAAATCTAAATTTTCCATGCACATGTGAGAGCATATTTACAAGCAATTTGCGCCACATAAATCATAATTTTCTCCTTAAAGCACACTATTCTCTATCTAAAGTAAAGAAATATTTTCTCACCTTAGCAAATACTTTGAGTTTGAAAACAGTCTCAGAAACACACCAATTTGTCTTCAGCAGAGCAAAAGGTATGCACTCCAGAGTCTGCAGCTATGAAAAGCACAGAAATGGTGTAATTCTTCACACATATTTCTCATGTCACCCAATCAAAACTCTTCCCTCACTTTTTTTCAAATGAAAACCCTTCCCCCTCTGCCCTTTCTGCCTATTTTCCATAGCAACCACCTCTTGGAGAAACTCTGGTGTTTGCAAATTCACACAACAATGTTGCAATTGAACTCTGAACTCTCAGTGCACCTGCATATCCAGTGCTTTCTTTCATTTAATGATTTTTTATTGACCACTCAAAATACATCTTTCAAAGAACACATCTCTACACCCTAACTTTCTGTTTTCATCAATCAAAATCCACCAATCACTGTTACTACTTCATGAACACAGAAACTCCACAGTTTTTTTCATTTCAAACTCACATTTTTTCAACTGCCATTTCATTGCCACACTTCATCTGACTGCAGGAGAACCTTCTCTCACCATGTTTTCTGTCTGGATTGTTGGTCATAGTTATATTCACTGGGCTCAAAGGTACGTTGAAAGCAGGAATTTACCTAACCTCAATTTACAAGATGTGGAAATTAAGTGGTTTGGCCACAGAGGATTAAAATGTCACCAATTGATACCATTGGTGAAAACCTTTATGCATTTGCCCAAACCTGACCTGTTAATTGTGCACTGTGGAGGTAATGACTTGGGCACTTTGACTGGTGTAGGTCTGGAAATGCTTTTAAAGGACACCTTTGAGCAATTAATGGCACTTTTTCCTCAGACTGCCTTGGTATATTCAAATATATGCCAAAGACAGAAATGGAGGTGGTCAAACCAATTTTGTCCACAAATTGAGAAGTCGAGGAAGCATGTAAACAAATCTGTTTCAGCTTACATGAGAGACCATGGAATGGGCTCCCTGTACAACAATAACTTGCGTTACTACATGCAAGATATCTACAGAGGAGATGGAGTTCACTTCTCAGATGAGGGCAACAGAGTTTTCACTCTGAATTTAAAAATGTGCATTGGTACCTACTTATAAGTACCAAAATGTACCATAAACCCAAAAGCTCTTCTCAGAGCTACCCTACATCTAATCACTCACAATTATTATTTTACTCTAACTTTTTTTACTAATTTTCAACAAAGTACGCTCCCTGGGGCGCTACCCGGTACGCGTACCGGGAGCTAACCTCGCGAAATTTTAAAAAAAAATGTTTTTTTTTCGCACATATGGGCCTCCTCAGCCACCCTCACAAAACCTAGGGGGTCAAGATAAGTCTACCATGCCCCCTTCTACCTATTCTGAACATTATTTGCCCTCCATCTTGTATCATAATTCGACCGAAACACAAAATGGTGGACTCCCGTTACGCTTAAGGTTCGCGTACCAGGGCGCTCACCGGTTCGCGTACCGGGTCGCTTCCTGGGAAGCGCACCATCAAAAAAGGTGGGAAAGTAGTTCACACAAAAGCCACTTGAGACAATTTCACCAAATATAGATTAGCTCATACTACATACCAATCCCTACCATTTTCACAAATTTGATTGGAATTCCATTTAGCCATTTAGCCTATAGAACTCACTAAATACCGTGAGGTAAATTACTTCACAAAACACATCTGAAGTGTTGGAATTGACAACCAATTAAAATGTTACTTTCATTTTCTACTTTTTTTACCTGACATTTAATTGGTTATGTACCCGAATATATATAAAGGAAGAGAAGGAAACACAGCCATTTTGACTACTACTTCCTGGTGTACATTTCTATTAGAATTTTCATTAATAACTTCAACTTCTTTTTAAAGGTAAGTTGTTATTTTTAAAACTGAAGTATATTGAGCACTTTAAGTTAATATGGCAAACTTTTTCTGTTAGTTATATACTATCCCTCTGTAGTACTTATAAATTTAGATACACTTTTTTATATTCCTACTTCCACTCTGATACTATACACTGCCCAAAGATAAATTCTCTGTTAAAAACTGCCTATCTAAAATTAATCCCAACTGTGCCCTACCTCTACTAATATATATTTTTTTATGCAAATTTCAGGAAAAATGGAAAGTGAACAAAACATTTCATTTGAAATTGTCCTTCCAGAGTCCAACACAGAAATCATTGATCCAAATGAGATTGAATTTATGGATGAATCTTGGGACCAAGAACTACTGCAATGTGTACAAGCAGTAGATAACCTCCTTGCAAATGAGGACATTTTACAACCTCAGAGACTACAATCTATATTCCATGATTATGAAATTTCTGACAATGAAATGTTAGAAAGTTTAATAAATTATGAAACACAATAAAAAAAACTTAAAAAAAAAAAAATAAATAATCAACAAAACCAACAATCAATTAACATACAGCATTTGAAAAGTCTATCATTCATTTTTCATTGTGATACGCTCCCCAGAACGCTTCCCGGTTCGCGTACCGGGCGCTAACCACGAAAAAAAATAAAAAAAAAATTTTTTTTTTTTGCTTAGCGGGGCCCCTTTAAAGCCTCCACATCAAACCTAGGGGGTCAGGGAGGAGCTACTATGCCCCCTTATGGTTATTTCCCCCTTTGTTTTGGCCTCCTCTTGTCTCTCAATCCTACCGAGAGACAAGATGGCGGCCGCTCCGGACTGTTTAGAATGTTGACAGACACCGGAGAGCCAATCAGCTTAGCTACGCGAAGTTCCGGTACGCTTAAGGTCCGCGGACCGGAGCGCTGCCCAGAGCGCGCTTACAGATATATATCTTTTTTTAAACGTTAATTTCTCAAAATCCACTGGAGCACATATATTGAGACCTACAAAAGGCACATCGGGCTACCAGTCCCTACAATTTTGCCAAGTTTCGTGCAAATCCATTCAGCCGTTCGGGCTAAAAGTGAGGCTAACCGCCCTATGGAAAACTCAATGTTAAAAACACGTTTTGGGACCCCCCTTTTTTCTCGGCCCCCCCTGGACGAACCCCCCCAAAATTTTCAGGGGCTGCTCAGAAACAAAATGTTCCATTTTCCTGAAAATTTCAGCCAATTCCGTCCACAAACGCCAAAGTTATTAGACATAGAATTTTCAAAAATCCCATAGGGAAAAAATCCTAACTATATATACCTACTGGCGACCGCCAGTAGGTAATATATATATATATATATGCCCTATTTAAATTGAATAATACACTTATCATAGAAAGACTATTTAAGATGCTGTAATTTAGATTGTTTTAACAAAGCCTGATGTGGTGACTTTCTCCAAGCTCATATTTATGTAAAAAATTCGATTTCAGTTTTGGTAGCAGGGCCGGCTTCCGCGTTGGTGGCACCTGGTGCGACAATATTTGTTGGCACCCTCCCAAATGACCCACTTCTTCATGGATTCTCTTACTACCACCCTCCAATGGTTTCTCTCAGATCTCCTTAGCCCCTCTCTCACATTTGTTTATTTTATATCACTACTCGTCCCAATGTAGAGTGTCAGAACGCTTTACGTAACAAACAAATTATACATAGACAATCAGTCATACAAGTGTGTATTTCGATGTATAAGAAATTTCACTTAAGACAATGAGGACTACAAGGTGTAGGAGTCAAATGTCCTCCATAATGGTAGACATTACATGTTTAGAGGGCTTGGTGTGGAGAAACTAAGGGGCAGATTTGACAAGATTGTCATACTGCACAGTAGCCAAATGTCCTGTCCTGCATTGCAAGAAAAGGAGCAAGCACAACAGCACAATATCTACCAAGATATGGCGCTTTTGCTCTCTCCTCTAGAGCTGGTGTATTATCGGCTAGGGTGTGTGCATGATGTCAGTCATAGGTGTTATACCATTGTAGTTTGAAATTCTATGCTTTGACAAAGTTTACACTTTAGTACCTTGAGTGCTGCAAGGTGTAGTCTCACATGCAAAGTTAGAAAGGTTTGAATAAAATAAATCTTTACTATGACTTTACGCTTCCCTTGAGGAAGCATAATATTTTTAATCAAAATCCCTTTCTACTACAGTTAATAGAGAGGCGTAAGTGTCAAAATCCATGGTGGATACAACAGAATTTTCATTTACCACCTATAATATGCCTCTTTAACACAAGGTGATGCATAGCACTACTTGGTGTTACTTAATGTCTACTTTCCAAAGCATCAGTATTTGTCCTGGAAATTAAACCCAAAAATAACATTTAACAACAGGTTTGCATCATGTTTGTGTTGCAAACTATTTGCAAAGTGTTAGTAAACTCACCCCATAAACACGGGATTTGAAATGTAGCACGATTGGAGAAATCATACTAACAACATTTTATTACTACACAGAAAACTCATGCAGCAACTAAAAAGCAAGGTTCTAATCTTATTCCTTTCAATTTGCATGCAGCACGTTGATGCAAGTTCATAGCTCTGTGTGCTACATTAGAAAGATTGTAACTTATGAACCCCAAGTAACAAAAGGATCTCGGTGACGAAATCAGTAAGCAGGTGATCTATCTATATAAAATACAAATTTGTGATCTACAAGTTACACATGTGCTTTTCAGAAGAAACATCAAACCTTTATGCTACTTTATCATGAGTCAAAACTGATACGGGACAAATCACAGATCTCTCCATCAAGTGCACTAACCACCACAGTTGTCATCCATTGTGATAATCCCCAGAATATGCCAGGCAATACACACATCTCTGCAGTCTGCTCTTATCTTGTCTCAGCCTGTAATGCCAATGGTGTCCCCCTTAATAGCGGTGCCAAGTCTGGTTACCCGACAATGTGTGGTCAGCATTACTGGGAACAGTTTATTGGTCTGATCTGTGCGCCTTTACCCTGGAATACAGTTAAGCTGCAGTTTTGGAACATGCACGCTTGCCAACACTGCATGCCAACCTCCATGTCATGCCAGCCACATTTGTTAATTACCGCTCTGTTGTGTCAGTATCTAAATTAGCCACAACGCCTTAACTATTCGTTGGCGCATTGATGAACCTCTCTGGGAAATAATGCAGATTTTATGCACACTTTCTCTTTCATATTACTTGCTCCAGACGTTCTATATTTATTGAATATTATGTGTATAAATTGAGTTTAAATATGTGATTTTTTTCCCTAATGGTCGCCTCTCTTGGGCTGCCATTGACGCTAGCCAGAAACCGATTAGCAGATAGCTTGTTTTAACTATAATGCATATTGTTGCTAGGCTGGTTCAATATGCGCTAAAAATATAGTTAACTGCTTTGTACGGTGGCTTCTTTCCATGACATAAGACACTCATAGAGAATATTATTCATCTCATCAGGCTTTGTTAGCTGTTTACTCTGAAGTTCAAGGCCAGACAGAGCGAGTGAACCGGGCAATTGTTTGCCAGGGAGAATAGTTCCATTTAAGAGCTGCTAAATATATATTAGAGACGCTCCTCTGCAAGGAGACTGACTGCGTGTTTTCATTCCCACTTACCCCCAAGGTCAGACCGTCTCCATAGCTTTCTAATAATGCAGACCTTTCTGTCTTAAACAAGCCACTGACCCTATTGACAGCCAGACAGAGAGACCTTCTTTCCTCTCAGTACATGAATACTCCTATTAATAAAACATATATCTGTGATAGAAGACACGAAACAAAGTTTCACATTGAATAGTTGGCGATAGAAACTTACTTTTTTTCTCTTCTTTCGTGCGGTGCTTTCGGACCATTTTTTCGAACTTTTCTGATAACATTTGGCGACCTTGAATTTTATCCTTTGTATTTCATCATATGTTTTAGTGAGTAAAAATGAGTTATAATCTCTTTGTAGTCGGGGAATTATAATTAGTGAAATAAGTGAAAAGTCGGACACAGGATCCCCTGAATGGTTTTGGTGTACTTAGGCTTTGTTGGCGATATACAGCTCGAGTCCAGGCACAGTGGGCATGGGTCCCACGTCTGGGCATACCCCCACACGTAGGAAAACAAAAACATGATGTGTGGAATGCTTAAATTAAGCTCAGCGGCCGATAATGACTGGCGTCCCATCATAGTCCAAAATTAGTTGCACTCTTTGCAACCTCATACAGGAAGCAGCCCTGTGCACACCGGCCTTGGACCTTCTCCAATAGGAAATAACATGGCTTTGTTGCTCGTGTTCCTATTCAGAGGGGACTGGGCTTGGCTGTTTGGCTGGACTGCTCCTTTTGGGATAAGACCAAGACTGATTTGCATAAGGCCTGTCTCTGTCTAGTGCGCCATAGTGGTAAACAAAAAGGACCGGAAGAGTCCTCAAGAGATTGCCAGTGGTTAAGACAATTTGTAAGCTTTCCGACCATCACATTTCTGCTTTCCTCTATGTGATAGCCTAATTGTGAAAGTATGAGTAAAATACAGGTCCTGCGCTCACTGAGCCACATTAGTCAAGCTCTACGTCACTGAAGAGGCCTAAGTATGTCAAAACTGGTCTGGGTTTGCTTCTGTTGCTGTTCTGAGGAGACGGGGTTTGTCATTTAGGGCATGACTGCTCAAATTGGAGCAGGGAAAAGTGTGATTTGCATATTTTTTGGTCTCTCCCTGAGTAGCATACAGAGCAAAAAACAATGGACTTGAATGTTGTTCCGAGCGATTGACAATGGCTGAAACTGTTCGAACGCCTTCTGCTCATCACCTCTGTGTTCACCGCGGTATGTGCTATGCATTGCATGGCCAATAAAATCTCTGGTGGTGACTCATAATCTCATGATCAAATACCTGTTGCAATGTAACTACAACTTGGTGTACATGCTGTCTCAAGCCTAGAAACCTTGGCTCTTATGCAGGCGAGTAAAATGGAGAAATAGTAGCTCCTTTCTTTTACTATTTCGTGTTTACAAATTCATTTAATGGTTGCAATAATCCTATGCTTTTGATGGGTAGGGCTTTCGTTGCATTCTATTATCATTTTCACTCTTTATTTTGTGTGAACCTTGCCTATTGTTTTTTGACCGAGCCATGTGGATTAGAAAATTAAACGTTTTCAAAACCCCAAAATGTATTTAAAACATGTATTATTAATGATAATAAACCAAAACATGCAGGAAACACAGCTTTTCATTAGGTTTTCATTTAAAGAATATTTGACTTTTTGAAATCTGTATATTTAATTATAATAAAGACATTGGAATCTTTTCTAATCAATCTTCTGCGCACTTCAAAACTTTTTGCCATTTTGCTTCATAATGTTTAGCCATTTTTATATCCTTAAGCTGGGCTATGTTGAGCCTGATTACCAGACATGCAGCATAAAACAATGATGCAAAAGGTATTTCCAGGAGAGCACGAGGACCCTGGAAAACATTTGTGGTCCACAAGACTTTTCTATTACATTCCTGTTTCTGTGGACCCAGTATAGGAGTCGGAAGGTATGGCTTTGAAGGATACATGAAATCACATTCAGGGGAAATATGGGTCATTGTTAACTGGGAGCTACAACATTATGAAGCTAGCTTGGAACCAGGGCCGGCTTTAGGGCTGTGACCGGTGCGGCTGCCTTAGCCGCTGACCTGGAGGGGGGTGCTGGTCTCAGGTGGGGGCACTGTGTTTAGCAATAGCTTACGATTTGAATGCACCTGCTGCAGAGCTCCTTGTGCGTTCAGCTTCCGGCAGCAATAAAAATGTCAAGAAAACTCTTCTGATTAATGTTCCTGCTAGAGAGAGGGATGGAGTTTTGTCTAGTGGCAGTTTTGATTCACCATAAAGTAGTGCAGAGGCTTAATATGCCTGCTGCAAAGAATATATCTGTTTTTCAAGTGGATAGCGGAGTGGATTATTAAAGCTAGCCTTTACTAGCGTTTTCAAACAAATTAAATGTATACGTCAGAGGGGCTATAGCGAGATGAGAGACTCTTTTGTTACGTAGTAGTGAGGGAATCTGAGCAGTGGGTCATAGTAGAGGCAGTGCTAAAATATGTTTGTCGCACCAGCGCTAAATTCGGCCCAGCTTGGATCTAAGGAAACATCACATGTTCTACACAATGCATGGAGAACGCATTCAGCTATTTTTTAGTTTAGGCATCATTTTAGATTAAAAACGTGATTGAACCATGTTAACTTGTGTGGAACTCACCATGATGATCAGGAAAATTGTTAAGTGCATGTAATGCTCACCCAGTAACAAGTTGGCCTCCAGCTGTTCAGCTGCAAGTCTGTCACGATTCATGGAATCGTGGTGCTCCATTAGATATATAATTCACGTGAGGACCAAGATGATTCAGCGTCACAATGTGTTCTCAAAATCCATGAACAGCTGGACATGACTTTCAACAGGTTGTCCAGAGGTTTCTTTAATGTCTTGAGAGGATTTGTTGTGATACACGAGCTGAAATAACCACAGCCCCTTGGACTGGCCTAGGTGTACAAACATGAAAGAGTGAAAATAACAAGAACAATGGTCACACAGCCATGCTGATGTTTGTGCATGACGCCAGGTTGGCCTCAATCTGATGCAGAGTATCTAAATGGAATGTTTATCCAATCTACATATCTTGAACATCTGCTGAGACCTCGGGTTGAACAAGCCAACTGCTTTTGAAAATGTGTTTCTCCATCCTCTGAGATACTTCTGATCCAGCCTTCTGTGGCTCTGCAACTGTTAATCACTGCATCTTCTCTTGTAGTAAAATATTGCTTTCATTTTCCTCATTCATAGCCCTAAAGAAAGTTGTGGCATAGTTGAATGACGTCATAAATCTAAATACAATATTACCATGAATAACGACTCCAGTAACTGGGGGTCAGATTTGTTTGTCGAACAGAGAACAGTCTTTTAGGGTTGCAGAGGACAGTATGTCCTCCACATTGACAGACTACTGACACTGGACCAGCAGTTATTTATGTACCATGATAGGAACTGTTGTTTTGGTGGTTTCTGTCAAGGTACAAAAAGCTTGGTGGTTGACCACTGCCGGTTTTGACAGCCATTCACCAAACTTTACCAACCGTATTGTATCGAAAAATAAACTCTCTAAGTGAGAGTTTTTTATTGAAAAAGAAATAATAAATGACCGCTATGCCCATGGAGTTTTCCCTGTGTGTGGGTTCCTTCTTTGCTTTTTCCTGTCCCTCACTGCTGGTAAAACAGGTCACTGAGGGAGTGAAAAAAACAATACACCATTCATCCTAAATAGAGTGGGTGGTTGTTAGAAATTGGGTCTCTAGTTGGCAGAGGATTGCACCCTGACCAAGTAGGAACCACATTTCTAGTCATGGTAAGCTGCATACACACTTTAAATTAAGCTGTGCTCACCCTCTGGTAGCTTGGTACAGAGCACGTAGGCTTAACTTTAGAGGCAATAGGCAAAGTATTTGTGCAACAATCACGCTCAGCAACACAGTGAAAACACCACAGGAAGACTTTGCACAAGTTTACAAAAAGCATTGGTAATGCAATCGGTCTCCCCTTTGGTACCTTATATGTATTTAGCTATGCAGCACAGCGCATTAGCCTGGGTGCTGAAACATCTACTATTCTTTAACATGGAGGGAAAGTAAGCACTAAACTGTGGTACACGCCAGGTATGGGAACAGATGGAGAGAAATATTGCCCATGATTAGGAGCGATGAAATACGATCACAGAAATATACTGATGTGTGTATTGGGAGGGGAGCAAGAAACAGAGTTTTGGTGCCCAACTGCTCATTCTTCCTGTCACTGCCCAACAACTAGAGAGGTGTATGCGCTAGCACAGTGCTGCCAGGGAGCAAAGAGGAGACTGGGTGACCAATGGAGGAACGTGAATTGTGTACAACTGACTGTACAGAAGAGGTCTTCAAACTAGGCAGAGCGGAAGAAACCGAATGTCAGGGAGCATCTTTCTAATGGACGAGTAGTACGTTTGGTGGTCATGCCCTGACTGTGAGTAAGTGGCAGGAGGGGTGGGGCATAGCAGGTCGGATATTGGGTATTTAGTTGCATTATTAAAGCGGATCAGTAAGTATATACACAATTTTTCATTGCCAAATGCTTGAAGCTGCCAGTTTCATAGAAGTGTGCAAAAGGTGTCAGACACTCTATTGTCCAATCATTTTTCCCGAAATGGGGGCATTGAAAAGTTAGAAGACCCCTTCTGTATGGGGTTAAAACCATTAGAAGAAAGTGTGAGGAAATTCAAGACCAAGCATTCCAATATCTTGCAAAGAAGGGGATCTGAGATTTGGCCAATACTTTGCAGGGGGTGAGGGATCAGCACTGTAGATTTAGAGCTCAGTGTGCACCATGTCAGGGAAGAACTGGAGGGGCATAGGAAAGAACAACGTGGGTGACAGAGGTGGTATACCTCTAACACAGGATGGTGGAGCTATGAAAACATGTGTTAAGGGTGCTTCTTGTGGTGGTGACTTTCAAGTAGTAAGTAGCAAAGTCACTGGCTGAGATTGAGGTGTCATTTAGGAGTGGAGATATAGAAATAGAAGTTGTATATTGGTCGTAGGTTTGCAGATGAGACACATGAATATGATTTACTCATATCAGGGGTTCCCAAACCTTTCTATACCCCGTACCCCTCGGAAATGATCGATTAATGGTCGCACCCCCATCAAAAGTTGTGTTTGTTATTTGCGGTTTTATATAACGCAAACTTGATCCGAGGGTGCCAGAGCGCTTTACACAAGCATCAGTTGCATTCATTTTTAGGCACAGGGAGATTAAGAGATTTGAAGAGGATGTTTGGGTCTCCCGCCAGACTCAAACCAGGTCCACTAGCCTCTAATATCACATTCGAAAAATAGTCTTTTCTTTTTTTATACCACAGATTGAACCACATACAGTACTGCAGGTAAACAAATGTAACAAAAAAAAATAAGCTTCTAACTCTGGGCAAATATAAACATACTTTCCCTCTGTCACACCCCCCGAGGGTGCGGGTACCGCATGTTGAGAACAGACTTATATGAAGATTTGAGGTTTCTACATCAAGAGGTTATCCCTGTCTATCTTCACATTTACTAAATTGATTCATATTTATAGCGTTTTAGTACAACGGTTCCATAGAACACCAAGTCAACTACTTAGATTAATGATAATGGTGCCGCTTCGAGTCGCTTGTCAGAGGATACTGAGGACTGCTGTCTCCCTGCACGGGAATTGAAAACCTTCACCGAACGGAGTAGCTGGGGCAAATCTGACACCGGGCGTGTTGATACAGAGTGGGACTGCGAGTCCCAGGAGCCTGCGGCGTTCTTGGAGCCGCACCTGGGGCTCTTCCCGCTGACCACGCCTCCCGCCCCTTGGGTGCTACATCGCGACTCGCGGCCCCCGCTTCGCGGGAGCCGCTTCGAGTCGCTTGTCAGAGGATACTGAGGACTGCTGTCTCCCTGCACGGGAATTGAAAACCTTCACCGAACGGAGTAGCTGGGGCAAATCTGACACCGTGCGTGTTGACACAGAGTGGGACTGCGAGTCCCAGGAGCCTGCAGGGTTCTTGGAGCCGCACCTGGGGCTCTTCCCGCTGACCACGCCTCCCGCCCCTTGGGTGTCACGCCCCCCTTCCATTGACAACAGAGGGGCATTGGACGCGCATCGCGGGACGCGCGCGGGGCGAAGACCGGGCAAAGAGCGGGCCGCTTGAGGCCGTTCGAGGACGGCAGAGACCGGACCAGGCCCTACCTCTTTTAAGCCCATTTCTTCGCCCACGTACTGGCTCCAGGATTCACCCAAGCTGTATAATAGCCGCTCCATAATGAGTAATATGGAGACCAGGAGCAAAACAACTTTGGCTGCGGTTGGACCGGTCGCGGCTGGATCCGCCCAAGGTAAAATCGACAATTATTTCCTCAAGGCAGGTTCTCTCTTGATTGATGACATTACAGTCCTAGAAAGACGCATCTCCCAGGAAATCGAGTGGGTCAGGAGATCATCCATGGGCAGATTAGCGTTAGCCAAGACCCCTGAGGGAAGGATGGATGTAAATGTATCACTGGCCGGGGCGTGTGGGGGTGATCAGATACCCACCAACTTGGACCTCTCTGAGGAAACCTTAAGTGATCTGGAAGACATGAGCCTATTGAACCTCCCACTGACCCAAACAGCACAACCCTCAAACTCAACCACGGAGGAAGCTCCCCCTCAACCCCTTAACCCACTCACGGAGGAAGCCCCGGTGGTATTGCATACCCCCGACACAGCAGATTCACTAAGTAGAGTTAGGGGAGCAAGGGAAGGGGCTATACGAAAAAGGAAGATGGGGAGACCATGCAACAAAGAGAGGAAGGCCAAAACACCGAGACTAGGCACCACATAAGATAAGGGCAGTCCCGATAACGCTAGAGGGGAGACCTCCATATTAGAGAGAACAGAACCTCCTCCATCTGCTAACGTTTCCACTGAACCTCCACCTTTCATAACGGCTGACACCTTGGAGGCAGATGGAGAAGATATCACACTTGCAGACATAGGTAACCTGCTCAGGTACCTGCTTAGCACCTAGAAGCCCGCCTGACCAGGATAGAGGCAAGGTTGACCAACCTTGAGAAATCCACCACCCAGTTTGTGGATAGTTGGAAAGCCGAGAAGAACGGCCCTACAGTAAGCGTAGATCCAAAGACTAAGAAGGGTTCGAAGCCTCAGAACCTGATCAAGGAAAAGGGGACAGAAACCTCCAAATCCCTGAACCCAAACCCTAAGCAAATACACACTACCCAGCAGGTGGCTAGTGCAAAAACCAGCAATCCTCCCCCATGCCCACAGTCATTAGCAACATCGACCGATGCAGCACACTCACAGTCAATAGCCACTCCACTTCCTAACCTTCCACAAACCATTTCCCAACACCCAAATATCATACTACAGAAGACACAAAAATCTGTAACAGTGAATCTTCCACCAGAGGTAGCTACATATACTGTAATCCTGGCTGGGGTGCCGGAACTAAAACCAGCAGCCATCGAAACAGGGGCCTCGCTAAAAAACAAGGTTATAAACTGGCTGACTACATTCAGGCCGCTCCCTAGAGGCATGACTAGCGACATTCGTATGGTGAGAAGAGTTTCCTGGGTGGGGAAGAGGCCCAAAACAATCAGTGGCGACTGCATACTGGTTAGTTTTAAAGAACCAGTAACAGTCTCCTATATTTGTGGTTGCTTTCCGGACGACGAGGGGAATAATATCCAGTCGCTCCCTCTCTCATTCTTCTACCCATCAAAGACCCATATAGCTAATGAACAGAGATGGGGATGCCCCCAGGATTTATTGGGGAGCTGGGAGTACAACCAAGGAGGGAGGAGGGACCCATACCATCACAGAAGAATGTAATTGGGGCATGCTATGATACATGACGAGGCTGAGGCCTGGGAAACTGTCACTAGGAGAGGGTTGGGAAGGGGTGGACGAGAGCGAGGAGCACCCTGGCCCCCTAGATACTACCAGCCCCCTTATCTCCCAATCTCCAATTGGTATGATTGCCTTGAAATGGTGGACTGACAGTTCGAGTCCAAAGGTAGGGCACACTTCTATGGGCAAGTTACACCAATTACTACAGAGGGTGGCGGGGATAACTTGCCTGCCATATTATGTAACACTAACCAAGGGGAAGAGCAAGCACCCCGCACAAAGCTAGGAGATCCCCAACATAGAGCAGAAATGGCACCGAATCACCTGATGACCTTAGGGGACAAGGGCCCACACGGGGGGCATCCCCAAAATATTATAACAACTCAATGACAAACCTAGTTACACTGGAGAGCAGCCAGCATGCCACCCAACCAAGAGAGTACCACACTCTAAAGCTGCTGTCATGGAATGTAGCCGGACTCGCCAATAAAATAGGCTTCCAATCGTGGGCTGCCCTAATCGATTCCAAAAGTGTATGCCTGTTTCAAGAGACCTGGGCAAGGGAGAAGCATACTTTTCGGGGCTTTGAGATATTTGAGATACCGGCAAAATGGGGAGGGAGGGGTCGTCCATCGGGAGGACTCGCAATCTGGGTGGCATCCCATTTGGGCTGTCTAGCCACACGCCAAGATGTGGACTCAGAAGACATACTGGCCGTCCTTTTGGAATGGCCCAGATCACTCAAACTGCTTATAATAAATGTTTAATCCAGACCACTCCCTATATCTAGCGTCTCAAAAACCATAGAAGAGCTCTCGTCTTTCCTGGAGGCCATCCCTGGAGGTACCCCTTATATAGTGGGGGGGGATTTCAACTCCCATTTCGAGCCATTACCGGGCCTACTTGATGGACCCTCCCTAGAGGAGGATTCAAGTTGGCAGGTTCCTCCCTCAGAGCCCCCCCACCGAGAGCATGGACACCACTAGCCGTGCAGATAAACACACTTACCCTCACCCATGGGCTTAGGGCCTGTAATGGCCGCACCAAATCTGACATCCCGAGTAAATGTACATATAATAAAACAGGGAGAGAATCAAGATTAGACTACCTCCTTGTACAGCTATCTGCTTGGAAACGGGTTATAGATTTTAGAGTGATACCCAGAGAAGACAGCGACCATAACGCCCTGGAACTGGAATATGTCATCCCTGGCATTAAGGACAGGGTACAGGACGACCAAAGGGCCAGGGCAGGATATCTCCTAGAAAATGATAGGAAGAGAATAAGATGGGAGAAGCTGTCCACCAGGGACGATAAGATAGCGATCCTCTATGACAGGATCACACCGATTTTAGAAGAGGCATTTGGCTCGCGGGCGTCACCGAGTACTCAGGAAAATAGAGAGCACCTCCGGAGTATACACGAACACCTAATTAAAACCCTAGAGGTGGATCTGTTTACTAGTGGACCCTCCGGGTCCAGGGGAATACACAAAGACACCTGGTTTAACATCACATGCCGAAACTCCAAACGTGACCTGGGGCTTACAATTAAAGCGGGAGGATCGCGGGACGAGATTCGTGCCAGAAGGCGGGCGTATAAGACACTCGTGGCAAATGCCAAGGTGGAATGGGATCTCCAACACTGGGAGAAGCTCTCTGAGTCACTAGCAACCAGGGACTCCCGCAAATTTTGGCGTGTGGTTAACCACGGTTCTGAAAACCTTCCATCGGCAATCGAACCAAACATTGCCCCGAGCGTGTGGCAAAACCACTACCAGTCCTTATACGCCCCGGAGGCTGAATCCTTGGAATCCCCATCACAAATCCCCCATAGCAACCAGGCCCCGGAGCCTTTCACTGAAAAAGAGGTAAGGGTGGCGATTGCAGGGTTATCCTCTGGTAAGGCACCGGGGCTGGATGGGGTCCCGGGAGATTTATTTAAACAGGAACCAGGCATCTGGGCCCCCTACCTTCTGCTGATATTCAATGCAGTCCTAGAGGGGATGGAACTACCTGATACTTGGCTGGGGGCGGAGGTGGTCCCGATATTCAAAAAGGGATCTCCCTTGCTCCCAGCCAACTATCGCCCAATAAGCCTCATTGATGTATCGCAGAAGTTATTTGGTAGGCTAATACTCAACAGGCTACAGACCTGGTTGGATGAGACAGACACCCTCAGTCCACTCCAAGCAGGATTTAGAAGAGGAGTCTCCACAGTCGATCAATTATTTCGACTAAACATCATTTACTGGAAGACAGCATTGATCGAGGGTGGCACTCTGTATGCGGTCTTTGTGGACCTACGTGCCACATTCGATCTGGTTCCAAGGGCAAAACTGTGGGAGGTAATGGCCGAGTTGGGCGTCCCGGGAGATATCCTTGAAATCCTAATCAGACTCCATAGAGATAACTATGCACGAGTTAGGTGCGGGAAAGGCGGCATGTTGACTGACAGGTTCCCCGTTCGCAGAGGGGTGAGGCAGGGTTGTGTGCTAGCCCCGACCCTGTTTTGCCTTTTCGTGAACGGGGTGATAGAACATCTGAGGAGGATTAGTAACATCGATGCACCAAAATTGAACGGCAGCAGGGTGCCCGCAATCATGTTTGCGGATGACACCCTGCTGCTGTTCAAATCACCTATGGGGCTACAGAGGGTGCTGGGCGGATTTCTAGGTTTTTGTAACGAAAGGGGGCTCGAAATTAACCCTACAAAGACTAAATTCATGATTCTCAATCCAAAGGACAATAATCGCCCAAATCCCCGCCTGGGCACAGCAAGTCTGGAAAGGATACATACAATAGAATATCTTGGGATAACCCTAAACCAGAATTTATCATGGGCGGCCCATATAACAAAAGCTAGTATGAAACTATCGCAGAGGGCGGGAGGTATCACGAGAATCGCCAGGAAATCCCCACTTCGCCCGCTGGCACCTGCCATTCAGATTTACAAAGCCCAGGCTCGGGGGGGGAATTATCTATGGAGGAGAGCTGTGGGGCCACACCCCGACACACACCATTCAAATCATAGAAAATAAATTTATCAGACAGCTGGTTGCCCTCCCCCCAAGCACTCCACTTCTCCCACTGAGACTGGACTTGGCTTTGAGACCTATTACGGAAGAACTGGGCCTCAAACCTCTGATCTACTGGCGTCGTCTCTGGAGTAGCCAGGATCTTGCCAACTACAGAGCGGAGCTGCAGGAATTCCTTATGTTACCTAATGTCACCAAAATCCCTTGGTTAAAGTATATAAGGAGAATGTGTGTGACTATTGGTGTGCCTGACCTATGGTCGGATCCGGGAAGCTCATGCACAAGGATGTCCAGAAAAGCATTATCTACTCTGTTCTATAACCACATGCTTCAAAAAACACTGGATACCACCCGGGAGGGGTCCTTAACAGATCTCTTCACCAAAATCAAAGACTCGTACAGCCATGAATGTGTTTTGGATGGCATGACACCGGTGCTTACAAGGAAGATCTTCCTGCAATGGAGGTATGGGTCTCTCCCCCTGAGGTCCTTTACAAAGGCTTGGGCAGGTGGATCGGAGACAGGGGCGTGCCCGGCATGTGCCTACAAATTGGAGAATGACTTGCATGTGGTCCTGTTCTGTGGAGCCTACACTAGAATTAGGAGACATTGGCTGGTCCCTCTCTTAAAAAACTTGGGCTTCAGAACATATGCTCCGGCCTATAGAGTACTAAAGTCGGATCTATCTCGGCCAACAGTGTTCGCTATGGCAACATTTCTGACTGCAATGTGGCGGGCACAAGCTCGAATAATTAAGGATACCACAACATTGTGAACACTTCTTCTACTTCCCTTGTATATGGGCCTGTACTGTACTGAGTATATCTGTATACGGTTCCTATTGGGTTTTATATGTATCTTAATGATTATTCCATAATGTATATTAATGATTATTTTATCCTGTGTATATCTTTTATGATCTTTTACGATCAAAATAAAGATTTGAAATGAAAAAAATGATAATGATTCAGAATTAAGCAGAATAGGCCCCAGGAGGAATTAAGTCTGCGCCATGATGGGGCCAAAATGCCATCCACAGTATGAGCCTAATCACTGGATCCTGCAGCCTAGTGTTACACACCATTCTAGCAGTTACTCCATACAGCCACGGACTCGCACTGCACCTGAATGTAAACTGCCGGATTCCTCGTTAGTCACTGTTGTCACCACCAGTCTGTGGGTCGGAAATGTGAAGAAAGTCTACCTAGGGTGTAGCTTCCTACACTCTGGGCTAGCCCTTTGGAACGATGCTTCAGACACAATATGCATGAACCTGAACAAAAGGAAAGTTTGCAGGAACCTTAACCCAATTTGGACATAAAGAATACTTTTGGTTAAGGAGGGGCTAAAGACCGTGTGTGAACTCAATTGCCTACTTGCTTAATGAGCTACTTTTGTGGCATTCTCTGCAAGGCTGACAACAATTCAGAAGACTCTGGAGAGTAGATGCCACATGGCAACTCGTCTGATTGTACTGATGTCCATACCCCTCCAAAGACCTTTCTGATGGTTGCCTAATGAAAAATTAATCGTCACTGGATACGCTCCTATGCCTGCACCACGTCACGCCAAACACAAGACACTGACTGTACTCAGACATACCCGACTGCATGCCTGTCCATTTCGTCCAGATCGCTCATGGCCAGGGACCTCCACACCGCTGCCTATCTGCACCACATGCCCCTTCCCGGGATTATGTTTAGCAACACCCCCTCACCTTCCAATACCCCTTTGACCCAGCAATAGATCTTTTACTCCTTTGCACTCCAACCCTCCACACTGCCTGCTTGCTAATCCCAGTGGCACCTGCCACCACATAATATAAGCTAGACATCGTTGTGAATGGGTCCCAGTTAAATATTGCGGCTGATCACTTCTACTCACCCGCCTCGGGTGCATTGTCCATGGCGGGCTCCCGGGTGCTGTGCACCCACTGCCAGTAGGAGTTCAGGGGCGAGCAGGCCTCCAGCCCGGCCCGCAACTGGGCCGCACGACCCTCAGCACCTTGCTCTTGCCCGGTATATTGAAGTCAATCACCAGGCTGTTCCAGATGGCACGGGAGAGCTGCGGGCCCCTCTCCAGTTGCTTGTCCTCATCACACAGGGACTCGGGGCGCCAGCAAAGTCCCCACCGCTGGACCAGTACACGGGCCTGAGGGAGTCGGCCAGCAGCTCCTGGGTGCCCTCTCTGGCCCGTCCTGCTTTGGAGTGCTGGGGGGTGAACCCTCGGTCACCTCGAAGTGATGTACCGATAGAACAATGCTTTGTGGCAGAGTGCGATGCTTGCCAGCTCCAACCATGAGGAAGGAAGAAATAAACCCCATGATGTTTTCCTGCATGGAAGCGACAGGGCACAGAGAGGCAACATAGAACACGTGCAGCACCAGAGAGAAATAGGATGTGTATAAAAAATGGTGCATGGCGTGCAGAATGTGAACCAAGTACTCTGTGCCTGGTTTAGCTATAGGGGAGATGGGCCGTGGATTCCCTCCTTGAGCGTCACCTACCAAGTCGGTTTTTAGACATACTTCTTTTCGTCTCTCCTTATTGTCTCTTTCCTTATCCTCACTTTCTCACCTCGCCTACCCCCCACTACTTTTCTCTCTCCTTTCTCTCCTCTCCTAATGTATTGCTGATTGATGTAATGTGTAATTGTTGATCTTTTTCTGTTATATTGTTGAACCACATTGTTCCACTTCCTTTCATCTCTCCTGTCCTCTCCTCCCGCAATCCTCCCTTTGTTTTCGTCTCTCCTTCTCTCCTCTCTCAATGTATTGAGACTGAACTATTTTGTCTGATGCCCGATGGAGCTACCTGGTTTAGCTATAGGGGAGATGGGTCGTGGATTCCCTCCTTGGTCGCCACCTACCAAGTCGGTCTTTAGACTGACTCCTTTTCGTCTCTCCTTATTGTCTCTTCCCTCATCCTCCCTTTCTCACCTCCCCTGCCCCTTCCACTACTTCTCTCTCTCCTTTCTCTCCCCTCCTAATTGAATTGCCTATATTTTGATCTATTGTGTAATTTGTTGAACTTGTTCTGTTACATTGTTGATTCTCATGTAAAGCGCTCTGATACCTTCGGGTCTAGCCAGCGCTATTTAAAACTCTTTAAATAAATAAAAAAATAAAATGAAGAAAATAGTTCTTGCTAGACTAAATAACACGTACAGTGTAACAACCGAAGTAAAGAGGCCAGTAGAAATAGTAGGTTACAAATGAAGACAAGGAAGGGCTATCAAGCCTATTAAGGAATCAGAAGCCAGTATTTATGAAGGACAAAGACACAAGCCAATGAAAAATATGGGCGGAGAGTAGGAGAGGCTTTTCTTCTATACTCCACTACAGCAGATTGCCAGCGCAGCGCATGTGCGCTGGCTCAGGCTCGACCTAAAAATAGAGAATATTTATCTGAGTAAAACAAGACCAAAATGACCGGAATCCCATAGTGAAGTCACAATATGATTTTCTAGAGAATAAATACAAAAATAGTGCTTAGAAGTCACTGTTGGTCAAAAGGTTACTTGAGGTCGCAAGGAACCGGTGCAAATCCAAAGTTCAGGCCGCCTGCCAATGGGGGCAGGCCTGCTATGAGACTCACAGAGGTCCCATTGAAAAAGTACCTTGAATGGAGCATGTGTCAACATCGAGAGCATGATGTGCCAGTTCCCATCCATGCAGTGGGTTCCCACGTCATTGTCAAGCTCCGTAGTGATGAAGGCACTGCATCATCATCGAGCTGCGCAGAGTGTTGTTGATGTGACGCACAGGCTCTGAAACCACTGTCGTCGAACAGCCACTGCTCCGAAGGGTCAAGCGTTGGGTTCACCTGGCACAGTGGTAACAGTGGTAAGCATGCCTTGGGTTTGTAGAAAACAGCTGCTGAACCCACTTCTGAGGCCCAGCACTGGAGGGGGCACCTCAGGGAGGAGTAGGACTCATAGATGGCAGAGCCCATCAGCACCAGCAGGACTGCAGGTAGTCTTTTGTGACCCTGAGACTTCAAAAAAAAGGAGGCAATCCAGCAAGCCTAATAGTGGCATTTCTAAAAGAGTCGTGATCATCCAACTTTACTACTAAAGAGGATTTATCATTACCATCTCCAAGATATGAAACATGATTTAGCTACTCCTTTCTAATCAGGAATTATAGCTTAAAAGTGTTTTAAGGAATTTCCAATGCCAGCCTATGAAAGCAGTAGGCCTTACAGTAGTGAACAATGAATTTTAGCTGTTTGACACTACCAGGACATGTAAAACTCAAGAGTACATGTCCTACCTTTTAGTACCACAGCACCCTGCCCATAGGGTTTCTCAAGGCCTACCTCAGGGGTGACGTGTGTGTTATGAATGAGGAGTTTAAGGCTTGGCAGGTGGTTTAAAATGTCATGTTGAAGTAGCAGTAAACTGCACACACAGGCCTTGCAATGGCAGACCTGAGATAGGTTTCAAAGGCAACATATGTGAGAGGCACAATCGGTGCTGCAGGACCACTAGTAGCATTTAGATTACAGGCCCTGGGTATATGTTATACCACTTCACAAGGGACTTATAAGTAAACTAAATATGCCAATCAGGCATATATTAATGTCACATGCTTTAGCGGAGAAGTAAATGCACTTTAGCACTGGTCAGCAGTCGTACACTGATCAAAGTACTACGGCGAACAAAAAGATACAGCCAAAGTGGGGGTACGCAACCAAAAAGTTGGGGGGAAGGCAACATAAGGATGACAGGTCTAACACATGTTCCACCCAGATGCAAGTGGGGAGAGCTATAAAACCTCTAGGGAGCTCACATTACTAAGGTGGAAAACCCTGGACAGACCGCCAGTATTGGCATGCTTTACTTCTGCAAAAAAGAACTATTGATTAAGGGTAAGCGGTGAACTCTGCTACACCAGTGGAGGTTGCAGAGTTTGGCCAACTCTGCGTTCCACTGGGAGCAAGGAGTTCAACCAGTGAAAAAACTCTGATTCCTCCACATTGTGCAGTTTGTCCCCACCACCCATCCCTAGTAGGGCAGTGGAATCACCCAGACTGAAGTGTTAAAGAAACCCTTTCCTGCCACAAACTTCCAGGCATGGGTGCTTGCCGATGGGAATTCAATGAATTTAGAGGTGGCAGCCGACTGAGACTTGGCGGTGAGGGTTGTGGGATTCAGTCAGGGGATCGTGTCCACCACTTGTCTATTTGAGCTGTCCTATCCGTTTAGCCTCCCATCGGTCTCCCGCAAAACTCGGCCAGCCGGCTTGTGGAGATAATTCAGCACGACACCGCTTTTCCGAGAGGAGCCAACAACAGGTTGGTTGTGGGGACTGCTGAACTCATTGTCTCTGACACCCCGGGCTGTGTTGACGGAGAAAAGACTTAATTGTACAACTTTCTACAGGGTTGAAATGAGCGACACATAATGTGGTTCCTAGGGAAATGCAGAAGCCACCTTGAGGGCATCTTGTTTGATTGGTATAAGCACAAACCGGTCCTTAGACATTAAAAATAACTTCTTGGATAAGCCTGTTCACTTCGGAGCAATTGCAAGGCAGCATTTATAGGGGGTGTCCGTGCATAAAGGACATGGCAATGGTACTCTATCTAAGGATCACTGCAGGAGTACATCAGGGAAAACTATCTATATAAAACTAACCCTGGGCGTAGTTCGCGAAGTAGAACTGCGCGTAGCTACGCAAAGTGCACTTCGCACTACGCGAGCTACGCCTAGCGCTACACGAACTGCATAGTGCGCTGTTCGCGATGATTTCACAGTGCCGGATGCTTGTCCGCACTGTGCAATCATTGAAAACGGCACCTTGCACAGTGCGAGCTGTCGTTTTCTGCCGCTCGAGTGGATTTTTACTCAAGCTGCAGCTTTCTCAATGCAGACTTGTAGTTTCTCATCGCGAGCGGTCGCTAGCCTACACGACCACTCGCAATGAGAAACCTGACCTCCCCGCATTGAGAATCTCGCCGGGAGGTTTATTTTCCACGCTCGCGAGCGCCAACTTGATGTTGCTGATCGCGAATGAGAAAAAGGCTGGCCGGGGTGTCATTTTGCTCGCTCGTGGTCACCAACTTGACGTTGAGGACTGCGAGCAAGCAAAAAATTACCGCTTCGCTACGCTAAACGTGTTCACACTGTATTATGTGCAATTCTCGTAGTGCGAAGTAGCGCAAACTTCGCAAACTGCTCGAGCGTGGCGTAGCTGTTTGCACAGTGTTATATAAAACACATCCCGCCCTCATCTAGTACTCAGATCCTCACACTCATACCAACCCTGCGTCTGTTTGCCTGTATTCCTATGTACCAGCTGGAATCAATGGTCTTGCTAGTCTATATACAGCTAAATGGACTCCCTTTCTCTGCCTGAGTATACCATGGAGCTGTAGTCCATGCCTGTTGCCACCAAGGCTCTAGTCACAGGATAGTCACATAGAAGCGGTCATTTCCCGTCATTCAAAGCAGTCTTCCAAACCTCGCTTCACAGTGGAAAGACACGAGCAGAGTGATACCCAAACCAATCGGAGTGCTGAGGGCAGAGTTAAACACTAAACATGCTGCAGACATAGGCCCGGTGGCACTGTAAGAATGACAGTGGTATGTTTCTGTGCCTGCGGCCTGTGCCATCCAATGAAGAGCTGGGCTCCTGACGTCCTGGGGCCCTGGCATCGGCCATATCACAAGCACTGGGGAGTGCAGCTGTGGCCTATCTGAGGGCCAAGTCATTGCTGCAGTTGCCCCTGCTGATTCAAAAGACCCAGGGGCTGCAGTGAGGTATGGTCACACAACCCAGAGTCTCAAAGGCTTGGTATGCACTGTGAGAAAGGAGCGAAAGGAAGAGTTTGAGTATATTATGAAAGGAGTGTGTTGTAGTTCTAAGGGTTTGTAAAGAGGACTGTACTGCATTTATTTAGGGTTTTTAGTAAAGTTCTTCACACTGCTAAAAAGCTACATTCAACGTAGGTTGGAGCGGAACTCCATGGAATTCCACAGAGTTTTATGCAACTCTGTGGATTTTTGCGAAGTACAACTCCTCAAACTCCGCCCACCCCTACTATCAAGGGACGTAATGCTGAACAATGTCAAACATTCACCTCCAGTATTGAGCTCTGGGCTAAATCCATTGTTGTATTGCTTACCATGCCATTCCAGTTTGCTATCAGCCATATGCAGTTCTGTCTTGATTCTGCTCCCCATTGGAACAGTACCATCTGAACTGCATGGCCAGGTTCTCCGCGGGCCGGAAACAAGCACCTCTGGACTGGTTTCAGGGTATTCCCCTCATTAGTCAGGCTAGCTTGTCTCCAGGGGCATGGTGGACAAGGGGCTCACTCGGGATTACAAATGCAAAATGAACTATTGATGGACAAAATGCTAAACAATGTCAAACATTCACCCCCAGTATAGTGATTTGGGCCTAAATCCATTGTTTGGCCATGAACAAGCATCATGGGGCCGGTTTCAGGGTATCACCTCCCATAGGCCAGGCTAGCTTGACACCAGTATTCACAAAAACCAAGAGCGACCCATACGTCCTTGCATACTGGATGTTGCTAATAAGCAAAAAAAGTGTTCACAAGGGACACCTTTCCCTAGTTAATACAGTTTCTGCAAGAATTGGTATGACTTGCGTGAATCAACCAGGGACAAAAAACATGTAGAATATGACCTTATTCACTTTAATTCATTCAATCAATATTGTATAGATTTATAGATATAGAAGCCCACAGGACAGAAATCAAACCTGTACTCACTTCAGCCGAAATTAGTATAATTATTTTTGCATTCATAGTATTCAAAGTACAAAAAAGTCATAGCAGAAATATTCAATTATGTATTTACACTACATACATTTTCACATGCCAACGTGATTTTGTGAACCTCAGTGAAGTGACCATAGCCAGACAGTGATATAAATATAGTGCTAAGAAGGAGGAGTGATGGTTATTGGTATTTACATAAAGAGGAGCTCTTGGCCATTTGTAGTACAATTAATTGTTATAAGTATTTTGATTTTTTTAGGCTCTCTCTTTCTACTAGCCGAAGACGTTTCAACCCTCTTGTGATATGGGGTCTCTTCAGGACAGGAAATCTGGGGACAGTTAGCATAGAAGGGTGGCGGAAAGTAGAAATCTTCCTAGTTATATTCTGGGTAATTTCCAGAGATGTCTCGAGGAAGTAAATCCCTGACACGGATAGCCAATGGGGAAGAGAAGTTGTAATGGTTGGGGATGTCTTTCTGGCCTTGTAACAAATTTAATTATGTTGACTCAAGAGAAGATCTCTTTTAATTTCATTATATACTGGAATGTTTAAAGGTCTACAGATCTAGAGCAACAAACAAATCTGATATGATTTCAGTTGCAACCAAGGAAGAGATCTGGACCATGGGGGATGCAGATGAATATGAGATGCTCATGAACTAAATGAGAAATATGGTACACTAGGCACTTTTGTTTATGAATTCTGAGGATCTGTAATGGTTAATATTGGGAACATACAATGGGACAAATCACGATTTTGAATCATTCTCAGTAGGAAATACCTTTAGAAAAATTTACAACCACCCACAGTTCAATTATAGTTCCTGTCCCGGCATATTTAGTTCAGGATAGTTTACACAGGACAGAGCTCGATAACCCCATAAAATGGTCTAGTTACAGCTCAAAGCAGTGCCAGAAATTGGGAGGCATTGAAATCAGTAATCAGCGGAATGTAATACTCCTTGCTTCAGCAGAAAAAGAAAAGCAGAGGACTAGCCCAAAGCAAACTGGAGACAGTAACCTAAAGGCTGAAATACATTTTAGATAATCAGGGTCTAGAGCAGATTTCAGGAAGATATGTTAATAATGTATATTTTTAGTAAACAAATCAGAAAAAGCTATTCTGAAGCTCAAACATGAGATGGGGAACAAAGCTAATACAGGGTTGTTTAAAGTACTAAAGATAATGATGAACAGGGATGGGATACATAGCCTAAAAATGAGAGATATCCATAATCACAGAAGAAAAAGTCCAGGCCACAATGAAGAGTATGAAATCATATAAGTCACCAGAACCTGATAATATTTCTAGTAAATATTTTAAGTTGTACACGTAGTCAAAAATTCATACAGGGGTATCGTCTAATTGACTGCAGACTAAACATTTACATGAAGACCCTGGCCTTTAGCCGTACACAAGTATAGCGAGACATAAACAAAGATCAATCTGGAATATCAGAAGTACAGTTCACCTTATTGAAAAAGCAAACAAAAAATATATCTTCAGCACTGCTTGTGTGTCACCAAGAGCGCATTTAAAAGAGCAAGCTGGTAATTTCTAAGAAAAGGTTTCGAAAGAGATAGCATGTTGGCAGTGCTTAATTTGAAAAAAAAGAAGTGCAGGTGATGAAAATTTTGCCAAGGAGGCCACAGCTCACTTCTTCCTCCGGTGAGCCACACTTTCAACACCCACTGCCTCCGTCTCTATCTTCTAACATTGATCTGTTGTCTGTCCCCTAAGTCTTTGCTCTAAGAGTCTATCCTCTCATCTCTCTAATTGTTTTCTATCTTCTTTGTCACACCTGATGTGTTACCTTATTCCCTGTATTTCTGATTTGCCCTCTATTCATTCTAGCCCTGCCATCTTTGCTCTTCACTTTTATACATGCTCTGCTCTCTCTCTCCCCGATCTTGGCTCTTTACTATCACTCTTCTAGCAGTGATTAGCTGTGCCTCCGTTTTATCATTTGTCTGCTTTTTTTCCTCTGTCCTGTCCTCTACATCCTTTCATTCTATCTTCTCTCTTCTTAATGCTCTATTCTTCACATCATGGCTGCTTTCTCTTTGTATCTGATTTTCTCTCCATTTCTTCTACTTAGCTCCGTCTTAACTCTCTCCTCTCCTGTTATTTCTTTCTCCTCTTTACTCGTGCTCTCTCTCTCATCTATGACAGTGCTGCTGCCTGTGACCCCTGTCATCAGCCTGTACATGTCCCTGCTATTTTGAACTCTGTGTTTTCCTGTTGTCTTTCCTAAAGAAGAGGAAGATGACATGGGTTTTACTTTCTTACCTACACTGAGTGCAAAAACAAAATGTACACCAATTGAAAATGCTTTTTTTTGCATATATTAATCAGTGCAGTATAACTGGGTCATTTGCAGAACAGGTAGCTGCTCGAGCACAGCAGGTGATGTCACTGCTAGTGCTGCCTGTAATTAGTAGTTCGAGTGATGGCGACGGCTGTTGTGACCCTGCTTGCTACAGCACAGGCATTGTCCCCAGCCGTAATGCTGCCAATGCGGGTAAGTATGGCTGTGCTGCCTACTGGCTCACACAAGCTCAGCAATTACCATGCTGGGGTGCAGCGCGTAGATTCTACAGGTGACGCCATGGCACACAAAATTTGTGTTGGGCCACAGCCGCATTGAGCACGTTGAGGATAGCAGCAATGCAGGACTGCAGGATATGCTACTCTGGCTACACAGCAAGTGGAAAGTCCACACTTACTTTTTTTTATTTTTCCTCAAGAGCCCTCACTCTCAAGTTCCAAATGCACTCTTGCAGCATCCTTGCCTCAACTCCGTCATGAGCCAGCTCCCAGCTACAATTATCCAATGGGAGGCTTAGACTTAGGCAGTGGCAGGGTGCAGCAGACTCAGGGAATAGAATGCAAGACATAGTTTGTCGATGACTTCTTGGATTTGTCATCGACATGATGACATTATCACTAACGTTGGGACACACAATCTTGCCTGCCTGGACAGGCCTATGCTGGTTGTCTGTAAACATTTACCAGCCAGTCACCATGCAATGTATGTTATTTTTTTTATTTTTTATTTGAACAATTAATATTGAGACCACCACCTGCAGGGCCATTAATTGTAGCCCCGGCCCTTTAAAAGAAGTGCCGATGCTGAGCACCTGAAAGCACCTGCACAAATTAAGCACTGCGTTAGATGCATAACTAAAGATGATAATAGCAACATATGTGAGTCTGGGCGGTTTGGATATTGCTAAGTGAGTTATTTTCAGGTGACTTTAAAGAGGGACACAGAAGGGATACCCAGTGTTAGCCCTCCTATTTATAATAGTGATAGAACCCCAAGGGATGGCAATGTCAATAGTAAAGAGAGAAGCAACAGAGAATTTGGATTTTGGTAGAAATTGCAACAAGAACACATTATTCTCAGAGAGTATTGTTCTATCCATAACAAACACAGAAGGAACAATGCTTATTTACACTGCTACAAAAGAGGGTAGTGATGGACGGAGCATCTGAACCAATCAAACACTCACACCCAGTCAACAGATCTGGGTTTAATCCATCACCGTTCTTTAGCCCACTCTGTCACCCCAGTTCATACATGGCCTTATGCAAATCAGTCTGACCCTGTGCCTCATGGGAACAGTCCAGCCCGAACTGCCAAGCCATGCCTTCCCTGGACCGGAAACAAGCTTCCGAGGACCGGTTTCTGGCATTTCAGCCGTCTTCAGCCTGGCTTGCTTGAATCCAGTGGCAAAGTGAGCAAGGGACTCACGTCTGAGCATACCCTGCCAACTTATGGCGAACAAAGTGGTACAAAAGGAGGTAGTGATGGACGGAGCATCTGAACCAATCAAACACTCACTCCCAGTCAATAGATCTGGGTTTAATCCATCACCGTTCTTTAGCCCACTCTGCCACCCCAGTTCAGACATGGCCATATGCAAATCAGTCTGACCCTGTGCCTCATGGGAACAGTCCAGCCCGAACTGCCAAGCCATGCCTTCCCTGGACCGGAAGCAAGCTTCCGAGGACTAGTTTCTGGCATTTTAGCCGTCATCAGCCCGGCTTGCTTGAATCCAGTGGCAAAGTGAGCAGGGGACTCAAGTCTGAGCATACACTGCCAACTTATGGCGAACAAAATGGTACAAATGGGGGTAGTGATGGACGGAGCATCTGAACCAATAAAACACTCACATCCAGTCAACAGATCAGGGTTTAATCCATTACCGTTCTTTAGCCCACTCTGCCACCCCAGTTCAGACATGGCCATATGCAAATCAGTCTGACCCTGTGCCTCATGGGAACAGTCCAGCACGAACTGCCAAGCCATGCCTTCCCTGGACCGGAAACAAGCTTCCGAGGACCGCTTTCTGGCATTTCAACCGTCTTCAGCCCAGCTTCCTTGAATCCAGTGGCAAAGTGAGTAAGGGACTCACGTCTGAGCATACCCTGCCAACTTATGGCGAACAAAGTGGTACAAAAGGGGGTAGTGATGGACGGAGCATCTGAACCAATCAAACCCTCACACCAAGTCAACAGATCTGGGTTTAATCCATCACCGTTCTTTAGCCCACTCTGCCACCCCAGTTCAGACATGGCCATATGCAAAGCAGTCTGATCCTATGCCTCATGGGTACAGTCCAGCCTGAACTGCCAAACCATGCCTTCCCTGGACCGGAAACAAGCTTCAGAGGACCGGTTTCTGGCATTTCAGCCGTCTTCAGCCCGGCTTGCTTGAATCCAGTGGCAAAGTGAGCAAGGGACTCAAGTCTGAGCATACCCTGCCAACTTATGGCGAACAAAGTGGTACAAAAGGGGGTAGTGATGGACGGAGCATCTGAACCAATCAAACACTCACACCCAGTCAACTGATCTGGGTTTAATCCATCACCGTTCTTTAGCCCATTCTGCCACCCCAGTTCATACATGGCCTTATGCAAATCAGTCTGACCCTGTGCCTCATGGGAACAGTCCAGCTCGAACTGCCAAGCCAAGCCTTCCCTGGACCGGAAACAAGCTTCCGAGGACCGGTTTCTGTCATTTCAGCCGTCTTCAGCCCGGCTTGCTTGAATCCAGTGGCAAAGAGAGCAAGGGACTCACGTCTGAGCATACCGTGCCAACTTATGGCGAACAAAGTGGTACAAAAGGGGGTAGTGATGGACGGAGCATCTGAACCAATCAAACACTCACTCCCAGTTAATAGATCTGGGTTTAATCCATCACCGTTCTTTAGCCCACTCTGCCACCCCAGTTCAGACATGGCCATATGCAAATCAGTCTGACCCTGTGCCTCATGGGAACAGTCTAGGCTGAACTGCCAAGCCATGCCTTCCCTGGACCGGAAACAAGCTTCCGAGGACTGGTTTCTGGCATTCCAGCCGTCTTCAGCCCGGCTTGCTTGAATCCAGTGGCAAAGTGAGAAAGGGACTCAAGTCTGAGCATATTCTGCCAACTTATGGCGAACAAAATGGTACAAAAGGGGGTAGTGATGGACGGAGCATCTGAACCAATAAAACACTCACACCCAGTCAACAGATCTGGGTTTAATCCATCACCATTCTTTAGCCCACTCTGCCACCCCAGTTCAGACATGGCCATATGCAAATCAGTCTGACCCTGTGCCTCATGGGAACAGTCTAGGCTGAACTGCCAAGCCATGCCTTCCCTGGACCGGAAACAAGCTTCCGAGGACCGCTTTCTGGCATTTCAACCATCTTCAGCCCGGCTTCCTTGAATCCAGTGGCAAAGTGAGCAAGGGACTCACGTCTGAGCATACCCTGCCAACTTATGGCGAACTAAGTGGTACAAAAGGGGGTAGTGATGGACGGAGCATCTGAACCAATCAAACCCTCACACCCAGTCAACAGATCTGGGTTTAATCCATCACCGTTCTTTAGCCCACTCTGCCACCCCATTTTAGACATGGCCATATGCAAAGCAGTCTGACCCTATGCCTCATGGGAACACTCCAGCCTGAACTGCCAAACCATGCCTTCCCTGGTCCGGAAACAAGCTTCACTGGACCGGTTTCTGGCATTTCAGCCGTCTTCAGCCCGGCTTGCTTGAATCCAGTGGCAAAGTGAGGAAGGGACTCAAGTCTGAGCATACCCTGCCAACTTATGGCGAACAAAGTGGTACAAAAGGGGGTAGTGATGGACGGAGCATCTGAACCAATCAAACACTCACACCCAGTCAACAGATCTGGGTTTAATCTATCACCTTTCTTTAGCCCACTCTGCCACCCCAGTTCAGACATGGCCATATGCAAAGCAGTCTGACCCTGTGCCTCATTGGAACAGTCCAGCCCGAACTGTCAAGCCATGCCTTCCCTGGACCGGAAACAAGCTTCCGAGGACCGGTTTCTGGCATTTCAGCCGTCTTTAGCCCGGCTTGCTTGAATCCAGTGGCAAAGTGAGCAAGGGACTCAAGTCTCAGCATACCCTGCCAACTTATGGCGAACAGAGTGGTACAAAGGGGGGTAGTGATGGAGGGAGCATCTGAACCAATAAAACACTCACACCCAGTCAACAGATCTGGGTTTAATCCATCACCGTTCTTTAGCCCACTCTGCCACCCCAGTTCAGACATGCCCATATGCAAATCAGTCTGACCCTATGCCTCATGGGAACAGTCCAGTCCGAACTGCCAAGCCATGCCTTCCCTGGACCGGAAACAAGCTTCCGAGGACCGGTTTCTGGCATTTCAGCCGTCTTCAGCCCGGCTTGCTTGAATCCAGTGGCAAAGTGAGCAAGGGACTCAAGTCTGAGCATACCCTGCCAACTTATGGCGAACAAAGTGGTACAAAAGGGGTTAGTGATGGACGGAGCATCTGAACCAATCAAACACTCACACCCAGTCAACTGATCTGGGTTTAATCCATCACCGTTCTTTAGCCCATTATGCCACCCCTGTTCAGACATGGCCATATGCAAATCAGTCTGACCTTGTGCCTCATATGAACAGTCCAGCCCGAACTGCCAAGCCATGCTTCCCTGGACCGGAAACAAGCTTCCGAGGACTGGTTTCTGGCATTTCAGCCGTCTTCAGCCCGGCTTGCTTGAATCCAGTGGCAAAGTGAGAAAGGGACTCAAGTCTGAGCATACCCTGCCAACTTATGGCAAACAAAATGGTACAAAAGGGGGTAGTGATGGACGGAGCATCTGAACCAATAAAACACTCACACCCAGTCAACAGATCTGGGTTTAATCCATCACCATTCTTTAGCCCACTCTGCCACCCCAGTTCAGACATGGCCATATGCAAATCAGTCTGACCCTGTGCCTCATGGGAACAGTCTAGGCTGAACTGCCAAGCCATGCCTTCCCTGGACCGGAAACAAGCTTCCGAGGACCGCTTTCTGGCATTTCAACCGTCTTCAGCCCGGCTTCCTTGAATCCAGTGGCAAAGTGAGCAAGGGACTCACGTCTGAGCATACCCTGCCAACTTATGGCGAACAAAGTGGTACAAAAGGGGGTAGTGATGGACGGAGCATCTGAACCAATCAAACACTCACTCCCAGTCAATAGATCTGGGTTTAATCCATCACCGTTCTTTAGCCCACTCTGCCACCCCAGTTCAGACATGGCCATATGCAAATCAGTCTGACCCTGTGCCTCATGGGAACAGTCCATCCCGAACTGCCAAGCCATGCCTTCCCTGGACCGGAAGCAAGCTTCCGAGGACTGGTTTCTGGCATTTTAGCCGTCATCAGCCCGGCTTGCTTGAATCCAGTGGCAAAGTGAGCAAGGGACTCAAGTCTGAGCATACCCTGCCAACTTATGGCGAACAAAATGGTACAAATGGGGGTAGTGATGGACGGAGCATCTGAACCAATAAAACACTCACATCCAGTCAACAGATCAGGGTTTAATCCATTACCGTTCTTTAGCCCACTCTGCCACCCCAGTTCAGACATGGCCATATGCAAATCAGTCTGACCCTGTGCCTCATGGGAACAGTCCAGCACGAACTGCCAAGCCATGCCATCCCTGGACCGGAAACAAGCTTCCGAGGACCGCTTTCTGGCATTTCAACCGTCTTCAGCCCAGCTTCCTTGAATCCAGTGGCAAAGTGAGCAAGGGACTCACGTCTGAGCATACCCTGCCAACTTATGGCGAACAAAGTGGTACAAAAGGGGGTAGTGATGGACGGAGCATCTGAACCAATCAAACCCTCACACCCAGTCAACAGATCTGGGTTTAATCCATCACCGTTCTTTAGCCCACTCTGCCTCCCCAGTTCAGACATGGCCATATGCAAAGCAGTCTGATCCTATGCCTCATGGGTACAGTCCAGCCTGAACTGCCAAACCATGCCTTCCCTGGACCGGAAACAAGCTTCAGAGGACCGGTTTCTGGCATTTCAGCCGTCTTCAGCCCGGCTTGCTTGAATCCAGTGGCAAAGTGAGCAAGGGACTCAAGTCTGAGCATACCCTGCCAACTTATGGCGAACAAAGTGGTACAAAAGGGGGTAGTGATGGACGGAGCATCTGAACCAATCAAACACTCACACCCAGTCAACTGATCTGGGTTTAATCCATCACCGTTCTTTAGCCCATTCTGCCACCCCAGTTCATACATGGCCTTATGCAAATCAGTCTGACCCTGTGCCTCATGGGAACAGTCCAGCTCGAACTGCCAAGCCAAGCCTTCCCTGGACCGGAAACAAGCTTCCGAGGACCGGTTTCTGGCATTTCAGCCGTCTTTAGCCCGGCTTGCTTGAATCCAGTGGCAAAGAGAGCAAGGGACTCACGTCTGAGCATACCGTGCCAACTTATGGTGAACAAAGTGGTACAAAAGGGGGTAGTGATGGACGGAGCATCTGAACCAATCAAACACTCACTCCCAGTTAATAGATCTGGGTTTAATCCATCACCGTTTTTTAGCCCACTCTGCCACCCCAGTTCAGACATGGCCATATGCAAATCAGTCTGACCTTGTGCCTCATGGGAACAGTCCAGCCCGAACTGCCAAGCCATGCCTTCCCTGGACCGGAAACAAGCTTCCGAGGACTGGTTTCCGGCATTCCAGCCATCTTCAGCCCGGCTTGCTTGAATCCAGTGGCAAAGTGAGAAAGGGACTCAAGTCTGAGCATACCCTGCCAACTTATGGCGAACAAAATGGTACAAAAGGGGGTAGTGATGGACGGAGCATCTGAACCAATAAAACACTCACACCCAGTCAACAGATCTGGGTTTAATCCATCACCATTCTTTAGCCCACTCTGCCACCCCAGTTCAGACATGGCCATATGCAAATCAGTCTGACCCTGTGCCTCATGGGAACAGTCTAGGCTGAACTGCCAAGCCATGCCTTCCCTGGACCGGAAACAAGCTTCCGAGGACCGCTTTCTGGCATTTCAGCCGTCTTCAGCCCGGCTTGCTTGAATCCAGTGGCAAAGTGAGGAAGGGACTCAAGTCTGAGCATACCCTGCCAACTTATGGCGAACTAAGTGGTACAAAAGGGGGTAGTGATGGACGGAGCATCTGAACCAATCAAACACTCACACCCAGTCAACAGATCTGGGTTTAATCTATCACCTTTCTTTAGCCCACTCTGCCACCCCAGTTCAGACATGGCCATATGCAAAGCATTCTGACCCTGTGCCTCATTGGAACAGTCCAGCCCGAACTGTCAAGCCATGCCTTCCCTGGACTGGAAACAAGCTTCCGAGGACCGGTTTCTGGCATTTCAGCCGTCTTTAGCCCGGCTTGCTTGAATCCAGTGGCAAAGTGAGCAAGGGACTCAAGTCTCAGCATACCCTGCCAACTTATGGCGAACAGAGTGGTACAAAGGGGGGTAGTGATGGAGGGAGCATCTGAACCAATAAAACACTCACACCCAGTCAACAGATCTGGGTTTAATCCATCACCGTTCTTTAGCCCACTCTGCCACCCCAGTTCAGACATGCCCATATGCAAATCAGTCTGACCCTATGCCTCATGGGAACAGTCCAGTCCGAACTGCCAAGCCATGCCTTCCCTGGACCGGAAACAAGCTTCCGAGGACCGGTTTCTGGCATTTCAGCCGTCTTCAGCCCGGCTTGCTTGAATCCAGTGGCAAGGTGAGCAAGGGACTCAAGTCTGAGCATACCCTGCCAACTTATGGCGAACAAAGTGGTACAAAAGGGGGTAGTGATGGACGGAGCATCTGAACCAATCAAACACTCACACCCAGTCAACTGATCTGGGTTTAATCCATCACCGTTCTTTAGCCCATTATGCCACCCCTGTTCAGACACGGCCATATGCAAATCAGTCTGACCTTGTGCCTCATATGAACAGTCCAGCCCGAACTGCCAAGCCATGCTTCCCTGGACCGGAAACAAGCTTCCGAGGACTGGTTTCTGGCATTTCAGCCGTCTTCAGCCCGGCTTGCTTGAATCCAGTGGCAAAGTGAGAAAGGGACTCAAGTCTGAGCATACCCTGCCAACTTATGGCAAACAAAATGGTACAAAAGGGGGTAGTGATGGACGGAGCATCTGAACCAATAAAACACTCACACCCAGTCAACAGATCTGGGTTTAATCCATCACCATTCTTTAGCCCACTCTGCCACCCCAGTTCAGACATGGCCATATGCAAATCAGTCTGACCCTGTGCCTCATGGGAACAGTCTAGGCTGAACTGCCAAGCCATGCCTTCCCTGGACCGGAAACAAGCTTCCGAGGACCGCTTTCTGGCATTTCAACCGTCTTCAGCCCGGCTTCCTTGAATCCAGTGGCAAAGTGAGCAAGGGACTCACGTCTGAGCATACCCTGCCAACTTATGGCGAACAAAGTGGTACAAAAGGGGGTAGTGATGGACGGAGCATCTGAACCAATCAAACCCTCACACCCAGTCAACAGATCTGGGTTTAATCCATCACCGTTCTTTAGCCCACTCTGCCACCCCAGTTCAGACATGGCCATATGCAAAGCAGTCTGACCCTATGCCTCATGGGAACACTCCAGCCTGAACTGCCAAACCATGCCTTCCCTGGTCCGGAAACAAGCTTCAGAGGACCGGTTTCTGGCATTTCAGCCGTCTTCAGCCCGGCTTGCTTGAATCCAGTGGCAAAGTGAGCAAGGGACTGAAGTCTGAGCATACCCTACCAACTTATGGCAAACAAAGTGGTACAAAAGGGAGTAGTGATGGACAGAGCATCTGAACCAATCAAACACTCACACCCAGTCAACAGATCTGGGTTTAATCTATCACCTTTCTTTAGCCCACTCTGCCACCCCAGTTCAGACATGGCCATATGCAAAGCAGTCTGACCCTGTGCCTCATTGGAACAGTCCAGCCCGAACTGCCAATCCATGCCTTGTCTGGACCGGAAACAAGCTTCCGAGGACCGGTTTCTGGCATTTCAGCCGTCTTTAGCCCGGCTTGCTTGAATCCAGTGGCAAAGTGAGCAAGGGACTCAAGTCTGAGCATACCCTGCCAACTTATGGCGAACAAAGTGGTACAAAAGGGGGTAGTGATGGACGGAGCATCTGAACCAATAAAACACTCACACCCAGTCAACAGAGCTGGGTTTAATCCATCACCGTTCTTTAGCCCACTCTGCCACCCCAGTTCAGACATGCCCATATGCAAATCAGTCTGACCCTATGCCTCATGGGAACAGTCCAGCCCGAACTGCCAAGCCATGCCTTCCCTGGACCGGAAACAAGCTTCTGAGGACCGGTTTCTGGCATTTCAGCCGTCTTCAGCCCAGCTTGCTTGAATCCAGTGGCAAAGTGAGCAAGGGACTCACGTCTGAGCATACCCTGCCAACTTATGACGAACAAAGTGGTACAAAAGGGGGTAGTTATTGCTGGTAGATCTTCTCCTATGATTTAAGTGAATTTACCTTTTTAATGGTATTCAGAAAAAGAAAGAATCTATGAAAATAGTAGATTCATATCCTTAACCCCCTGACAATCTGCTTCTTCACAATTCTTAGAAAGCTGCAAATACACTATAACTTTTTTCTGTACAGTGAATATATTATCCCCGGAGAGGAACCCATTGGAGTGCATCCCCTGTAATCAAGGGGTTTCAGGTGTTTTTCTCAGCCAATTACACACTTAAATAAGCCTGTTTTTAGGGAGTGGGTGGGAAAATGCATGAGAAAAAAAGTTTTGTATGTTTGTTACTTTTCTAGTTGTGAAGCCTCGACTCATGCAGTTACAAACATCTTCTTCTTTTAATCTTAAATTTAAAGCTACCGATAGCAGGAAATCTCTGCCAAGAGCAATGTGGGCTCAAAAAATTTCATTGCAGAATGTAAATGCATTTCTCTGCACAGTTAAGCCCTTAACTCCCTTTCCCTGTGGTACTAAACCCATTGTCAACATCCCTCCATAGTGCAAGAGCATTACCTCGGACCTGCCAAGTGATCTTACTAATAATGCATATTTCCTTCCCCAATTAAGCTCAACATGAGCATTGAAGAGGCTTCCAAGCGACATGCTTATATATAGCTGTGAATTGCATCGAGAATAAATAAATAAAAAACATGATAGCAATGCCTCCATTAAAATAATCCACAATAAAGCATGCTATCATTGTATTAAAGATGAAAATTGACAAGTATTAAACCATAAGAATGCTTAAATGTCTGGTCGAGTAACTTCTAAGTATCTAAATAGAAGAAATACATAAAATTTGTATAGTCGATATTTCACTGCCTTCCTTCCCGGTGCCAGTGATTAGTTCTTTTTGAAGGGTTGAACCGGGGAGCCAATTCTGGGCCTTTTTGTATTGGGCTCTTGAGAACACTCGAACAACAAAAACAAGCATTGGCATAGCTAATAAGTCTCACATTTGGGACCTTATAAGTGTTTAGTTATCCAGCACAATATCCTCGGTGCACCAACATCAACTTTTGCATAGCTAAACACTTATAAGGTCCCAAAGTCGAGACCTATTGGCAATGCCAATGCTTGTTGCTGTATTGCAACAGAGTTTTTGAACACCTCTCTTCAGAGAGTTGCGGCTGAACTTTAAATCATACCTAAAATGGGACAGCTTATCTCCAAGGCTGTAACAGAGACTTCGGTGCAGCCTAGCAAATGTGGTGGGAGACAAAGTGCGTTCTTGTCTCTGTTAAAGCACCATTTTCTTTTACAACTATGTGCAGTGAGCACTGAGGAGCCAGAGGCTAGCAACATTGATGCCGCCTATTTGCAGTTGACAGAGAGATAAAAGTTTTACAGACCCCCCTCAGATTAATAGGAGCCTCTAAAAGAAGTGACCAAAGTGTTTTTAGTGCCTTGGTAATGTGATTATTATAGCTCATCGTCGATACAACTTTTGCAGTAAGTGACATCTGCTCTGCCACGAATAAAGAGCATGGCGAGAAAAATGAAGTGCATGACAGTTTGTGTCAAAAATATACTCATTTTCAGCCGGACCATGCTACAAGGACGAATGCAAAAGGGGAATCACTGTGGTAATAAGGAGAGAAGCTGAAAGCCCCAAAACAGGCCCTGACAGTGCTACAACTGAAGCACTGCTCCGCATTAGTACATGATTACTAAGGTGTCATCCTCATCATCGTTACTGTTCTATTCACGCTCTGGTAATAAAGACCTGAGCACAGCATTATAAGACCACAAAGCATACACTGAGGCAACTCTGATCCAGACATCGAAGGAGAATTAAAATCATATGGGTGCCTTTGGTTTTCGTCATCAGACCTTCAAATAGGTAAAGACACCACAGGTTGGCGGGCAACAGCGTAGTAATGTGGGGGGCATAAAGTAAACATGAAGGTGAGAGGATCGGAAGGGCACGGCGTGCCCCTACTTATTTTATTAAAAAGATTCTGTTCCCCTATTTTTTCTTTTCAAAACTGTGTACCAAGACGACAGAAATAGCAAAAGCATTCAGAAAAGGCTCTGCTTGCTTTCGTGGACGTTTGGGACGGGCAGAGGAGGAAAAGGACTCTCGGGCACATGCATCAACCTATTTAGGAAGTGCAAACAGTGCGAATCGGTAAATTCGGCCGTTTGCGCTTCCTAAATACGTTTTTGGGATGCATGAAACAATGTTTCAAAATTCGCTTTTTTTTGCATTTCCTAAAAATGCGAATGCATTTAAGGAATCGCATTTGTGCGATTCCTTAAATGCAATGCATCAATTTTTAAAAAAATGCAAATTTTGAAATAGTAAGTGCAAATTAACACAAGGTTGACCCTCGTGTTAATTTGCGAAAATCTTTAAAAACGCAAAAAAATGCATTTTTTAAACTTTCATGTTACAGACACACATGTCCTTAGGACATGTGTGTGTGAAACATGCACTTTAAAATACATTTCAGGGGTGCAGGGGGGGGTCCTTTGGACTCCCCTCTGCACCCTTGCAATGCATCAACAAATTGCGAGTTAAAAAAAAAAAAGAAATGCAAAACGGCATTGATTCCTATGGGCCTTTAGGCCCTTAGGAATCAATGTAATGCCATTCCTTAATTGCGATTCGCAATTAAGGAATCGCAATTTCCGAAAATTAAGAAATCCTAAAAACTTTTAGGATTTCTTGATGCATAGGATTTTGCAATTCCTAAATTGCGATTCCTTAATTTTCGCAATTTAGGAAGTGCAAAATCCTACAATGATGCATGTGGCCGTTTGTCTCTTCCTTACTGCCAAAAGCAGACACAGAAAATGTCCTCTTCTTTTCTGTGCTGGCAGCTGTCCCCACCCCCTCTCTCTTCCTATCATTCCCTCTCTTTCTGCCTTGCTCCTCACTTACTGAAAACCGTGACTTGAAGAAACGGTTCACAACCTCTCTTTCCTTCTTTCATTTCGTTGCTTCTCTGTGAAATTGATCCAAAAAAGACAAGCGCGCGCACCCAGCGCTGGCAGCAGGGTGAGGGGAGAGAGGAGGGCGCCTGCGCCTGTTTCCCTTGTGGGAGCGAGCAGCAGCCATATGGTTTCAAGGCATGCTCCCGCAAGGGAATCTGCAAAAGTGCACGCGTTGCCTTTGAAAGCAATGCAACGAGTGCACGTTTGTGGGGCCAAAACAGAATCAATCACTACAGGTCTCCTATGCAGCGCATGCACGCTGCGTAGGAGACACCTATAAACCACCTGAACTCGCTTCAGTTTTTCAGGTTTCAGGTTCTGTTGGCATTTAGTTAGAAGGGAAATTTGGGAAGATTGAGATTTACTAGGTTTTCATGTTTTTTCAGCTGTTCATAATTCAAGTATTGTTGGTAACTAAAAATTGGAACTTTGTGTTGCTGCTTCAGTTACAATTGCAACATTAGACATTTTGCATTGATTTGCGCAGGGCGGTTACAAGATAATTTTCCCTTGAGGAGTATTTTATATTTCATGTAACAATCTTTGTATGTATTTACGAGCTGTAAGTAACAGCGTGTCACTTTTACTGAAGCCTTATTTCTGTGTAACCTGTCATAGTAAAATTAAGATCAAGACCAGTGCTTTAAATGGGAAAAAATAAGTGCAGGTGCTCATCAATTTAAGCAGTGAAAGGAGGAGGGGGGATTGTAGGTGGGGTTAGTGGTGGGGCTTGGAGGCTGGCATCTAATGGGAGCCACATTTTCTTGGTGCCAATTGTGCTTGATAATACAGAAATATTTCTGCTATCTGTAGAGTATTTGTTTTTTCCTCCCATGTGCAAAAGGATACATTTATTATTTTGGGAATGTCATACCAATGCAGATTGTGTCTGAGCCTATGCACATTGTGCACAACAACAGCTATTGTAGGCAATTTGACTGAGAAACCTGAATAATCATAGACCTATTCCTTTTGGTCTCAATTCTTTAGAGTACACCTCGCACCCTGAATCTTTACATCCTTTTCTTCTATGTTGCCTTATCCACTTTTCACACAGTACACATCAAAATTGAAGTCACAAAACCAACCCAAAAATGGGAAAATTTTTAATCTGGTCTTCAACACAATGCAGACTACACTACTATCTCAGCCATCATCTATTATACAGCAGGCACCCACAATGGTCAATCAAAAACATCCATAGCCCTTCAGTGGGAGCACAGGATACCTAATGTGAACAGTGGAAAAGTGAAGTGATTACAGGGAACTAGAGTAGTGACATATGTGGGGAAGGGCGTATATAAATGGCTGAGAGGAATGCAGAGGGATGCGTTGAGCCAGCATATGTCAACGAAAGTGAATGACATGAACAAGAGGCACTAGGGTAAGCAAGGCAAGCAAAGGGCAAATCTGCTGGGTCAGGTGAGATCTGAGTAAGTGAGGTGAGGAAAGATGGGTCAGTTAAGGCAGACTGAGTAAATCAAATATGGTGGGTCAGTGCAGAGTGAACTGTATGATGTAAGCAAGGGTTGGGAAGGAAAATAAAGGGTGGGTGAGTCGGAGCACATGGTGGACTGGATGATGGTCGATTGAGTAAAGCAAATAATCTGGGTCTGTGGGAGAGGAAATACAGCTTGTAGAAGGTAAGCAGAAGGTGTGCAAGGCATGTACAGGCTGGATAAATCCAGCAAAATGTAGGTACAGTGGGTACCTTAAGGTCAGAAGACCATGGGACTTTAAGTAGTTTTTGTAGCATGGACCAGGGCTCCTGGGCATTCGAGAGTTGCAAAAGAGATGTTAGTACAATTTTCTAGCATTTGGATGTTCCCTACAGCCTCCTTCAAGATAGCACATGCGTTGAAATTGGGAAAAACATTTTGGTTTCAGGAAAGAACTTCTTATGGAAGGTGCAAAAATAGTTTCCACCTCTTCTCTTCTTTTCAAAACAATGGACCACCAACAAAACACTTTAGGACATATTTACAAGCCCCTATTGCCACAAGAACGTCACTTTTAGTGATGTTCCTGTGGCGATATGTGCTTTGCCTTATTTACAAATCAGCGTTAAGCCATTTAATGTGGCTTAACGCTGCCTTGTAAATAAGGCACCCTTTCACGCTGCACTTTGTGCGAAAGGGGAGGGCAGTGGACGTTCCACTGCAACACCCATTGATTTTGCTGCTACCCCTATTTACTAGTGCAGCGTAAATAGGAGGCAGCGCCAAAATTAAGAATAGGGAAAACCTGGTCTTAGAAAGGCGAAACTAGGAGAAATGTTTTATTTCTCCTCGTTTTTGCTGCTTTCATGTGTGCTGAACTGTGCAACACACATGTTATGTTATGTTATGTTATATATGTTTATATAGCGCATGGCTGCCCCAGCCAAGGGGCGTCCCGGCGCTAGCTGTCTGTGTCCAAAGGAGGCTGTTGAAAAGTAGACTGTGAGTGACACAACAGAACTAACAGAAAAGCTGAGTTTTTATAGCTTTTCTGAAGGAAATAAGATCCTTCTTCCCACGAATCTGGGCTGGAAGATCATTCCAGAGCTTTGCTGCCAAATATCTGAATGAGCGTCCGCCCATCCGACTTAATTTAATGCAAGGTACAGTAGCCAGATTCTGTCCTTCAGATCGTAGAGCGCGGCGAGGAACGTAAGCCGAGAGGAGTGGACATAACATGGGGGGAGAAGCAAGTTTCAGGATTTTAAAAGAAAGGCATAAGGTTTTAAAAAGAATTCTCTTTTCTACAGGGAGCCAATGTAGATTCTTAAGGGTAGTAGTGACAGATTTATGGCGGGGAAGGCCCGTCAAAGCGGCGTTTTGAACTCGCTGCAATCTGGCTTTCTCCGCTACGTTAGCTCCTAGCAGCAAGAGCGTAGTCCAGCCGTGAGAGAATAGCTGATTGTACCACCAGTTGGCGCGTGTGGTGATCAAAATATTTTAAAATGGGCCGTAGGTTTCGTAGAATACCAACGCAAGTGGCCGCAACTTTTTTAGTATGATAGACAAAGTTAAAGGTAGAGTCCACCCATACTCCTAGGTTTTTTACAACATTTTTGGGCACAGGTGGTTGACCCAGAGTCTCAGGCCACCAGTTGTTACCCCAAACCATTGTGTCTTTGCCTAGCAGCAAGACCTCCATCTTGCCGGCGTTAAGTTGGAGATAATTTGAAGTCATCCAGCTGGTGATATCTGCGAGAGTCTGTTTAAAATTCTGCGCACTCATGCCACTCTCGTCTTTTAATGCTACCACCAGCTGGGTATAGTCGGCATAGGACACAAGTGAAAGCCTGCGTTTCCTGGCCACCTCAGCCAAAGGATGGACATAAACATTGAACAGGGTGGGGCTGAGAGCAGACCCCTGGGGTACTCCCTGTTCAACCGGACATATCTTAGAAAGATACGGTGGAATGGAGACTCTGAAGGATCTATCTGACAAAAAAGCCTTAAGCCAGCCAAGAGCCTGATCGGAAACCCCTACTTCCTCTAATCTGGACATCAGCACCTTATGTGAAACCGTATCAAAGGCAGCACTGAGATCCAAAAGATTCAGTGCTGCCGTTCCTCCCGAGTCAAGTATGGTCCGAAGATGTTCAATAACACTCAGGAGGGCGGTTCGGTGCTGTGTCTGGCCCGGAAGCCATGTTGAGACCTGTCTAGAATGGAGTTAGACACCAAAAAGTTGGTCAAGATGGAATTAACATGAGCTTCCGCCACTTTGGCTGGCCAAGGCAGTGAAGAGATGGGCCTGAAGTTTTCCGGTAGATTGGGGTCAAGTGTGGGTTTCTTTATGATAGGAGAGACCCACGCTTGCTTCCAGCTGGCGGCAATACTGGCCGTAAGAAAAGACAGGTTGATAATGTCTCTGAGAGGGCCTAGTATTATTTCGCCAGCTTCTCTGAATTGTTCAGGTTTCAGGGGGTCCGCAGGTGAGCCAGATTTTATTTTGTTACATAGAGTCAGAAAGTTTTCTTGACTAAGTGCCGGGATGCTGGAGAGTTTGGGTCTATCAGGGTCTGTCACGGGGGTAGATAGAGATGTAATAGGGAAGGCATTATAAATTTTCTTGATTTTATCCGTAAAGAAGGTGGCTAGGTTGTCACATAGTGCGGGTGAGATGTTGGGTTTATTTACTGTCTTTTTTTTACACTGAGCTCTTTCAGGATTTTAAAAATGGTTTTGGAGGCATTCTGGCTGTTGTTGATCTCAGATGCGTAGTATGCTGCTCTTATCCTACATATATTGCGATGGTAGCTTTTTTGTAGCTGGACATACAAGGACTTCAACGTAAGATCGTAGTCCCTTCTCCATCTTCGTTCTGCTATTTTTAGCTCCTTTCTTTGTAAAATAAGCTCATCATTAAACCATGGGCTGGATTCATGAGATCGTGACTTAATCAACTTTGCAGGGATCAGTGTATCTAAGGCTCTAATGATCCAGTCACATAGAATGTCATACCCGGAGTTAGGATCCTCACTAAGAATAGGGAGGTCCATAGTGAGGAGGGCATGGAATTCCTCAAGGCGTAGCTTTTTCCATGGTCTTTTTCTGACCTGCTGCGTGGAGTTAATGTACGAGTCGCCCCCAATGGACAGTATCATGATCACTAAATAGTGGTCTGACCAAGTCATGGGAATTGGCGAATCTACATTCATATTGGTAAGGTTGGAGAAGATCGGGTCTAGGAGGTGCCCTCCACTATGCGTGGGACCACATGCCAGTTGGCAGAGCTGTAGGGCGGCTAAGTCAGCAATTAAGGTATTAATCTTATTATCGGTGGTAATATCAAAATGGATATTTAGATCCCCGATAATAGAAAAATTAGCGGATCAAATAGCCAGGAAACATGCATTCTCAAGAAGAGATAATATAAATTTGGCGTCAGCTCCCGGAGGTCTGTAAATCAGAAGGCCCGTAAGGGTTAATTGGGGATTGATTTTAATAGTGTATCTGGCGCATTCACAATCTTCAATATCCAACCTAGTGAAGGTGCAGATGAGATGGGATTTAGCCATCATCGCTATCCCGCCACCTCTAGTGTGTCTGTTTAGGGTATTCATTGTGTAACCTTTGGGAGTAGCTAGGTTAACAACTGATTCCATTTCATCCTTCAGCCACGTTTCTGTGAGGAATAAAATGTCTAGGGTGTGATTAGACAATAATTAATGAATTTCTAGGTGATGTTTCTGCATGGACCTAACATTTAATTGGCCTAGCCTAATCTGTTGTAAAGGAATTCTAGTGGAAGACGGTGGCAGCGAGGGCGTAGATAGGGAGAAGCCACAGGGACAGGTAAGGTGAGTTTTACTCCGTGAGAGGTTAAATTTAGAGCAGCCACCTTTCCGACATTTGAGGGCTAGTAAATCATGTCTGGAATACGAATAATCACCTTTCCTGGTTTCTCCAGAGGCCTGGGCGAGGGGTGACGAACAGGCGCGGACGGGCGCGGACGGGCGCAGACGGGCAGGACTCCGGCGCAGGTCCGGTGCGTCTGCTGCACGGAGGCATGCCCTTCCCTTTTTATACTGGCCAATCGAGTGCCTGCTAAGGCTTCCCCAATCTAAGATGGCCGCGAAAATTATTCCAACCGCCCTGGACACCGCTAACTCAGCGCCAAAGTGAGCTGAGGTTGAACGGAGTCATTGGGGACGGAGGTAACGCTTTTTAAATCAAGCGGGGAGCAAGGGGGATATAGCCACTGCTTATGAATCAAGCGTGGGAGATCGCAGGAAAATACAATTTTTTAGCTTCGTGATCGGGCAAATACAAGTGAAGTTAAAAGCTGAATTAATACAGCAGATAAAAGCGTGCCAAAGTAACAAAGATTCAAAGCAAATAGTACAGTAGCCTCCCGGCTTCCGCCTCAGGAGGAGATATAACACACAGCAAATTAGAGAGCCTGTTCTAAGGAGTCCTTTTATACTGGCCAATCGAGTGCCTGCTAAAGCTTCCCCAATCTAAGACATACAAACAGCAACAGTCCATTGATTGTTTATGTACAGGAAGGCGACCCTTCCTGCACATAAACAACCTTGTTGAAAAAATGACATTTTGTGACTTCTATGTAACAAAACTCCACTTAAAGATTGTTTATGTGCAAGAAGATAGACCTTCCTTCACATAAACAATCTTCCTCTCATGAAAGACACCCTTGCACTATGGTGCAAGGCAGGGTCAGATTGGTAAGGCGGGTACTAGGGAAATGGCTGGAGAACCGGTAGCCGAGTTCCAACTGTGGGCTGCTTTTTGGGGCAGCCTGGGGGCTATCTGTGCTGTCAGGTTGCCACTATCAGCCCAGTGGGTGCCTGAGTGGCCTTTCTAGAGGTATTTGGGTGGAGGTATCAATCCCTTTCTCTCTCTGGGCCGGCCAATTAAAGTATGCTGATTGAGCGGGGGCAGGTGGCCTGAGTAGAAGTCTTCCCACTTGTATTCATGTGTGGCTCAGGAGTGTGAACTAATCTGTGCATTTTTTTTATCAAAGTGAAGTTAATCAAACATGCCCTCACCCTGTTTCTTTTCATAAAACTTCAGTTTTGTGGAAAGGCAATACGCAAATGTGGGCCACTATTTTTTGCTGTGCCCGGGTCGATTTTTTATCCCAATCCAACCCTGGTGCAAGGATGCCTGCATCGAAGCTAGGCTGCTAAAATTAATGCCAGCGAATGGGGAAACGCAGGGCTGCACAAAAATTGTTGTAAATATGGTGCAGCTCTGCATTTCAGAAGAGGCGGAGCGTGGTGTTAAGCAAGGGAGGATAACGCCACGCTCCACCATATTGTTGTCTGTTGTAATTATGCCCCTTTATGAGTCGGTCTGGACTTTATGCGAAGTCTGGACTTAATGCGAGTCCTGACTTCCTCAGACAACAGAAAAGACTCTGGCTGTAACACTGGCCCAGAAGGCAAAGGTTGTGTTGCTTTTCACTAAATGTAAGTAAAGCTTTACTTTACTGCAATATGAAACATGGGCAAACTCACCTCTGTGTCTTTATACCTTTCATTGAAAAATACACAATTTTTAAGAGACCATCTATTGAATACTGTCACACTAGATCTCAAAATCCCGTATGACATCATCAAACATTCTATAGTGCCTTTTGTAGAGAGATGCTGACAAGGGTTAAGAGAATGGTGTTTTTTCTTAGACTGGAGAGTCCTTTAAGGGGTATGAGTGCATCCGATTTTTGAAAAATAGGACAACACCACGCTTAATGCATAATCATAACTGTTCAAGCTCACCTATGGTGTGAGAGGCTCAGTTAAGACAAAATGTTTTTTAAAACGCGTTTGAAGAAGTGCCCGAACAAAAAGACAGAATGTGAGGAGGTTACACCTGGACACGATCACACTAGTCATAAAGATCAAAGTCAGTATGTATCATGAGAGTGTGCATTATTTTGAAGACCATTCTTTTTCAAGCCACTCATTGCCCTTTGTTTTTCTTGGCCATTTTTATCTGTGTCTCAGAATCCTTGAGATTTTATTAAACATCTATTTTTCAGTGCCCAGTAAGCATGTTTATTATCCACAGTCTGTTGAACCTCAGAATCCATGCTTGAGACCCCCCCCAACCTCTTGATTTCTCACCTGCAGCATTCATTGACTGCCTGCTCTTCTATGCCAGGAGGATCTTTATCTTGTGTTCTGCGGGTCATCTCACCATCTGTTTGGCAAACCCAGTAGTATGGACTTGTGCTGCCTCTAGTTCACACAGACATGGCTTGACTCCATTAGGTGGTTGTGAGCTTGTTTTCCCGGACTAAATACATTTATACACACATACTCACCCATCATGTAAAAACTCACACACATTCATGACCACTCACACACAATTTGATTCAAATAATTAGCTTGCACATTTACCTCATGCTATTAGCCAGAAAACCTGGCCTCGGACTGGCCCTTCTTGAACTATGGTGGACACCCCTTGCCCACAATAATCTCTCAAAAGTCAAAAAAGTAATAGTCATGCACACAATAAAAAACATTCATACATGAGATGAGGTTGGAGATTACCAAACTGATGATGGAGTTCATTTTTTAATGAGCAACTAAACTAAAGACATTCAACCCTGATCTTATGGGCAGGGGAATTCAATTAGTTGTTGGTCGGTGGATATCATTGATTGTTTGTAGCGTACTCACTGCCCGAAGGGGGCCTTTTGGTATTTTTAAATCTTTTGATAATAAAAAGGATGAAACCCACAACTGTAGAATAATTCTTTTCTCCGAACCTCAAGTCTGTCTAAATTACTCAATCCCAAATTTCTTTTAGAGAAATATGTAGTGTATTTCCAGTTTCCTTGCTCAAGCGCACTCTGCCTCCTGAAAAATTAATGAAACAATTGGAGCATGCATGTCACTCAACCAACTGTAATTTGGATGAATACATGAAACTTGTTAAATTGACACAGATGGGCTGGGACAGGTAGAGACAGTAGTGTGCATACTGGTGAACTGTATGCCAGCACTACAGTGGACTGCCCAGCTGAATGAAAACTGGCCAATATATGATAGCGGGTAGCACATTACCTCCCCCCCACCCACCCCCTCTGCATCTAGTGCTGAGAGGTGCATTCTCATCTCGGGTGTCACGCTGTGGGTAAATTAGATTTGTGGGTTAGGGAGGCCCAGTGTCACACACGCCTACAGTGTGATTGACAGGGCAGGGTTTGATTGGACCCTTCACTTTAATTCACAGAGGGCTGCAGGGCTTCCAAACACTAAACAGCCCTCAAGTGATGCAAATGACCAGCTGTGGGGTTGCTGAGCAGCAGCTCCATTCAGAGGTGTACACTGGCCCCTCCTTCCATTCTGCCTTCTCTTTTTCGGCAGCAGTTGAGCAGAGCACTTTCTGCGCAGCTGCACAGTCCCCATTGCCATTGAGTTGCCCTGTCTGACTTTTCCTCAGAGTACCGGTACTCTCCTTGGCCAAGGAAAAGTTCTGGTACTCAAAGAGAAAACATTATAAAATGAGGGTACTCCGAACCGGTGAGTACCGGCCCATTTAAAGCACTGATCAATACATTATCATGACCTTCAATACAGTGATTTCCAAAGAGGCTTATCTAAATAGTATTAGTAAACTTAGAAGTATTTTTTATAAGCTTGGACACAGTCATATCACATTAGTTAACTTAACCCTTTGGTTCAGGAAGCCTCAACCTATATCAAGGACACAAAACATCTCCTATCCCTGATTAGGGACAAGAGCTTTGACCCCTCCACCCAACTACTAGTGGGATTAGACATTGAGAGCTTATATACCAGCCACCCCTAGGATGCCACCCTGAGAGTGCTTGATGAGATGCTAACTAGATCTTCCTGGTAACATTCCACCCCCAGATAATTTGTTCTAGAATGCGCCAAATTTGCCCTTAAAGAGAACTACTTTGAGTTTGAGGGCCTCCCGCTGAAGTCTCAAATACCAACGACTTCATCTCCAGCTCCCCTCTGAATTTCCTTGCCGAGAATTCTCAACTCCAGACATTTGCGTGTTGCTGGGGGCTGGAAACACGACGCATCGAGAGGAAGCGTGTCACCACCGCAGCTGAAATCGTCACATCGCCGGAGTAGCAAGACTTTGCCGCATCTCCCTGGAAGCGTGTGTTCATCGAAGCTGCCTATTGTTGCATCAACTGAGAAGCGTAATGCCGTCGAGAGAGTCACCATCGCATTACCGGAGGAGCGTGACGCAGGGCCTATCGCGGCTCCAAAGTACATAGTCGTCGCAAGGCAGCTTGGGCATCATCATTGCAGCACTATCACATCATTGCATCAAGGGCGCCATCTTCAAGCATCGCAACCGGATCATCGCATCGCAGCGCCATCTTGCACACCACAACGGCCCTTAGGCCGAGAATCTACGCATCACCTCCACTGGTAAGGATCACGACGCATCCCCTACTCTGCGCAAGCATTGAGGCATGACGCATCATCTCCCCTGGATCACGAAACCAACGCTTCTCCCATTTTGCGAGCTTTTTGTTCACTTTGCGTTACGCATCCAGGTACTTTGTTGAGAACTTTGTCGCATTTATCATCAACGTCAACTAAGTAACTTTTATCATCTTTAAAGCAATCTTAAGTGTAGTATTGTGGATTTTTGTGGTATTTTTATGAGTGTGACCCCGTGAGTCGAGTAGGCACCGGAGCGAGAATTGTCGAGTCCGTGGAATTTTTGAGCCCGAGACCCGCCGAGGCAGGGAATCGAACCCTGGTCCACGCTGGTCCACGGCTGATCTCAGCTTCCGGGTCTGCCGCCTCTAACCACTGAGCCACGCTTCTCCACACTCTGCACTCTGTATTTTGTATTCTTGCCTTGCTTGTTATTTTTTCAAATAAAAAGAAATATAAAAAAATATAGAATGTGATTCTCTATTTGGATGACAACATGCCACCTGAACCTCTGATGCTCAGTGACTGGATCCAGAACACCACGGTAACTGGCTCCTGTTTTCACCATCTTAGGCCTTGAATAAAAGTGCATATTTTATTGCACCTTATAATGAAAGGGTGCAGTAAACTCCAACCATCTTTTTATTGCAACATCTTCGCAGAAGTGTTTGCACAAGGATAGTTAATGACCAGGGCACATTGAATCGAGGCCTAAGCGTTTTTCGCCATATTATTGTACTATTTTACACACACTCCTAGCTTCTCGTGATAATTTCACAGCACAATCCAGAATAAGTTAATGAGCAGTGTCTAGTTAGAAGCGCCAAAGTAAGTATTCAATTATTTTCAGTTAGTCAGAATGCTACATCATTGCTTTTTTTGGTAGAAAGAAATGGGATCATATTTCTCCTATATTACACACTTAGTACTGGTTGCAGAGAGTAATAAATGTAAGTTAACAGCTCTAGATTATTTTTACAGAATGTGATCAGCCTGTAATACTTATCTTTTTAGCCTTCAATTCAAATAGGAACTGCATGCTCAAGACAATTGCTTGGATCTGCTGCATGTGTGTCTAGCAGCTTTCAGGCACGATGAACATGTCAAATTAACTCTGGTGATTAATATTCCTGCGGTAGAGAGATTGTGGGTTTGTCTAGGCAGTTTCTTTCATAATAAAGTAGGGCAGACCTGCTGTAGAGAACGTGCACCACACAAATCGCTTAACTGTATTTTATGTGGATCATTCAGTATGTTGCTACTTTTGACGCAGCGATTCTTCTGTTACTTCGTACTTACAACCCTAATATTGCACAGTGAGCTATGAACTGCATTTTATAGGTTAGAACGTAATGATTTTTTACCCAGTGTTTCGATTTCCTAATGTTGCTATAAAGGGTTCATTGGGTAGAAATATATTCCTATTAGTAAAGCCAACTGATGTGGCACGTTTTACATCCTACGTCTATGCTTCCCCACTCCAAACACTCTTAAAATATACTTCCCACTAGAATCTGTGAATTATGGTTCCTACACCTTGTAATCCTCATTGTTTTAAGTAACATTTCCTATAAACTGATTTACACACCTATGATTCATTGGCTCTGTTTAACGTGTGTGTGATGTAATCTACTTTGACACCCTACACTGGTAGGAATAGCGCTTTAAAACAAATGAAAAGCATATGAGTGAGGAGCTTTGGAGAGATGAGGGGCTTTGGTAGAGTGTGGTAGTGTTCATGGAGAAGGTTTCTGGTGGAGTACCAACAAAGATTGTCACACTGGGTGCCACTAGCACTAAAGACGGCCCTGGCTGCATGTTCTTACTAACCCTGGGCAAAGCACTCTGCGAACTGCACGTAGCACAGTGCAAACACGCGTAGCATAGTGCAGCGGTCATTTTATGCTTGCTCGCGGTCCTCAACGTCAAGTTGGCGACCGCGAGCAAGTAAAATGACTTCCACGCGAGACTTTTTCCTTGTTCGCGATCAGCAACATCAAGTTGCCAATCGCGAGCGTGGAAAATAAACCTCCCGGTGAAATTCTGAATGCGGGGAGTTCAGGTTTCTCATTGTGAGTGTTCACATATGCAAACTACCAGTCCGCGTTGAGAAAGCTGCCGCTCGAGTAAAAATCTACTAGAGCGGCAGAAAACTACAGCTCGCACTGTGAAAGATGCCATTTTCAATGATTGCACAGTGCTGGATGCTTGTCCCCACTGTGCAATCAGTAAAAAAGGCATCTTGCACAGTGCGAACAGGGTACTACGCAGTTCACGTAGTGCTACGCGTAGCTCGCATAGTACGAAGTGCACTTTGCGTCGCTTTGCGTAGCACTACTTCGCAAACTACGCCCAGCCCTAGTCTTACCATCAGTAATGTGTGTTCAGGAAATAGAACATTCTGGGTTGCAGCAGCCAAGCTGGGGAATTCCTTACATCTTTACACGTGTTTCCAATCTTCTATCATTACATTTGAAATGTAGTTAAAAATGTAGTCTTACACATTTGAAGGACTCTTTATCTTTGTTCAAGCGGTTGCTGATGTGCTCTAATCCGGTAAATAATATCATTTTTTAATGAAATAATAGAGCTTCTTTTAAAGAAAGATGCACACCTTGTGTTAATTAAATGTTTGTCTCAAACTCTTCACTCTGTTTTCTTTTTTAAACACCTATGAACTTCTAGGCCTGATTTTATTTATTGTCAGTTTCCTCCCCTAAGGGGTCGAGCAACAACACAATCTAGGAAAATTTAAACATTTAAATAAATGAACACATTTTTTAGCAAATGAGTCATTTTGACTTACTAAAACCTTAAAAGCTTGCTTCACAAAGTAGTAAATCTGCACTCATAGAATTACTCCTATGAACGGGGTCAGATTTGCTAATTTTTTTGCCATTCAGAGATGTGAAGAGATAGTAAATGCTATGTTATTGTTGGAAATAGCCCATTTTTCCGGCTTACCCTAAACGTTAATCCTTTGTCCTCTGTTTTTAAATTTGTTTTTGCTGGCTTTAGAACCCTGAGCACTTTACCACTGCAGACCAGTGCTCTCTTATCTATCATGGGATGACAATTGGTTTATCTATGATTGATATATTTGATTCACTTATAAGTCCCTAGTGGTATATCATATACCCATGGCCTGTAAACAAAATGCTTCTAGTGGACCTGCGGCACTGATTGTGACACCCACAGAATTTGCCTTTCAAACCAGACTCAGGCCTGCCACTGCAGGGCCTGAAGGCACCGTTTACTGCTATCCTGAGTCTTGACTTGGCATTTCCAATTACTTGTAAAACCTTAAACTCGCCTTCTATTACATATCAGTCACTCCCAAGTTAGGCCTTAGGTAGCCCTAAGGGCAGGGTGTGGTGTAAGTAACAGTTAGGACACATACCTTTCTGTTTTACATGTCCTGGTAGTGACAACCACCCATGTTAATTTTCTCTACTATGAAGCCAGGTCCTCTCAAAGGTTAACATTGGGAATTCCTTAAATAGGCGTGTTAAGTGTAATTCCTGATTGCAGAGGAGTAGCTGTTTTATATCTTTGGATTGGAAATGACAACATCTCTTTAGTGGATAAGAAGGATCTGGTATTACTAATCTAGAAATGCAACTTTTAGAAAGTGGACATTTCTCTACTCTCAGCTCTCTTGCGTGCCTTGCAGCCTGTCTCCAATACAAGTCTTGGGTGGGGTGACAGATGCACTTTGTGCATTCCCTCTAGACAGCCATAAGTACAGGACACTTGCATTTGCACTCATCTGCATGCTGATGGATCTTCCAGGGCAAGAGAAGCTGCCACGTACACCTGAATATGGAGGAGTGTGGCTCACTGATGGAGGAGTGTGGCTCACTGATGGAGGAGTGTGGCTCACTGATTAGAGCGGCAGACCCTGATGCAGAGGTCTGGCCCAGGACCAGGATTCAATTCCCGTCGCGGCAGGGTCTTGAGCTCAAATGTCTGCGGACCCGATAATTCTCGGCACGGTGCCTACTTTAATCATGGGGTTCCACGCTGCAACTCTGGGCAATAGCTTGCTTAGTCTCCACACCGGCCCTAATCGCTAAGGATGCCTGGCTTCACCAGGGGGGTGCCCAGGAGCTGGGCGCCTCACAGGAACAGGCCAGGACGGGTTCCTCAGCGGTTTATTCAGCGCGGGGACACACTGGTAAGTGTAACCATGCGCTTTATAAGCTTCACAATTACAATTAGGAGCCTGGCCTCATACAAAACACTTATTTACCCCCAACAGATAGGCTGACAGACAGAGCTGGTCTGAAAGGAGACTTGTGCACTACATGGGCTTTGCTTTGTGGTCACCTCCACTTCAAAGGAACATTTTGGAATAAGTATTGGGTCTTTGACACCCCTATCACTAGTTCACTTGGGGACCCTAAGGAAACTCTGCCAAGAAGAAGAGCTGTGCCACAGGAGGGACTGCCACTTTGCTAACTGCTTTGCTGTGTTGGCCGGCTGCCTAGTAATTGTTGGGCTACAGGAGCGACTACCGCTTTGCCATCTGCTCTGCTAAGTTCATCTGCTGGCTGCTGCCTCTGACCTGGGTGGTGAGAAGGACTGGTCTAGTTCTCTACAACCTTTTGCAACCTAAGTAAATCCAAGGGTTTATTTGCTTTCCCCCTGTTCAGAAAATCTCAGGGCAATCAAAGATTTCATTCACAAATGCGCCAGCTGTTAGGCTCTGCTAATCTGGAAACTGACCCTGCCTGACCTGCCCTCAACCAGTGCCAGGCCTTTGAAGAGTGTAGGCAGGTGCATTTAGGAAGCCACATGCACCAGTGCAGTGAACTTATCAAGAACCGCTGTGTCTGCCCAGTTGAGCGTACACCATCGTCTTTATAAACTTCACTGAAGCGGCAGCATCCGAAGGCAGTCCAGCATGACCCAGTGAACTCTGCACGCATCAAGAAAAGACAGGAATCTGCTCTCCACACTCTAATCACTGCATTAAATTCAGCAAGGGTACACTCTAGCAATGCAGGTCATGATACCTAGTCCAACAGCACCTCTGCAATGCCAGGAGAAGGCACTGTGCACGAGGTCCCTGCCGCCCACCAGCGCTCTAGTGGGTAGCCCAAACAGAATGAGATGATCAGTCTCCCACAAACTTGACATTGTATTTTAACTGTAATAACTTTGGAAGCATTGCTTCATGCTTACTCCGGGAGACAATCTGCTCCCAATTCACAGTGTGGATCGCTGTCATTTTCTCAGCTTAACCGTAAGGAACCTATTGAAAGGAAAACGGCACTTTCAGCACAGTACATTCTTGAAGTTTTCGTAACTCAAGATGTCTTAATAGGGTTCTTATCATTTGTATCTTGTTTGGAAGAGTGAGAAATATACTATTTTCATAACTCATTATGGAATCGTTTTGTGGTGTTTTCACTGTGTTACTGTATTCACAACTGCTTTACACATTGCACTGTATGTACGGCTGGGCTCACTGTAGCGGGCACCAGAATTTTCCTCTGGTGGACCGCCAGGGTGGGTGCTATTTTGGACCCATGGTGGGGCCCCTTTAACAAAACAGCTGCATTGTTTTCCACTAGCACCCTCCCTCCCTGCCCTCCCCTCCTCACGGCCAGTCCAACTCGATTGCTAGGGTCGGTTTGCGTGCCCAGTCCAGCCCAGCTTGTATGTTTTGCCTGACTGCTCCGAGCCAAGCTACCAGAGAGTGAGCACGGGCTGATTTAAGTTTGTGACTGACTTACCCTAACTAGAATTGCGGACCCTACTTGGACAGGGTGCATATCTCTGCCAACTAAATCCCACTTTCTAACAGTTATGTTATGTTATTCAATATTTATAAAGTGCTTATTCTCCTGAGGGTAGCATGGCACTAACCTTGAGGGAGAGATTAACATAGTGGGGCCTAACCTTAGGAGTGCAACTCAAATGATTCCTTAAAGAGACAGATTTTTAAAGCAGCCCAAATGTTTTTAATTCAGTAAGGGATCGAATGCGCAGTGGGAGGGAGTCACATGCGGTCATGGCTAACATCAAGAACCTGCAAGCTCGAACTTTTGGTTTGCACGATCTTGATACCACCAGAAGATTAGGTTAAGAAGAGAAGAGTTCCCTCTTTGTGTTGGTATCTCACCACTCAATTGGTCAAGAAATCTGGGGACACCCAATGCAAAGCCTTATAATCTAAGCAGCAATTTTTAAGCTGAATACTTCACTGGCAACCAGTGGAGGCATTTCAGAAGAGGTAAGGTGTGTGATCTGCAAGAGGCCTTAAAGACCAGCATGGCCGCTGCATTCTGAAGTAGTTATAATCTTGTAATATCACAATTTGGGAGACCAAAGTAAATGCTATTTGCATAATCCACTCTACCGCCGATGATAGCGGCCATAATAGTACCCATTGCATTATTTTATTTAATAACAGTAGCACTATAGTTTTTTAAAGTCATCATAAACTATTCCTTATTAATGGAGGAATGTAAAAAATCATTGAGTGGTCTTACTAAGGCAGGGGTTATAACCTGCATGACTCGAGGCAGACATGGATCTTGGGAGGAGCCTGATTTTATTTTTAGTAGCAAGAGTAGCAAGGAATCTTGTTTTAAAGGGGAAGAGGTAGCTAACTTTATGCAGTCTTGTTCCTTCTCCTCTAACTTTTCATTCCCAATCATAGGGCTATCAGCAATAGCCTCTTTGACTGACCTTTTCTTTCAGTGAAGAACCTATTCAGATCATTGCTGTGTTCTTGGGAAACTGGTGTAGGTTCTGTCCATAGATAAGCTGCTGTGCACAATTTTGAAGGTTTCTCTCTGGGGTTACTGCCTTCGCAAACCCTTTTGTAATAGTAGGTGATCTCAACTTGTACAATCATTTTTTGTAGTTAATTAGAGCTTTCTTGTAATTAACATTACATATTTAATCGTATTTACAACACCATTTCCACTCCAAGGCACATTTTAGCTTCTATTAAATCTCTGGAAAACCAAGACGCAGATACCTTTCCACTGATTTTCTGTCTGCAGTGTAAACTCATTACCTACACTATTAATCGAGTATGTCTGGAATGATGCACCAGTTTCACATTTCCAGCTGTACTATTCATAATTTCTTGTGACATATTTCACATAGCTCTCCTTCAGATGGGAAATTGCACACATTACAGTTCCACATTGAGGACAGGCAGTCCCTCTGTGCAATTGCAATTTGTTTCATTTTGTTCTACTTTTGTTTTTATCCATGGGGAACACGTTTCCCCACAGGCAAAACTCTTCCTTAAGTACCATAAAGTGTAGGAGTGTTGCACTTGCTTTAGCCACCTTTAAAAAGGATATATGTCAGCCAATTGTAGCAGCAGTTTTCTGAACAAGTCTAGTGTGACAAAGGGTTTCATTTGCAAACTCTGAAGGTAAACCCTGACTTGATCCACCTACTCTCAATAGGAGTTTCTCCATTAGGGCTTTGTGGCTACCCCCTCTCAAATGCCTACAAATGCCTGCACAAATATTGAATTGATCGGTTTAATAAACAATTGCATCTCTATACAAATCAATGTGTCTGGGCTGTTTGTTCCAGGCTGCCTGCCCCAACTCGCTCTGAAGCAGGAGAGGGAAGCCAGGCAGAAAATCAACTTTCTGAACTGTGATGCACGACAGAGGGCTTACTGTTCTAAAGCCCTTCATTGTCATTGTAGTCTGTAGTAGTATGCACTATATGCCACAGTTTCGGGTGTCAGAGTCTCCATCCCTGCGTGACGGCAGCCATCCGTCAGTCACAGGCATAGATCCCACTCTTTCCTATTTGTCACACTTAAGAGTGAAAGCAATCATGTCTGATTTGGTGCCTTGCCCTCGGTACTGGTAAGTGTTATATTTCTAATTATGCGTTATGTATATTGTGCTGAGACCCCTGGTCACGCTAAACTCCCCACTATGACATCCCAGGCCAGGCTGTACGGCAATGTTGCGCTCTGCGGGGCAGCACCTGGTGAGTGTTCCCCGGGTGAAGCGCTGTCGCTGCCTGGTGGCAAAGTTATGGAACTCCTTGCCTGTGCAGATACGCAGTATGGAATGTCTGCTCGCTTTTAGGAAAGCCATTAAAACCTTTCTCTTTCCCTTAATGTAGCCTTTGTGGTCTTCTTTTAAGGCTATTCTGCTGTGGTGTCTGGCCCGCCTTACTGATGCTGAAAGCGCCGGGACGCCCCTTCGCTGGGGAAGCCATGCGCTATACAAGAATGGGTAACATAACATAACATAACGATGGCCCCTTCAGAAGTAAAATTGCTTTATTTGCTCCCCTGCAAAATTAATCCAAAAGACAAGCAGTGTGTTTGTTCCACTGCAAAGTTGATTTAAATCTCTGAGTGAAGCATAAAGCAAGTAATATGTGCTTATAGTGAAGGCAGTTATCAGCCGTTAGGAAATAAAACTGGCTCTATCTTCATGCTGTTAACATTAATGCCAAAAACATGGATTGATTAATGAACAATGAATGTTAAAGACCTTAGGCAATGCATGTCGGCGATTTAGTTCCTCTCTTATTTCACGTTTTACTTAACTGTGCATTCTCCAAGAGTCTTACCTATTTTACGATGTTGTGTTTCTGTATTTTTTCCATGCATCTTATTATTCTTGCTTAGTGCATACTTTGAGTTGTGCCAGGTGAAGAGCTTTGAATGAGAGCTCTGAGGCTGAAGCCAAGTCAAAGTGCCTGGCAGTGGATTGACCTCTGCAGAGCACACAAAACAATGGTCATGTATTCCAGTTGCAATTGAAATTTCATGGAAAAATGTGTAAAGGGATACACAGATGTCAGAATATTTACAAGGCAAGAGGAAATACATTGTTTAAATGTGCGTGAGGGCAGGGTATGTTTGAAAGTGGTTAAGTGAGGGAAATGTGAAAAAGTGCATTTCGGGAAGAGTGAAAGAAGGGTGCTGAAGAGAGGCGATTGAAGATGTGCAGATAGATGAGATATGAAGAGAACAAGGGCATGCATACATATCTAACGTAAAGCGCAAATAACTGAAGGCTGAAACACCATCCACATGCCTTTATACTATTTATTTCTCAGACTCACAATTTCAGGATCGAAGCATTTCCAACGTTAATTATTTATAACAAATCATTGTTGCTTCTCATTTATCTTAAACAGCTGACAACCATTGACAAAGCCAATCATACTGACAGGTTTTAGGCCTATGTCAATTGTTGTGCTATATTTCTGGATGCAATTACATCTCAGAGAGAAATCAATACCAGTTGGGTGACACACCATGGGAATCAGAGACATTTATTACATGTTCCCTTTTAGAGAGCACCCACTTTTTTCATCCCATTTAAAGACCTGCCTGCACTTATTTCTATAAAACTGATTGCAGCCAGCAGCTGTGGGTGTTTACCGAAGCCTGGTTAGAGCATTTTCTTCCACTGTTGATGTTACATGCAGTGCAAGGCACTGGGCAGCACACACTTGAAAGGGCTGAAGTTGTTGCACCGTACAAGTTGCACATTACAGTAATTGTTGGATATATTAATACAGTGAAATATGGGGCCGTCTTTAATGTGTTAATATTTCAAGACTATACATTATCACTAAATTCATTTCATTTAAAATGCTTAATTTGCCAATCTTTTTTTAAATTTTTTCTCCGGGCGTGGGGACACCCTGCAGCCACTTTTGTCATTAAGCTTGCTTGCATCTCCCACTACATAAAAGTCATACCCAACTTTTACGCCCCACCAACGGCCACTGGATTTGTGTCCCTGATCACCTAGGTATTTGTCTCATGTTATTGAAATTAGGTTTGCTCTCTGATAGACAAGAAAGAGTATCATCACTTATGAGGTGCTGCAAGTATCATCACTTTTGAGGTGCTGCAGTATGTTATTTCTCGTGGCCACCACAAGACAGCTACGCTACCATCAGTGAAGAGAGAAACAAATGCTGCATTGGCAGATAATATCACTGACAGTTTAAAAAAAAAAATTGTATGTGACCTCTAACTAGTGCGAAAAGTGTCCTTTTTAGTTAAATCAGGAAATTGTTCCTCGGAAGAATGCAAATGAATATGTTGATAAACTGCAATTCGCCATAATTTGGCAAAGCTGTGTAAAATAATTCCAACAGAATGTAAAAAATACATTGAAGTTGGCATGCTTAAGAAGCACCTCAGTTCTGCATTGATTTCAAGATGATTCAGTACATTTTCAGAAGACTCTTTAGAAAGCCATACCCTGCAGTGCTGGAGAACTGACTGATGATGACAAGAGTAGCCCTGGTCATTTCGGACAGGACCTTCCTATGGACAAACAGGTTGTAAGTGGTGTGTGTGTGTGTGTGCATGATTGTGTATGTGTGCCATTCTTAAGAAAAATTATTACATCCAAGACATTCAAGGTCATAAGGCCATCCACTTGCAAGAGCAGGTGATGAAGTGAGCACAAAACATCCATTTGCTGCTGCCGATGGTGATTTCATCTAGCTGCAACAGGCTGTTTGTCTGAAAATGAAACAAGACAATCCTCAAGCCTTCCAAATATTTCAGTCGAGTCACCTAATGGATCATTATGCAAGCGTGGAGTTAGTTCAAAATCATCTCAGATAAAAGCAACTGCGGCAGATCACAAGCCCCAGATACCTCTGCTCAGCTTAAGCACAATTGTTCACAAGGAACTAATTTCTGTCAACCAAACTTTTTGTTTTGAGCAAGTTTCAACTATCTTGCAATGATTTAGGCAAACATTTATGTATTTAATGAAATACATCTGGAGAGAAACAGCCCAACCAATTTTACTTATTCAACACTCACTTCAGCAGAAGTGAAAGCTTTTTAATTTGCAACAGCATGAACTGGGATCCCAAAAATAGCATTTTTTCTGTGTATTGACAATATTTACATATACATTTATACAAGAGAGATTGTGACTCATTTGACCCCAGTGGAGTGACCATAACCAACAAGTGAGTAAGGTAAAGTGACAGTTATAAAAGGAATGGGTTATTGGAATTCAGGGATGTCCATTGTGTTTTTTGAGTAAATCTTGTGTTCTAGAGAATATCCTAGTCTTCTGGACTATCCTCTGTAAATAGTCAATGAGGTGTCTGCCCTCTGTCGATAGCGGGGTGTCTTCAGGAAGGAAATTCTGGGGACTAGATAATGGGGAATAAATTATTGTTGTTTCAGTAGGGGGTGGGCTGTAATGATGAGAGAAAAACAAGCTTACCCAGGGTAAAAGATGTATGATGTGGGTTCAGGAATGCATTATCTTCTGATTTTAAGGATCAATTAATGGTGCAGTCTAGGTGGACGTTCAAGACTGTTGGTAGTAGTAGTTGTTCAGGTGAGCTATAGGCATCCATTGCTTTATTGATAATGGAAAAGCAAAAGGTTATCAGGACGTGTGCAACCTTACATACTACTACCACTATTGACAGCATGTTTGCGAGAGCCGTTGGGGTAATCTCAAATGAAATTGTGTTGATTTGATCTGAGGCATCCTCTAAGGCAACAAGAAGATGAGGCAGGCCCTCCCTGTCCACTTGCTGACACTAGTCTGCTTAGCTTTTCCTGCAACCAGTTTACCTACTATTTCCCTGATAAAAAAATGGGGCTTCGTGTACTGTGCCAATTAATGCTCACACCTGGTTAGACTCACTCAAAAGTTCATTCACGAGCCAGCCTGAGCCTAAAAAGAGGAAAACAGGGGGGGTGCATAGGAGAGTTGCAATAGCATCCTCAATTAAACAACAGTCCTTACGAAGTTTTGGACAGAGCCTGCTTTTACCGTGGGTTAAACCCAAAAGTGAGACTCAAGCATCACAGACAGAGTGGCCTCCATGTGTAGAAGAACATCCCCAGGCATTATTAAACAATGATATTAGCACTTTGATGGGGGCACTAGGTGGCGCACTTGTGCATGGAAGCCTCTTTGTAAGGCTCTCACATCCTGGCGACCAATATCCTGTAATCGATCCTCTTATAGGCGACTGATCGGGCTGAAATTGCCCTCGCCTGCTCAGGGGAGTACGCGGAGCCTCCGGTGCAAGTTTGGAGCGGATTGGATGCTGTATGCCACCGGTAGAGACATCCTAATGTGCAGCGGGGATTGCTGCCGGAGACTCCAGCACGCCCGGATGGCCTGCCTGCGGACGCGAGGTCGGGGCTTCGTGAGCGCCAACTAGGCCCTGAAAGGCGCGAAAACGCCGGAGGACTGCGAAAACTCGGCGGTGAAGGGCAGCGGACCCGGTCTTCCCCTCACGGAAGGACACTGCCAGTGGAGCAGGTACTATCCTGTCCCTCCTGCTTACCGAGGGCAACTGAAGGCTTTCCTACTGTTTCTGCTGACCCGGCGCGGCCTGACTCTGCGGAGCACGTCTCCCACCCTGCCATCTCCCCATCAAGAATACCGGCCAGTTCTGGGAAGGGGCCCTGCTGCCATTGGACCCTCTGGAGCCCCGACTCTCTTAGCCTTCGATGCAAGGGCCACCCCGCTGGGCATCTGCATTGCGCATAAGTGGACTTTACCTGAGGCATTACCACCGGCAGTGAAAACCACCGCCCCGGCCATAGCACCTCGTCCTGAGCCTGCGTGTGAGCGCTGGGGTGCGAGGGCTGCTGGCTGGGGGCCGGGGCTGCAAACTCTCGCCATACCATAGCCCTCCCACCCTGGCATTGCGTGGGACATAAGCTCACTTCCCGGATTGCTAAGGGGGTACTGGACCTCATTCTATGCGACGTGTGTGCCTGGGGTGAGCTTGGTCGCAACACGTAACTGCGGTGCACACTCCCTCAATCCTCGAGAATCTGGGCCCACACCTCTAAAATTCGACTGGGGAACCTGCTTCTTACCCCCGCCTGGCATATACTCCTGCACGACAAACGCCCGTCCTATGACAGCTGACATTTTGGTGGTAAGCTCCTGAGTGTTGCTCAGAGGGACGGCTGCACCGTTGTATTACCGGAAGACTGCCAGGTTCCACGCCGAGGGGTGTGCTGTGCCCGGGGATAGCGACAATCGCCTACCTGCGCCTGCTGCCCGTGTCCCCCCCACTCCCCTACCACGTACGCAGGTGCTGCCCCATATCGGAGTGCGGCTAGTGGGAGGGAGTTCCACGGCTTGATCTGCTGAACAGTGGAATTGCTTAGGCGGAACGACTCTTGCTGTCTTCCAATTCACGGATTCACCCGCCTTGGCTGGGCCGCTAAGATGGGTCGGCCTGACACGCGGCAACCGAAGCTTACGTTTGATGCCGCTAAGAGGACGAATCGCACCAGCCCAGAATCTCAGAAACAGATAGAGGCTAACAATCCCTCTGATAACCAGGCGACCATCTCCACGGATACCCAGGAACTTCTTCGTGAAATGCGCCAGGGATTCGCGACCATCGCGGACAAGGTGGACAGAATGTCGTCCCGTATTGGATGCTGTAGTCCACAAATTGGAGGTCCACGAGGGGAGGTTGACGGAAGTGGAACAACGGGTATCGGATGTCGAAGACACCTCCGGACAACATACAACACGACTAGCACGAATGGATAACTTATTGCGCACCATAGCGGCTAAGAATGAGGATTTGGAAGCGAGAAGCCGGCTTAATAACATACGCATAGTTGGCATTCCGGAGTCCACCAATGTGGGTAGAATGGAGGAATATGTGGAACGCCTGTTGAGGAATGCAGTGGGATCGGAAGCATTCTCCCCCCAGTTTATAGTGGAGAGGGCGCACAGGTCCCTGGGACCGGTGCCCAAACCGGGCATGAAGCCGAGGCCTATCATAGCCCATCTGTTAAACTACAGGGATAGAGATGCGGCTTTACGAGCAGCTCGCTCTTCCAACAAGCTCGTATGTGATGGTAACGAATTCACAATCTATCCTGACTTCACACCCATGGTACAGGAAGAGCGGCGCAAATTTCTGGAAGTTAAAGCAAAGCTTCGGTCCCTACAAATTGACTATGCATTACTCTATCCGGCTAGACTGCGAATCACTTATCAAGCGCGCCAAAAAATTTTCACGAAACCGCAGCAGGTTGAAGACTTCATTAAGCAAGTAAAACGTTCAGCACACCAGCATAGGGAGGAGGCGGATGAACCTGACCGCGGAAACGACCGGCTTGAAGATGATGAACACTGACCCCGCTGCTATTACACCATTGGATGTTACAGTGGTTCCTGTATGTGAGTACTGATATGGGGTACACAGAGTGATGGGGGCTGTAGTAACGGCCCATCCGTCTCCCCCTTCCCGACAAGATGGGCGAGGGCTGAGGCCTGGGACACACTGAAACTGTACTGCGTCGCCAGGTACCCCCCTCTCTCCTGATAGCTGAGGTTGGTCTGCCATGGGCGGCTGATGGAGAAGAGGGGTTGTTGTGTTGCCACCTAGAATGGTCCCTAACGGGTATTACCCATGCTGTTACTGTTGTTGTAGCAGGGATTATTATCATCCCTGGTTGTTGAGGGAGATGGGGAGGGTAGGGGAGGGAGGTAGCACTGGCAAGTTGGGGTTGCCTCTGTGGGAGGTGGGGGGGATTGGGGGAATGTTTGGTTGATACGTGAACTGTATGAAGCTCTGATACACGAGAAAAAGGCCACAGTCATATACTTGAGGGAAGTGAATTGGATTATTGTTATTTACACTATGGGATTGGGGGGAATGCACCGCACATTTTTACAGCACAACCAATTAAGCCGATATAGGTGCGGGGACTGATAACCGATGTAATTTCATATCCTGGAATGTAAGAGGGCTAAAAGATGCGCGTAAGCATAGACAATTGTTGGCGTATTGGGATAGACACAATGTGCAGGTGATTATGCTACAAGAGACTCATATTCCCCCATCAACCAATTCTACATTCGGTGCGAGATGGGCGGGGGTGAGGGTTTTCTCGAATTTCTCCTCATATGCTAGAGGCACTGCCATTCTTATACACCGAAATCTCCCATTCATGCTGCAGGGGCAACAAACTGATACAGAGGGTAGATATGTCATTGTCTGGGGGAGGCTGGGCGGGGAGACGATTACTATTGCCAACTGCTATGCTCCCAATGTTGATGACCCTCATTTCTTCACCCGACTCTGGGGAGGTATAATGGATGTTGGCTCCAGGTATCTGGTCTGGGGCGGAGACCTTAACGTAGCCTTACACCCGAGACTGGACAGAGCAGATGGATGCTCAACATACCACACCAAGGCGAGAGATTCCCTTGAGGGGATAGTTGAGGAGGGAGGGTTGATTGATAGTTGGATACACTTACATCCTGATTTGCTGGAGGGCACACACTTTACGTCCTACACGGGCACATGGGCTAGAATTGATTACATCTTCGTGTCCCAGAATTTGGCCCCGAACGTTCTAACTTCTCGACATTTACCCAGAACACACTCCGACCATTGCACTGTTCTCCTATCTTTAGATATGCCTGGTTTTCACAAACCACGCCCGCCCTGGTGACTACATCCCAACATCCTGATTGACACCGTCTTCTGCGAGGAACTCAGAACCGACATAGAAGACTTCTTTCCCCGTAACAAAGACACGGTGGATAGTGTAGAAACAGTGTGGGAGGTGTTTAAGGTTACGGTACGGGGGTGGTGTATAGCTAAAAGCTCGGGGGTGCTAAAGGATATACAGCGAACACTATGCAGATTGGAGGAGGAGTTGAGAGCTTTAGAGACTTGCATGTCGCAGGGGATTGATGGGGAGGCGCACAGCGCGTTCAGAACTAAACTGTCAGAGTACGAAGCGGAAGCACAGAGAGAGGTACATTTCAAAGGGAAACACTGGCGAGCCCGTGCTTATAATGAGGGAGGGAGACCAGGAAGAGCACTGGCCATGGCAGTGAGGATGGCACGAGGTTCGAACACAATCTTGGAACTAACTGCAGCAGATGGGGAGGTGCACAAAGACAATGATGGTATACTCAACACACTCCAGGCACACTACAAACAATTGTATACCTCGAGAGCCGCTGGGGAGTTTGACCTGGATAGCTATCTGGGGGATATAGCACTTTGCTGGATAAGCGATGTCCACAGACAGTTTCTGGGGGCACCACTTGAGCTGGATGAGGTACGGGATGCCATAATGTCCCTGAGCAACGGGAAAGCACCAGGTCATGATGGTCTCCCTGCGGAGTTTTATAAATGCTACGTGGAGATTATGGCTCCGGTGCTACGGGAGGTATTCGATGATGCAATGGAAGTGGGAATGCTCCCGAGATCTATGCGAGAAGTAATCATAACATCTTTACTTAAACCCGGGAAGAATGCTACACAGTGTGACTCGTATCGCCCACTGTCGTTACTAAACTGCGACGCCAAAATTCTGGCGAAGGTGCTCGCGACCAGGCTTTCCTTACTTATGACCACAATCATTTTGCCGGACCAGTCCGGCTTTGTCCCCACGAGATCTACCTCGCACAACCTTTGCACAGTATTTTCCCTAATTCAAACGGTTCACCCTGAGATTCCCCTTGCCGGGGTTTTTTTGGACGCCTCAAAGGCATTCGATTCTGTGGAGTGGGGATTCCTCTTCGCGGTCTTGCAAAGGATGGGATTCCCCCCTATCTTTGTGGCCTGGGTACGATTGCTCTACACATCTCCAACGGCAAGAGTGCTTGCAAATGGTCAACTTACTGCCGCTTTTGCAATAACGAGGGGGACCCGGCAGGGGTGCCCCCTCTCCCCATTACTTTTCGCGGTGGCGATAGAGCCGCTGGCCTGTCGAATTCGACAGCTCCACAAAACCAGCGCCTTCAATTGCTTTCAGCACCAACTCTCAATCTCGTTGTACGCCGACGATGTCACTCTTTACGTTAAGAATCCCCAAACTAATCTAAATTCGCTACTACGGGAGTTCGTTACCTTCGGATACCTTTCAGGTGTCTCTATTAACTGGAACAAATCCCAGCTCTTCCCTCTGACACCGGCAGTCTCCGAATTCCCGCTAGATTACCCGCTCGAGTGGTGTACTTCGGAATTACGCTACCTGGGGATACAGATATCAAGAGACAAAGGGGATACATTGCGAATGAACTATGGAGTGGCCATCACCAAGCTGACGGATTCAGTGACGCGGTGGATCAAACTACGCGTGTCTATGGCGGCAAGAATTTCCCTCATAAAAATGGTGGTACTGCCACGCTTCTTGTATATGTTCCTTAATATTCCCTATCACCCAGGCGCATACTTTTTTAAAACCTTACGCTCTGAACTTATTCGACTGGTGTGGGGGGGAAGGCAGGCTAGGCTCCGCTGGGCGGTAATGACACAGCCCTACAGGGCGGGTGGCTTCGATGTCCCGGACTTCGAAATATACTATTTAAGTGCTCAGGCGCACTACCTGTATCATTGGTTATGGCCTACTTCTTTCATGCCGCAGGTAGCAGCGGAGGACTGGATAGCACACCCGCTGCCATTGGTGGGAGTGGTGCACGCCCCCACAGCCGCACTGGAAATGCACTCTAACACGGTGTCCTGCACGATAGAGGCATGGCACAAAATAGGGAGACGACTGCAAACCCCGTTACTTTATACGGCTCGTATGCCACTATCCTACCATCCACAGATGACGCTCCTGCAAGAGGTAGGATTCCAACGAATGTGCAAAAGGTTGAAAGTGTGGGTATGGGGGGACCTATTCCGCGATGGGAAGTTCCGATCTCGAGATGACTTTTTCGGAGATAGCGCACATAACCCACTGGAGCTATTCTACTACCTACGGCTCAGGGAAGGCTTGAGAGCCTTATTACCTGATTATCCTCATGAACCCCCCAGTTTAGCCCCGCTCACGATAGTGTTGAATAGCTCTGATGGCGCGCACCTAGCTTCTAAACTATATAAGTGCATACGAGAGGGACTACCGGTAGTGGATAGTGCGGCTAGAGCGCACTGGACAGGGGTTTTTGGAAGTGATATCACAGATGCACAATGGGAGTACTGCTGCGACTTGTCGGGAGAAGTAATGTCTAGCTGTCATCTTAAAATCATACATTATAAATTCCTCCATAGGTTGTACTACACTCCAGCTAGGAAGTTTCGGTTCGGCCTAACCGACTCGGACAGGTGTGAGCGATGTAGACAGGAAGGGGCGGACTTCTTGCATTTATCGTGGACCTGCCCGCAAGTACAGGAATACTGGGCGCGGGTCTGCGAGGGCCTGTCCCACATGATAGGTGTTGCGCTGACCCCAGATCCGATGATGTTCCTTCTAGGCTATACTGCGCAGATAGTGCGGACGGTTAGGAAATTCACTAATGTAGCACTACTATTGGCAAGAAGACATTTAGCATGTAGATGGGGCCGGGGCCGCGCTCCTAAGTTTAAGGATTGGATGCATGACATGTTATACTGTCAGGAGCAGTATGGAGTATTTTCAGAACTGGTGCCTCTAAACTCGAGACCGGCGGACATTTGGAGCCCCCTACAGACTTACCTTCTCACTAGAGCATCGCAAGGGGAGGGAGACACTGACACTGCCGACACAACACACACACTGATTACCTAGCTGGCTAGTTCTCATTTACCATTTCTTGACCTGTGCTGGAAGGGCTGTATTGGAGGGTAATTGTACTGTTATGGATATGTCCGGTGTGGAGATCCCTTTCCGGAAACTGTGTATTAATTGGTTAACGGTGTACCTCTGAAGCTGTACTGAACGCCTAAATCGATGCTTCTCATGTACTATCTAACGCCAATGCATCGGCCCGACCTCCCTAGCTACCCTAATATGCTACCTACTTGCATCATCTTCCCTGGTAGACATGCCTCACTGTTCAACTGGCGGGTACTGCATATACTCCCCTAACTTCCATGGTACTACTGTGATCTGTCGATTGTATTACAACCTGTCCCGTCTTATGGACTGCATGCCCTCCTCGATTGTTCCCCTACAGCTAAGATTTGATATGAATGTATTATTACTCTAATACATTGCTGATGGTTGACCCTGACTACACTCCCTAGGTCTGGGAGATACATACCTCTGATTGCCACAATATATGTGTATCGCTGCCGGCCTTGTATGGTTGTAGGCACACTGCTGTGTATGACTGCTTGAATGTTAATAAAAGTTTATAATCCCCAAAAAAAAAAAAAATATATATATATATATATATATATATATTAGCACTTTGATTACCCAATTTAGTGCCATACTTGATTAAAAATGAAGCCCAATTATACAGGTTTGGACTGGATAGAAGGACTTCTATGTGGATATCCTTAGTGAGCTAAGGCACCTAAAATCAGTAGTACTGTATGCCCTATACTACCATCAACCCAATTTAATTGTCACAATTTAAGGATGGACATTGTTCCTGCTACAATGAATAATTTACATGGGAATTCTACACGAGCTACCAGAAGCCAGTTATGCAAGGCTTAGGCTACAGTGATTATCGATACGGGCACCACCATCCCAACTAAGGAGAGAGAGACTGAGAGGAGTAATCATAATGGTCCATTAGGAGGAGCTCCAGAGTGCATTGTTCCCTGTAAAGCATACTGGATCTATCAACTGCAGTTTGCCCATTGATACTGGTACTTGCTGATGTTCCTCCCTTGAAGTCAGGCTTCGTTGAGTTTTGGGCACAACAAAAGAACAGTACTGTACATTGGTTAAACAGACATAAGTATTTTGATACCAGGAAAGTGGAGGAAATTATTATGGTACGGAGAGTTGGTTGGGTGGGTGAGAGGGGTATGGACATTTCAGGTTATTGCATACTGGTAAACTTTAGTGTTACAATATACATGAGCAACATCTTGAAACAGAGAGAATCATCACATCACATCAATTCCCAGATTGTGTCACTACCCCTCGGATATTTTTTTAAGCCTGCAGTATGGCGCCTTTTCTGGATGCCTCCTCCAGGGAAATGTACCCATTAACCTGCACAAACAGGTTTGATGTACTTAATAGTTTGGAAGATGTTGAATGATTACCAGTGGCTGTGGTCCCTAAGCAGTGATTACCTAGCTTTCCCATGGCTGTTAACCCCATTGTTGTTGCTTCCCCTGCTGAAAGATTGTGAGCTGGAATGTGGCAGGACTCTGTTCTAAGTTGTGTTTGCCTGATTGGCTTTCATTTATCAAAAGTTACAACTTTATCATGTTGCAGAAGACACATGGGAGGTTGTGCCTTCTCTTTTGGATGGGTTTCAATGTTATGTTATCCCAGCTACTAAATCACATTGCGGGCGAGTGGCTGGCGGGCTGGCAGTTTCGCTTAACATAGCTCTAGGGGGCTACATGGATGTTCTGGAAACAGCTAGTACTAGCTTTCAGGTATTAGGCCGGTGAACCCATCTCTATCCGGTTAATTTTTATAACAAAAATGTCATCAATGTACCTAATCCAAAGCTTTCAGAATTGTCCAACTTTCTTACTAAGTTATCTAACAAAGTTGTTACCTAAGGCCACGCACTGTATTTGTGTCTGGCTGGAGATTTCAATATTCAGCTCCTTCCTTGTTGAAATACTCCAGCTCCTACTGGGAATGGGTTGGATCCAAGAAGCCAGGAGTTGGAGATGATAGTAGCATCCTTTGATTTAGTGGACATAATGGAAACTGCAGGGAAAGATATTATTGCCCCACCAACATATAAAGGTAGAGGGGTACCTTACACAATTGATTATGTATTTGTCCAAAGGAGTTTGGGGGAGGTTCTGACGTATAGAGCTGTTGCTTTATTAACTCTTGACAATATCAATACTCTTGAGGTCACACTCTCAATGGTTTTAAGGAAAGTGTTTAGGAGAGAGATTGGGGCTAGTAACCTTCAATCTTCCATGGATAATTTAAAGCTGATATGGAAAATGTGTGATCCTGCCCGAACTCAAGAAGCAATTCTAAAAAAGAATATGAAGCTAGTGAAAGTTTTGTTTGTCAGAAGAAGACAGTGTGCCTGCATTGTGGGCACATTTAATGATCTCTGCTCCAGTGTGAAAATACACTTTTCTTAAACTGGTATGCTCTTTTAATAAGCTACACGGCTGGTTTGATCATGAATTGACCGTGGTTAACAGGGAGTTGAAAACAGCACTTGAGTAAACACCTAAAGATCAAGCACTAGTTACTATTCTGAAGAAACAATAAAATGCAGTCACGGCTAAATGATAGCAGGTAGTTGTAATACACCAGTGGGACACACTAGCACAGACAGCCCATATGAAAAATAGCAGGCATTTTTGGGCCGTGGTCACAGTCATGAAACCTAAAAATCAGTTAGTTTCCCCAGTCTCCTGCCATATTGCGAGTCAAGTGTGGAAAGCCCATTTTAGAAAGGTTTATGCCACCCCCTCAAAGGAGGATATTTTCAATATTGATAGCAGGAAATTATCTGATGTTAAAATAACAGTGGCTGAGATGCAAGAAGCCATCACACAAAGTACAGGGGGGAAATATAACACTAATCTATGGTCCCCTATCTTAATTATTGTGTTTAGCAATCTGGCATATTCAGATGTGCCTGCCTCCTGGCATACCTCAATCATTGTCCCTATATTTAAGAAGGGTAATAGAGATGACCACAGCAGCTACAGGCCAATTTTGCTGATTGATACTGATGGAGCAAGGACTCGTAGAAAAGAGACTTGCTCGGAAGCAATCCTCTTGTTTAACTCACTAATATGTTAATAAATATGTTTTGTGAATAACTAAGGCGCACCACACAAACACACGGGTTAGTGAAGCTTGCTTATGTGTTTACTAATGATAATAGCATGAACGAAGGAATAAAATGGCTTTAAACGGGGAAATATTTATTGCGCATTCGTCAGCTGCATCTACGCAGTATGACAAGCTATCGCTTGGAAGAAAATTCTTGCGCATGAGCAGAAGGTACAAAAATGGAGTCGTAAAGACGTGTGCTTGGCATCTGCTTGCTTGAACTAATTAGAGTGATTTTTACTAATGCTAACGCGGGATGAATCAAACAAATAAACTGGATAGAGTAGAGGTGGGAGGTATACAGGGAAACCATTTATTTTTTAAAGTAACATCTGTTTTTATGACTTTATTACTAGTGCGTATTTGAGCCTCTCATGTATGGCTGGAGTGGGCTGAGCAATGTAACAATCACGCATGGGCACTGACGTTAATCCAGGGTGATGACTCAACTGTTTGAAGATGGACAAGGTTGCAGAGTGTCCGATCCTGAGAACGGAAGGTGAAAAGTTCAACTGAATGGACCTGCATGTTAAATTTTTAACAAAATATGAAATGTGAGTGCAGGTGGGAAATAAATATATGAATAAAAATTAAGGGGATGGGTTTGCGATCAATGGGATTACTGAATTGAATGACATGTAAGCATGGTGTGATGATCTTCCCCTTTGCCTGACCAATCATGTTTAGTATTTTTACGAGATTGAAACAGTAATGGGTGGTACATGAAGAACGAAATTGAGATAGCTTTAGTTAGTTAGCGCAATTTGGGATGTTGTCGCTGTGGAAGGTGCTGTTGCTGGGAGAGATGCTGTGAGATGCTGATGAAGAACCAAATGCAGAACCTTCTATCCTGATTTAATTAGGGTTAGGCAGAAGATCGTCAAAGAATCTCAAGGAGAAAGAGAGTGTAAGAGTGGGGTGCTACGCAAGTGTCGGTATTCTAGAGAAGTGATTTATCCTGTCCTGATTCCTGTCCTGAAGTCCTTGTCACCTGATCTATCCCGGGGGACCCTAACCAGCCCTTTGACCAGGGGGGGTTGGTCTTCACACATTTCTTTGTAATTAGAATTTCGCGCTATTTGCCGATGTTCTTTTCTCTCTGTCCTCCCCCTTTCTGAGCATTGATCATTGCATGAGTCCAAAGTTTTGTTTGATGAATGAATTGAATTTTCTCTCCTAAGAATGATAATGACTGCACTGTTTTTGAAATGGTTCACATGCGTTTGAAATTTAGATATAGATTTAAAACTTTCCAGAGTCTGTGGTTATTTACATTAGATAAAAGTTATTTTATGTAATTTTTACCATCAACTAGTTCAACTAATGGTCCATCGACCAAAGGAAATGACTTTTTGATCAGTGAAGGGTTAGTTAGGAATATTGAAGATCTAATCTTGAAAACTGTGGAAATTATAAACTTTGACTCCAGCGGTTCACTCAACCAAGTGTGTGTGTGTTTATGGGCCCAGGTGAGTATGTGGTAGTGGAGTATCTGTTGTTGGTACGCCGATGGATCGGTTTACTGGTAGCAGAGCTATGGTTATTATTGACTAGTTTGGTGATGAATATTGTTTTTTTTATTATTGATTATTGATTTATGTTGAAGCAAAAAGAGTCAGCTTCTTGTTATATGCTGTCCAGAAAATTCCTGGGAAATGAATAGCGGGTGGTGACAGAAGCCACACGGCAATGAGGTTACTCGTCTGTTGGAACAATACTGATAAGCTATGTAGGGCTGGCAGTATTAAACTAGGGACTATTTCGTATAAAAGTAGAGTGTGAGTGATAGCAGAGGGTTTGCTGGTGAAACTTTGGTTTTATTTCCTAGTAAGGGTAACTCTGAAGGAGTAACAGGTTCTCCCGAGCTTGAATGAAGGGTAAGCAGAAGTTTTTACTCACAGCAAAAGAGGAGCAATTCCGAGACTCCAGAATAAGTCGAAAATCTATCCTTTGTTTGGTGGAACAGGCAGAGTAGCGAATGTTTTTATATTGTTACTAACGGATTTGTTTTGAGGAAAAGTACACATTTTTGCATTACCTTGTGAAGGGAGGGTTAGTCTCCGGAGTTGTGCTGACGACACAGACAGCCGCGCTGGGTTAGGTTGAAACAGCGGGCGTGAGACAGAAGCAGAATGTAAAGGAGGGGTCAGTAGTGAGGAGTGATACTGATGTCACAAAAAGACCGCGCTGGCATTGGTCAGACCATAAGCGTGAGCCTAAGTCTGACTGGTTAATAGATAGAAGCTGCGTTGGGATTGGCTGAAAAGAGTAGTATGGTGGATTCTGATTTGACAGCTGGTGTGAGTCGCACTGATAGAAGACTTCAAGGGTTTGCAGAGTATTCTTTTATATATATAAATGTATAGAGAAAAGAGAAAAATGTCATTTATAAATAAAATTAAGAATTTCTTCAAGAAAGATAAGCCTGTGTTAACTAGAGAGGGAATTCCGATTCCACTGCCGAAAACGCCTGCTTCCTTGATGATGATGGAAAGAGGATATCATACTTGTGTGTGGTTGGAGAATTGGATTGAATATACTTAAGGTGATAGAGTTCTAGCTTTCTCAGGACATGGTACGTTTAACGGGAGAATCCTTCAGAATTTGAAAATGAGAATGAATGATTTGGAACCAAGACCTAGGTTAAGTCAGTATGAGGCTTTGGAAGAGTGGGAGACTGAGTCATTTGAACGAGAGAAATGTAGAGGTGGAAGATATAGAGGTTGTTTCCCCAGATATTTGCATGAGTCACTCGAAAGTCAGATGAAGCAATGGAAAAGAGCCATGGTATCAAAAGGTTTATATCCAGTGTTAATGGCTGAGGAACAGTCAGGAAGCAAGTGTAAGGAGAAAACAAAAAACATGCATGTGTTAGGACATGGTGAATCAGATGATGAATTATTGGAGGATATCTTAAATAAAAAAAATTCTCCGTACCCAGTAGAGTCACCCCAAGTGCACCGGTAATGGGAACACCCTTAATACCTCAAATATTACATGATACATCAGTTAATAGGGTGCCCCAAGATAAAGAAAGAGAAGCCTTAATTAAAACGATGGAGGAAATAGTACAGAAAATAAGTCAATTGAATTTAAATACTGAAGCTTTGACAGTACCAGTGACTATAGGTCCTGTTATCCCATTATATAGACATTAAATAAACTGCCCAAAATCTCAAACTGTCACAACTCCTTTGAGTAATCCCAGAAAAGAAATAATAATACCTGATGATCAGGCTAGTGAGTGTGATTCAGTCATTTCATTATTGTACCTTCCAATAAGATAACTTGTAATTAAAACATCAAAAAGAACCACATCCGGAAATTCAAAAGAAATAGGGTCTATGGTACCTTTAGGAAATAGAAGCTCAACAGCAGTCTCCCCAGAAGATTTAGAGAGGTGGCACAGGGAATAGAAAAACAAAGCTCAACACCAAAGATTTTAGCTATTTATAGATTGAAAGTGGAATTGGAAGAGATGATAGCTGGAAATGTGGGAGTGGAAAGGGTGAATCTTTACAATGATGAAGAGTTGTTGTTTATATGTAGTAGTATAACTAGAAATACAAGATTGTTTCATGAGAGATTGACAGAGCTTGCTTCAGAGATTGAAATAGATATAGGGAGATCAAAGTTGTTACAGAAACCCTATCGAGTGGCGATTACTGACAAGGATTTGGAGAATATGAATGTGTCTGGTAAAAGATTACAGATAAAAGAGTTAATGAACATTTTACAGAAGTTTGGAGACATTGATAAGTGGAGGACTAGGTGGACAAAGAAAAAGGAAAAGGAGCAAGCACAAGCGAAGGGAGCATCATAGGCATTCTTGTTGAAAGAATCAGAAAAAAATCAGAGCAGAGAGATTGTGTCTCATGAGAAAAGTTCCTGGTGGTGGTTATGTTCATGTTCCATAGAGCAGACATAATATTTCGTCATTTACAAACAATTTCCCTAGGTTGAGAGAGAAACTCGTTGAATGGTACAAACAGATTGAAAGATTTGTAAAAGTTTCAAAAAATGTGTTAAAGGATCTGGATGGTTTGTTTGATATTGTAGTACCTGCTTACTTATGGACAGAGTGTAAGATTACAGTTGATTGGCCAAGTGAAGAGGATGCTGGAGACTTGGAAACAGGAGCACCCTCAGAGGAGGTGATGAAGAAGAAATATCACTAAGTAATTACTTTTCTGAAAGGGAAAATCCGTCCTAAAGAAACAGATTGGGTAAAAAAAACTCAAGAGCTAAATGAATCAGTGCATGCATATTATGAGCGGTTGTTGCAAGTGTTTAAGCAGTACAGTGGTTTTGAGAACATTAGTGATAAGGATATGGGAAATTTTGTGTATCAATTTGTGTATGGTTTGAAACCGGAGATTAGTCAGATGATTCAACAGCACATGTTGTGCTAGCAGAATAAGACAATAGATGACATTTTTAAATATGCCAAATATTGCGGAGACGATATTGAAGCAAGGCGTAGAAAGCTAAAGGAGAATATTATGTGGGCACAAGTGAAATTGCCAGAACAGCAAGAGAATACATTGAATACCCAGATTGATAATCAGGTGAAAGAGCAAAGTCAGAATGATCAAGCGGCTAATGGTGGTAGAATAAGAGGACGAATGAATAGAGCGGAAGCGAAGAAGAAGTTTCCTTGTCATGCATGCTTGGACATTGGAAGAATGAGTGTAAAAGCGTTCAGAATAATAATGGGCCAAATCTAAATTTAAATCCACAGATGCAGAATGAAGTGCTAATGATTGAGCTGCAGAAGGTAGTTACTCTACCGTATCAGGTTCCACCAGCACCTATATTAATCTTTGTTAACACTCAAAAACACAGTGTGAACGCCAGATTTCAGGGAGAAAGTGGTAAGAAAAAATTCTGTGGTTACACAATATTTATTACAAAATGATAATTGTGAAGAGGATTATCTGCAATGACGGTGCCTGATGGGGTAGGAAGAGGAGTTCGTGCTTGGTGCATCCTTGCCGGTAGATCAGTCAAGCCCATTTATTGATGGGAAAGTGAAAGGTAGTGATATCACTTATCTATTGGATACTGGTGCTACCTGGTCTACTGTGAGAACAGCAAACATCCCAAACCTACCCCTCTCGGGAGAGTCCATTCAAGTTGTAAGAGTATCAAATCAACAGATTAGAACCCCACTTACAAAGCCAATGGAAGTACTTATTGCAAATTCTAAAGACATAAACCAATTGGAAATCTGTGATTCCAGTCCAGTAAATCTGTTATGTAGAGATGTATTGTGCAAAATGAATTGCACAAACTACTGCACACCGGATGCTTTTGCTTTCCAAACCCCTGATGAGGATGTTATATATAAAGAGATGCTTGCTAAGCAAGGCACGGAAGTAGATGAGAGGTATTCTTTGATGACCGAAAATGAATTTCCAGAAGGGTTGAAAACTACTGTGACTCCAGAAGTGTGGGATTTTACAGGAAAAGATATTGGGCTAATGTCAAATGTAGATTCAATAAAAGTAACAGTGAAAGAAGGTGCAGTTTATCCAAACACACAACAGTACAACATGAGCCCAGAAGTGAAAGCAGGAGTTGCTCCAGAAATTGATTGAATGATTAAATAATGCATTTTAAAAGAAATAATGAATAGTCCTTGTGATTCGCCAATAATAGGACTTAAAAAGCTTAGCAGAAAATACAGGATAGTTCAGGATCTGCGAAAAAGATCATCAAAATTGTAGTGTCTTGTTGTACAGTTGTGCCAAATCCAGCAATGATTCTTTATCAGACACCCTGGAATGCAGGCTAGTTTACAGCAATTGATTTATGCCAAGCCTTTTTCTCTATTCCTTTGCACCCAGACACCCAGTATTTGTTTGCATTTAGGGGCAAATAGCGTGTCTTGCCATGGTGCCGAGTTCCTCAAGGGTATACAGAGAGCCCCTCAATCTTTAATCAAATCCTGAAAAAGTATCTAGAAACACTGATCATGCCCAGAGATTCAGTCCTGGTTCAGTACATTTATGACCTACTAGTGGCATCAAAATCATTAGACGATTGTGTCACTGACACAATTGCATTACTGAAAAATTTGGCCAAAGGTGGACATAAAGGGGCCCATTAGGATGGGGGGTGGATTGCCCCCGCCAGGCTGGCGGTAGCCACCGCCAGGCTGGCGGGGGCAATCCGCCCGCCATCCGCACCTAAATTCCCCCGCGCCATATTAGGATGGCGGGCGGGGGACCGCGGCAGACGGAAAGAATGTCCGCCGCTTTTCCGCCCCGGTCGCCTTGCGACCGGGGTGGAAAAGGTGTAATATGGTGGCGGTGTCTAATAGACACCGCCAGCCATATTATGATGGGCTGCTTTAGATGCCTTTCCGCGGTGGTGATGCCACCACAGAAAGGCATGCGGTCTTCACTCTGGGGTGCCCCTGCGGGCCCCCAGAGTGAAGGAGAGGTGGCGGGTGCACACAGGAGGGTACCTGTGGTACCCCCCTGCATTTGCATAGACAAAGCGGCAGGCACTGCGCGGTGCCTGCCGTTTTGTCTATGCAAATGCATTAATGGATTTTTAGCATTGTGGTGGGCGGTGCTGAGAGCATGCTAAAAATGCAGGATGTGCCTGCTACTGTGGCAGGTGCATCCTAATACCCCCCACGGGACCCCCCCCTTATGGCGGGCGGTCCCAATTCCCGGTAGGATGACGGGCGGACAAAGTCCGCCCGTCATCCTAATGGGGCCCAAAGTGTCACCAGAAAAATTGCAGTTCTATCAACAAAAAGGTAGATACTTAGGGCATAAAATAGAAAGAGGAGTTAGAAAATTGACCCCAGAAAGAATAAAAGAAATCAAGCAAATGCAACTTCCTCAGACGCAAACGAAGATGAGAATGTTTCTCGGAGTGGTTGGATACTGTAGGCAGTGGATAGTTGGGTTTTCCCTACTGACAAAAACATTAATTCAGTTAACCCGGGAAAGAGCAAAAGATCTGATTACTTGGAATAATGAGTGCGTCGAAGCGTTTATGAAATTGCGAAATTGTTTGTGTGAGGCCCCTGCCTTGGGCATGCCTGATTACACGAAATTATATTTGCACTGTTCTGTTGTGAGGGAGAAGGTTGTGCAATTTCAGTTTTGACTCAAAGGCATGGATTAAGCCGACATTCAGTAGCATTTTTTTCTGCTACTATGGATCCTGTGGCCTCAGCATTACCTGGCTGCTTAAAAGCAGTAGCTGCTCCTTGTATGGGTCTGGAACAAAGTGAATCGATTGTGATGGGACATCAAGTCAAAGTCTACTTTCCCCATTCAGTAGAGATTCTTTTAACGGGAACTCGAACACAGCACCTTACCCCTAGTCAGATGACTAAGTATGAAAGAGTGTTTCTGGGAGCAAACAATGTGACTGTATTCAGATGTAAAAAACATTATTGCAGACCCATGCTGTGAAGAGGCGAAAGATTAAGTGGATCATGATTGTCTGGATGTGACTGAGTTGTGTACTAAGCCCTGCCCCAATATAAAAGAAACTCCCTTAAAGGAATCAGATCATGAACTATTTGTGGATGGTTCATGCATGCAAACCAAAAAGGAGGATTTATGCTGTTTGTAAAATTTGGGGGGTCTTTGAAGCATCCTGTTTACCAGGTGTCAAATCTGCACAAGTAGCCGAATTGGTGGCGTTAACAAAGGCATGCAAAGGGGGCGTGGCTTGAACTCTGCCGAGCATGGACGCCTGAGCCCCGAGCTCCGGGCCGATCTCGGCGCTTATCCTGTTTTAGACCTTCCCCAGCAGCGCCGGCGACCCAGCGTGGCACTTAGGGGGCGCGGAGTGCCTCGGCAGCAGTCGTGGGCGAGGAGAGGCCCTCGGCCGCCACGAGCCCGGAGATCAAGGGAGGTCCGGACTGAAGAGATTGGCCATCTTGCCGGAGGCCTGCCGCGACTACAGGACCCCCGGCCTTAATTTACGAGGAGCCGTCCGGAGACCCGGCCCCCCGCGGGCGAGCGGAAGCTGGTGCCGGCCCGGAGACTGCCCCCTGGTAAACATAGACGCGGGCACCCGATTGCAACAGCCAGCACAGAGACCTCTGGCCTGTGAAGCGCCTGCAGCGCCACCAGGCCGATTTGAGCAGCGCCGCACCGGCCATAAGCTGCGGTAAGGAGGAACTGGTGCACATTACCATCTCTCCCCTGAACCAGCTACACACAGGACAACCCAGGGGGGACGCCAGTAGCACTGCCTCAGCCAGCGTTTCCCCCCCCTTCGCACTATCAACACTCTTGTGCCCTACTGCCCCTTGTTTCCAAAGAGCCCGGTGAGTGGTGCTGCAGCGTCCTCGCACCCAGGCAGCGGCGCGGCACGTTTGCCGGGGGGGACGACGTCTGGAGCGGATACGACGGGCACCGCTTGCTGCGAGGGGTGGCGCTGCCTTGCGGCCTGCTGGTTGAACCATCGGAGACGCAGGCCCTGGCCTGGAAAACGCTGCTCAGGAGCTGGGAGCGGTGAGTGGTGCCCGATCTGCTGGGACAGTTGCTCGCCCCCGGTGGACCTCGACGGCGGGCGCTGGGGGTGGCGAGTGGTGCCCCCATTGGAGCGGCGAGTACAACTGGACCTCCGAAGTCACTCGGAGCGTGGGCTGGTGGACGGACTTTCTTGCGCGGGCGCCCCCCGAGCCGCGGTCCTGGTCGGTTGTCTGGACGGTACTACGGGGAGCGTGGTTCCCATTGCAGTCCAGAGCACTGCGAGGTTGACTCTTGGCGATTGGCACGATCGACGAGACCCAGGGCTGCGCCATGGGGAAGCCGCGGAAGGGAGCGGGAGCGGCACTGGCCGACCACACTGAGGAATCATCGGAGGTGCAAGGGCAGAGCTCGACGGACATCCAGAATGCAGGGCTGCAACAGCAGCAAATGGACCAGATCCTTAAGGCCAAAGGGGACACTAGAGAGGCGCTGCGGCAGGACATTGCGCAGGTATCGACAGGCCTAGGCCTCCTGAAGGCGGACCACGAGAAGCTCGCTGATCGGGTCAAGTCTGCGGAGCTGGTGCTGGAGTCACTAGAGCCGGCCCAGAAAGCGGCGGATGCCACGATGGAGGACTTACTGCGCAGGGTGCAGCAGCTGTAAAGGAGGGCGGCGGATGCAGAAGGGCGCAATAGGCGCAATAACATCCGAGTGGTGGGCTTGCCCGAAAATATTGAGGAGAGCGACATGGTCTCCTATCTGGAAAACTGGCTGCGGGATGTGGTGGTCCCTGAGGGCCTGACGCACTTCTACACACTAGAGAGGGCTCACAGGGTTCCAGCCCGGCTTCCGGCACCGGGCCGCCCTCCCCGGCCGGTGGTTGCGCGCCTGCTGCATTTCAGAGACCGGGACATCATTCTGCGACAAGCTAGGTCAACTGGCCCGTATAAGGTGGACAACGCATCGGTGTCTCTTTTCCCCGACTACTCCCAGGAGGTCCAACGTAGTCGTTTCTCCTTCTCGGCGGTCAAGAGGGCCCTCCGTGATGAAGGAGTGCAGTACTCCTTACTGTTCCCTGCACGCCTGAAACTGCTGGTGGCTGGAGTGGCGACGTTTTGTGACACACCGGATGACGCTTGGCAATGGTTGGAATGGTACCGAGCGGGCAAAGATGGCGCTGGCAACTGGGCAGAGGCAACGGAGGTCAGACCAAAACCGCGCAGGAGTAGGCGCAACTGGAGACGTGTGCAGAACAGGAGGTCCCCGTCGGCATCACAGACGGAGCTGGAGAGGAAGGCCGCCCTGCAGGCGGTGTCGGTCATCTCTGGAGGGGCGACGGAGACCCCATTGGTGGACTCGGGTTCCCGGCTGGGCTCTGATGAGGCGGACCTTGGAGGCTCTGATGGGGGATCGGAGAAGGATCCTGGGGAGCTGCCTCAGGTTACCCCACAGACGGCCGATGGACTGATGGACGAATGATACTCAGGATGCTGAATGGAGTACAGTAAGGGGCATGCCCGACCTGCGGTGTTGACACTTTGGGGGACACTGGGGGCCCGCTTCTTGGGGCGCTGGGAGGAAGGCTCTCTTCTGTATTGAAGGGGTATTGCTGGGGGGGGCAAGAGGGCCCTGGCGGATTGAGAACTCAAATGGGTTGAGGCGCAGCTGGGGGGAGGAGGCTATCATAGGCGGGATCGGCCTATCATGGTGTGGTGGGTCTCTTGTTGTCCAGCCTGGCTGGTGTAGGGTCACCCCGTCTACCTCACATAGCTTGTGAGTCTCTGGTAGTTCCCAGAGTTTCCCTCGTTGTCGGGGGTTGGGTTTGGATGGGTAACAACTGTTTGGCACCTGTTCTGGGGGAGGGTGGGTTGGGAGTTGGTTGGGGCTGTTACATGTTACAGGGGGTTGTCAGTGTGCCGCTAGGATTGTGTGGGATTGGACTCCGTTATAGGCCTATTGATGGCGGATAGACTTGAATTGAAATGTATTACCTGGAATGTGCGGGGGCTCAACTCCATGAGGAAGTGGTATAAGGTGCATGCATATTTGGTCCGCAGGGGGGTCCAGGTGGCCTTTTTACAGGAAACATATTTAAATCAAGAAGAAGGGCATGCGCTGCAGCGGCGTTGGAGGGGGCAACTCTTCTATACCACCTATTCCGCTCATGCTAGGGGGGCGCTGGTCTGGGTGCGCGCAGGTGTCCCCTTTCAACCCATGACGACGGTGGTGGACTCAGAGGGGAGGTTTGTGGCTGTGCTGGGGCGTCTCGATGGCCGGGACGTTACGCTTTGCAGCGTCTATGTCCCAAACTCTGACTAGGCTGCGTTTTTCTCGGCGCTGTCGGGGAGGCTGGCGTCCCTGCTGGTGGGCACAGTGTTTATGGGGGGGACTTTAATTCGGTGGTGGACGTGGAGATGGACCGTTCCCACCCTCCGCTGGCGCAATCAGCGGTGCGCAGGGTGGCCGGGGCACGGAAGACTTGGCAGGAAAAATGGGACCTCTTAGATGCCTGGCGGACACATCACCCCACTGACAGGGATTATTCGTTTTACTCTGCACCCCATGACCTTCACATGCTCCTTGACACTGTTCTTTATACACCTGGGGCCCTGGAACTCACACGTAGCAGCGAATACCTAGCGAGGACTATCTCGGATCATAACCCCTGCTTGCTCACGATCCTTTGGTCCAGACAGAGGCAGCCGGTCCCCACATGGAGACTGAATCCGCTGGCGCTGGAGGACCCGGTGTTTAATGCGGCGGTGCGGGAGGGCATAGAGCGTTACTTTCAGGAGAACGCGGGGTCTGCGACCACCAGGGCGCATGAGTGGGACGCCTTCAAAGTGGTGATGCGAGGTGTGTGCCTCTCGTCCATGGCGGGGGTACGGCGGACATTGCTCGATGACATTGACCGGGAGGAGACCTCACTGCGGCAGGCGGAGAAGGCTAGTCATATGGAGGGGAGCAGTAGGGAGGAAGTGCTAGCGGCGCGGGAGCGGGTAGCCACTCAAGTTGAGAGGCTTCGCTGCCTTGATTATAAAGAGTACATGGTCCGGGCGCACGCTGAGAGAGACCGGGTAGGCACGTTGTTAGCATGGCTGGCCAAACCCCATACTAGGGGTACACCGATACTATCGCTGGCTATGCCCGCGGGGGACCTGGTTCACTCGCAGAAAGTGATTAATGATCAGTTTCTAGCTTATTATGCGGAGCTCTACCAGAGCAGGCTGATGTTACTCCCGGCTGGGTTTGACTCCTTCTTGGATGAGGCGCAGTTACCGCAGTTAGACTCAGAACAGGGGGATGCGCTGGGCACTGCTATATCCTTGGGGGATATTAGAGCTGCGGTTAAGCACATGGCCAGAAAGAAGACGCCAGGGGGTGACAAACTGCCGGTGGAGTTCTACGCCTCGTACATTGACCTCCTAGCACCTCAATTACATCGGGTGTATGGAGAGGCCTGGGAACTGGGCAGGCTGCCACCGTCAGCCAGAGAGGTGATCATAGTGCCGTTACTGAAGAAAGGCGGATCACCTGCCGCAAGGATGGCTTACTGTCCGCTCTCGATGCTCACTGTGGACTATAAGGTACTGAGTAGGATCTTGGCCACACGGCTGTCTGTGCATATGTGTACTCTGGTGCACCCAGACCAGTCGGGCTTCATTCCCACACGGAACACCTCGACATGCATACGGCGACTGATACGGGTCATGGCAGTTGAGGGGGAGGGTCCCTCAGGCGCGGCCGTGTTATCGGTGGATATCGAAAAAGCATGGAGTGGTCGTATCTGTTTTACGTGCTTCGTCAGTTCGGGTTAGGGGCTGGTTTCGTCCGCTGGACGCAGCTGCTGTATGACTCCGCTACTGCCAGGGTCCGCACGGGCCGCTCAATATCTGCGGCATGCTCGGTGGAAAGAGGCACCCGGCAGGGTTGCTCCTTGTCCCCGCTCCTCTTCGCCTTGGCGATTGAGCCTCTGGCAGCGCGAGCCCGGCAGGGACGGTATTATGAGGGGGTGCCACTGCGCGACGATCCGCACTATATTTCCCTGTATGCCGACGACCTCTTACTATACTTGGCCGACATGGAGGCTTCGGTGCGAGGCGCAAGGGCCCTCCTCCGGGAGTTTGGCGAATTGTTAGGGTTGCGTGTTAACTGGTCCAAGACCTGTTTATTCCCATTGACACCTCGTTGCGCCCAACCCGCGGAGCTAGAGGGGCTGCGTTGGGAATCGGAGTGCTTACCGTACCTTGGGGTCTATATTTACCACACCCACTCGCTCCTGTATGAGGGGAATGTGGGCAGAGCGCTGAGGGGCATTAGAGGCAGTATGGGGTTTTGGCTTACCCTCCCACTGTCAGTGGCCGGACGAATAGCGCTGTTGAAGATGGTGGTCCACCCACGACTGCTTTCTTTTTTTTGCACGCTGCCGGTGTGGATTCCGCTTTCCTTCTTCCGGATGCTGCGGTCGATGGTGGTAGGATTCATCTGGGGCTCAGGCAGGAGACGTGTGGCTTTGAACACCCTGCTCAGATCGCGGGAAGAATGAGGTCTGGCGGTACCGGATTTTGAATGGTACTATCTGGCGGCACAGCTGCAATGGCTCACGCAGGCGGTGGCGCCGGAGTTTAGGAGCCCAGACAGCCCGCAGGGCAGAATTATTCAGCGCCATGTCTTGTCCTTCATAGTGCTCCAGCAGAGGCTCCAGTTGGATCAGCTCACTCTCGAAGAGCGTACCCTTCGCCAATGCTGGCTACGTAGCCAGAAGCGGGTGGGATTTCCCACCCCATATGCCCTGGAGATCCCTTTGGGCATGTGCACTGCCCTCCCGCATGGCGGGGATTGGTCAGCGCTGGCCGCCTGGGAGGATCGCGGGGTCCACATGATAGGGGACTTGTATAGGGATGGTACCTTGCTGCCGTTTCACGAACTACGAGATACCTTTGATTTGCCGAGGGGTGACTTTTTGCTGCATGTGGCTTTGGTGTCCGGAATCCAGAAACGCTGGAAGCTGGGTCTGGTAGAAGCCCCCAAGTCATTGGGCTGCCAATACGTCACGATGGCAGCTGGCACCTTCAAGGCTATCACCTGCTTGTACAGGAGATTGGCATTGGATGGACCGCCGCCCTTGGATAGGTTGTGGGAGCGCTGGGAGGGAGACCTCGGCCAGCAGATACCGGAGACAACCTGGCCGAAGCTCGTGCGACGGGCCTGGAAGGGCACGCGCAATGTTCGGTTTCAACTAGTCCAATACTTCACCCTGCACAGGGCTTATTGGACGCCGGTTAAAATCCAGCAGGTCTTTGGAGGAGCACACTCAGTGTGTCCTCGCTGTAATGCGGAGGGTGCTGACTTTGGTCATATGTTTTGGTCATGCGCAGAACTCGGTCCATACTGGACTGATGTTATGTCTTGCTTAAATGAGGCTACGCGACGTCAAATTGACACGAACATGGGGGCTTGCCTCTTACTCTGGTTCCCGCACACGTCAGCCACAAGAATTACAAGTAAATTCTTTGACCTATGGTTGATTATGGCCAAGAGAGAGCTCACAATGCACTGGAAGTCCAGGGTGGGCCCCAGCTTCCTGAGATGGCGGGGGAGTTTTCAACAATGGGCGAATAGTGAAGGGACTCTTAGATTACAGCTAGCCAGACGCACTTCGAATGACAAAGCGCTAGCTGCGGACAGGGCGTGGGGTGCGCTGGTGGCAGACCTTCAATCAACGATGGAAGCTAGTGGGGGAGACGAGTTGGATGCGCCGGCGAATCAGACAGTGGAGATTAGGGCGGGGACTGTGGGGGTGCACGCGGGGGGTGCAGCCAGCTAGGCCCGCGCACCCTGATACATGTGAGGATTTGAGTGCCCTTGTTGAAAGGGAACGAAAGACAGCTAAGGTACCATGCTATATTTTGCACACTTTCTGGATCATCAACCAGCTGAGGGCTGCGACTGGAAGTGCTCTGGAGGGAGTTGGGCACTATTGCACAAAGGTTTATGCCAATTTGTGGGAAAGGCGGTAGAGGGCACACTGACGAGGGGGGGTGGCGGTAGAGGGGGAGGGGGAGGGAGAATCGTTAGGGTATAGAGGATGCGGGCTAATGTAGGGTTTGTCCTAGCAAGGACCATGGCGCTGAAGCCCCGTTTTTTTGATGCATGGTTGTAAAATGTTTGAACAAAATTCAATAAAAATCTGTTAAAAAAAAAAAAAACAAAGGCATGCAAAATTGGGAAAAATTAAAGGATAACCATATTTTTGGATAGTCAATATGGTTTTGGGCTTGTGCATGACTTCGGACAGCTCAGGATGCAGAGGGGATTTCTGACTTCTTCAGGATCTCTTCTACGAAATAGTAAAAATGTAAAGGAGTTGTTGGAAGCAATACAATTGCCAAAGGAAATAGCAGTGGTCAAGTGTGCTACTCATCAGTCAGGAAATGAATATGTGGCGGCAAGTAACAGATACGCTGACCAAATTGCTCAATATTGTGCAGGAAATAACCTGATACTTAATCGAAAGGTTGAAACAAGTGAAATCAGCTGCCAACTTATGTTTTTCTCAGCTCTAGAAACAATGGATGAGGTGAGACAGTTGCATGATGAAGTTGAGGCAAGTGAAAAGGAACACTGGATAAAGACAGATTGTGAAAGAAGGACATAAGATGATGTATGGGTATAGACCGATGGCAGACCAGTCATGCCCGACTGCTTACGCTCTCAAATGGCAAGAATATATCATGGGGACACACAAGTAGGTAGGGACGCAATGATTAGAATATTCAGACAGGATTGGTACAATCCGAAGTTCAGGGTAGTCTTAGAGATCCTCTGCCAAAGATGTTTGATCTGTCAACAGTTGAATCCAGGCAGGAAAGCAGTGGTCAGTCGGGGAACAATTGGAAAGGCAGGAGGACCATTCACAAGACTGCAGTTTGACTTCATAGAGTTACCTCCAAGCAATGGAATGAAGTACATCCTTGTCATAGTGTGTTTGTTTTCATGATGGGTGCAGGCATACCCCACTAGGAGAAATGACAGCCTCACAGTTGCTAAATTACTATTGAGGGAGCTTATCCCTTGTTTTGGTTTTCCAGTCACTTTGGAATCAGATAGAGAACCTCATTTTAATAATTAAATTATTTGATTAATCTGTGAAGCATTCAAAATTGAACAGAAACTGCACAGTGCATACCGTCCAGAGGCTTCTGGAATAGTTGAGCAACTGAATGGCACAATCAAGTCCAGTTAGGGAAGGTGTGTGCATCCACATCACTGAAATTGCCAGATGCATTGCCTGTTGTGTTGATGAGACTCCGAAGTATTCCTGACAGAAAAACAGGATTGAGTCCCCATGAAATCCTCATGGAAGGGCAATGAGACAAGCATGTATTCCTGGTCATAAACTGATGAATATAACTAATGATCTGGTATTGGATTAATGCAAAGGATTGGCTGACCTAGTGTGTTCTGTCTCTCACCAGGTTGGAGAGGACGCAGTTGCCAGGCAGCCAGCCCAGGCGCCTGATTTGAATCCTAGAGACTGGGTGGTGGTGAAGAAACATGCCAGAAATTCGTAACTAGCACCTTGTTGGGATAAACCATGTCAAGTCATACTGGTCACTACCACAGCAGTGAAGTGTGCATGTTTACCCAACTGGATACATGCGAGTAATACCTAGAGAGTTCCAGGCCCTACTGAAGAACAACAACTGAGTAAACCAGTTGAAACAGCTGAAGGTTGCGAAGTCGAAGAATCTACAGTGATAGATTCTGAAGTGATAGACAAGGAACAAGCGAGCACCAGTCAGGAGGGTTGGACACCAGTGGTTGACATACCTGAAGTTGTTATTCAAACAAGAAGAAGAACCAGATTAGAGAGACAGGAAATTGGTGAGGATCGGATAGGTGTTGAAGAACACCCTCAGGAAGAAGTGAATAAAGCTACTCGAGACCCTGAGCAGGACCAGACAGGGACAGAAGAAGATACTCAGGCAAAGACAAACAGACCTATTCAAAGACCTGAGCTGGGACAGACAGGTAAAGAAGAACCCGTTCAGGCAGCAGAAGAGCAAATTGTAGTAAGACCTGAACAGGACCAATTAGGAGAAGAAGAACAAGTTCGGGCAGAAGAAGAAGATCAATTCGAAATAAGACCCGAACAGGATCAGACAGAGGAAGAAGAAGAAGTTCAGGGGGATGAAATACCAATAATAGGACCTGAAAAGGAGCAGGTAGAGAGTGGTTCAGAACAATAACAGATTGTGCCGAGACATACAGAAAATAAAAGAGCTATAGAAAAAGACGAAGAGGGTGAAATTGCAGTGCAAGTTAAAAGGGTCAGAAAAGGTGATAACTGGCCAGGTGGAGTGTAAAGACTGAGATACTATCTGAGAAAAACAAACGAAAGACCAGAACAAGTTAATGAGGTTACAAGTCAAACTCAGTCTAAACAGTCAAATGTGAGAAATCCACGAAGAACCCCAAGACTGATAATTCTGAATAATAAATACAAGGCTCCTGAGTGGACATATATTATACTAGAAGAATTGGAAAATTTAGATTTGAGTGAGGAATCAGCAGAAGTAGATGCTACACAGATTAATGAAATATAATTGAGACCACCTCAAAGTAAGAGCGTGAAGTTTCCAAGTAAAGAAAGAAAGAGAAGAAATTGTCTTCTCAGATTAAAATGGCGAAAAACAGAGTCACTAAGAGACCGAAACAAAGTTTCACATAGAGATGTTATAGAGCTTACATATGTAGCATTTTATTAGTGGTTATAGTATGGATATTTCTAACAGTGAAGGGGCCTTATTTGTTGATTATCAGTAGAAAGAATGATACAGGTACTAATGGAAAGACAGCTACAATAAAAGGAGATAGAGTAGAATTAGAAGAAGAAGATGGGATCGGAATGGCGTTTTAGAAGTATAGAATAGAAATTCCAGTTTAGTGAATATTTGTCCATGGGAGTCCCAGATTGCCCCCCTGTGTATTTGCGGCAGCCTTGTGGGAGGGTTATCTATTATTAAGGTTTCGAGACAATACTATTAAATATCTATTGTGCTTGGTTATCAGTCAAATCTTGCTGGTACTCCGTGCCCATATGATGGAAAAACTGGCCAAACAATGGTACATTTTTTACTGTATTGTAAATTCTATGAATTTTATACTAGATTGATTTTAATTCCTTTGTTTAAAAAGGAGTATAACACTATCAGACACTGTAAAGCCATGTTTTTGTGGTTATACAATTATCTGATGTGTAAACCTGTATACCTGTGGGCTTATTTTTAACTCAATTTGTAAGGGCACAAGGCACTTAATTATTGCTATTTGCTGCTATTTGTTATTTCTGTCAATCAATCAATCAGGGGTTTGTATAGCACGCTACTCACCTGTGAGGGTCTCAAGCGCTGAGGGAGGGAACGGCGGCTCCGGATCAGACGAAGAGCCAGGTCTTGAGGTACTTCCTGAACGTGTGAGGGGGCGGGAAGCATCTGATGTTCAAGGGGAGGTCGTTCCAGGTTTTGGTAGCAATGTAGGAGAAAGCTCTCCCTTAGTGAGATTCTGCTTGCTTTATGGAGTACCACATACATTTCCCTCCTCTACACTCCACACTTCTAAATTGAAAACTACTGGAGGAAAATTTCATTCATACTCTAACTGTTCCACCCACCTTCAGAAAGTAGAACCACAAAGGCACTATTTGTATTAATAATTAACCCTGACAATGTTATTCACATTTCAATTCTGCTTTATTAAAACCATATATCAATTTTCTCTTATATATATTTTAAAACAATAGATCCTTAATTTGTGTCAGATACTCAAATCATACAGTATTACAAACAAATATTATTTGAATCATGAAAATTTCATTAGACAATTAAAACTCCCAATTGTTTAACAAAACATATTTTATGTAAACATTTGATGCCAAAACCAGAAACATGTCGACCCGTTTCGGTGGATCTTGCTTTTTATGCACCACCTTCCTCTGGACAGAATTAAAAACACAGTAATCTGTGAATAAAAATTAAAACAAAATACAAAATCACTAATACATCATAACATTATTTTTTCTAAACTATTATCAACATTGTTATTGCCAAACCCCTATTTCTGCTGTTTGTAGTACTACGTTCCCCGGAAGTTAAAAACACCTGTTAGTCTGTCCTAGTAATTTGCATTCATTCATCTTCCTTCTTAAGGACCATAGTATTTTATGATCACCAAAAGTGGTGCAAATGAACGATTTATTTTCATTGTGACACTAGAATTATAATTTTCATTTATTCTGACTTCTTCAGTCATGCATTATTATGTGAGTTCCCTCATAATTCCATATGCATACCTGTAGTGATGTTGTTCAAATTCCCCTCATTTAATCTAGAAAAATGATTTTATAATCTAATCTTGACCTCTCCTTATTTCTGAAAGCTAAAACACTTCATAAATATCCCAGGTGTTTTACCACTCATAGAGTTACTATATCCCCTTAGGGAATAGGTAGCAACTCACCATGGTTTACAAGGCGAAATGTGAGTACTTTACGATCTCCTACTTAATAAAATTACAGAGGACATAGTCTCTCCTATTGCGCACTTCATATGATTGGATCGCCTAATTAAAAAAAAGAAACTCCTTAATAATACATAGTGTCCTGATTTTAATGTTAATTTTGTCATTCATTACTACTGTTAATCATTAAAAATGCTCACCGGTCAAATAATATTGGGTGTTCTCCTTACACGATCGCAATTGATCGCTTTGTGGTGGGAAGCGGTATAGGACAACCCTTCTCTCAATACAGGATTATTCAATTGTCCCAATGTGTTTATCTGAGAGTCAGATGTAAAAATGTATTTTTTTTACATTTCTCTATCTTGTTTAAACTATTCACTTATAGCATAGATGCAATAGATTTGTATTAAGTTTATTATTTTTGTTATTAATAAGATATACATTAATTAATCCTGCCCTTTATCTTAAGTTACTAATTAATGATTGGCAACTATTTACGTTAATTATCTACATACCGTGCCAATCTGTGTTCACTTACAAGCCCTTAAACACAATATGAGATGCGCACGCTACGACAATTATTTATACAGGATTTCAAAAATAAATTGTGTGAGCTATCTTCCATTTAGCCCGCTCGTAGTATGTACCAACAGTATTATCGGGCAGGGCTAAAGGACAGATCACCACCCTATTGCATTGCGTATAGAGGTAATTTGCATCTATTTTCAATATATTCATTAGGTGAAAATTCTACGGGCCCCCCTCGTTTTTTCATATATATCTTAAATTTTAAATTTCAACCCATCCTTATTCCGACACTAGTTATCTCTACTCACCTTGGGGCATATTATCAAGGGGCTTTATCTTCGCTTTTTTGGCTTTAAAAGCCAAGAAAGCGGAGATAAAATTATCTCCCTATTACCAAGCTGTCGCTACCACCAGTTAGCGACAGCTAATAGGAGATAGTTACCATCTTGGGCCCCGCTTTGCATGTCAGTGATATTTATCACTAATGACATGCAAAGTGGGCGCGCCAAGATGTTAGCGACTGAAAACAGTCGCTAACATTGCTATCTCCTATTACCAACTTTTGGAGATATTCGCGCTAAGCGCGAATATCTACAAAAGCTAACACTTGCCCAGGAGCAGTTCTTAGCCATGTTATCCAATGGGAGGTGGATAACATGGCTAAGAGCATTTGCTCGATAATGCATGAATATCGCTGACTTTTCAGCGATATTCATGCATTGCGGCCGTTTTTTATCGCATTTGCGATAAACCTTGCTAATAGCAAGGTTTATCTGCGATAAAAATCGCCGATTTGCGGCGATGATTTTTGTCTCTAAACAAGTTAGAGACAAATATTATCTCTATTGGTTGGTAATATGCCCCCTTGTATTTTAATCAGTGATGTCTCAGGATGCTAAAAAATACAGCGGAAAGATTAAAACAACAACACGTTCGATATATTTACGTTTTTTACATATATCACGTGTGACCTATCCCAGAAGGCCTATTTTCGGTCATGTTGTTGCTGTTCCAAAGTTTTGTTGATTTGTTTGTGATTTTCGGCGACCATCTTGTATAGAATGCTAATAAATGGCTCACGGTGTAATATATGTTAATATAATTGCCTTCTTTCTAATAATAATTCAAACTCAATATTTTTATTTATTCAAAAATAAGGCTACCGCCCTTTTGTAGATTCACGTGTATTGTGTTCAGTCACAAAAGTGATTTAAAAAGACAATTTGAAAAAAACTGTTTTAAGGAGAGAAATTCAATTTTATAATTTTTATTACTCCTATGAATATTCCGATTCCTGTAATTATCCAGATTTTATTTCCTAAGTCCAAATGCATTGAGCTGTCAATGATGTTATATCGGTTATTTTTTGGCCGACTTGGTGGCCATCTTATAATGGGTTCGGATGTGTAGCCCGTCATACTAACAAATAGGAGTCTGAGTTGTTGACATTGAAAAGACCCATAGAAGTGTGTTTTTCTTATTTTATAATAAATCTGCATTTTATCTATAACATGCATCCTTTCTTTCTAGTCTTATATCTGAAATGTCCTATATCAACAATCCCATCTTCCATGCAACTATCTGTCCCTTGAGTCTCTAACAAACAATCTCCTATTCTACGCACATATCTGTCCCTTAAGCTAATGCTTTCTTCTATAATCTACCTGTATGGTCCATTGATTGAACAGATATTTTTAAATATTCATTTTTCACTTGATGGTCTAGTTATCTATATAGTCTTTCCCATTCTTCAGGACTATTCAAACCATGTACAAATGTTTTAAATTTGCACATGAAAAATTTCTGCCTCATCTTACGTTTTTTGTCCAAATTTCCACATCTTGTTGTTATTTCTGTCTTCTCAAGTATGCACCATTGTAATTCATCTGCTTTATGTTTGTGTGTGCTCCAATGAGCAGTTTATGGGGTATTGCATTTATTTGTTCGTATAGCTGATCTGTGTTCATTAAGACGGGCACGGATCTCTCTTGAGGTTTCACCAACATATCCCTTACCACAGGGACAAACGATTAGGTAAATAACATTCTTAGATCTATAATTAAACATGTTCTTAAAGCTGTGGTCTATACCATTTATTGCAATATTCTATCCTTTGATCATGGAATTACAATTTGAACATGCACTGCAAGGAAATGTACCAGTCAGTTTGCTGTTACTGTCTACACTTCTCTCTTGGGCCACATTCTGTTATTTGTAGGTTTTTACCAATCTATTTATAATTGTTCTATTTCTCCTGTAGGAGAATAAGGGTTTCTCAAGTTGGGTTGCATTCCTGCTTTGCAAAAAACTCCAGTTTCTATTAACTATATTTTTAATTTTGTTACTTACAGTTGAAAAATTAGTAACAAAAACTATTCTATCACCCTGATCTTTTTGTCTCGCATTGTAAAGAAACCCTATTAAAATATTTCGCTCTTTTGTATGCTTGTTTATGATTCTTTTAGGGTAACTTCTCATTTCTAGTTTATTTTTCAGGTTACTCGCATGTTTTTCAAAGTAATTTCTATCAGTGCAGTTTCTGGGAAGACGCAGAAACTATCCAAAAGGAATATTATCCTTTTGGCATGTCAGATAATCACTGTTGTAGTGAAGTGTGGTATTTCTGTCCGTAGGTTTTATAAATAAGTCATCCATAAGATGATCTTCTTTTGCTTACACTTTGATATCTAAAAAATCACAATGATCCTGGCTCATACATGAGGTGAATTTTACATTTTGATCTCCTCAAATTAGCCATTCAATAAAATCCTCTAGTTCATCTTTTTCCCCATTCCATATAAAAAATATGTCATCTATAAAACGTGACCAATGGGTCACGTTTTCATAGAAGGGGGCAGCCTTGTTGTAGATGTGTTTCCTCAAAGGCGCCCACATAGAGGCAGGCTAGACTGGGGGCACAAGTAGCCCCCATGCTGGTCCCCTTGATTTGGCAGTATAGGACGGCATTAAAGATAAAAATGTTATTTGTTAAAATCAATTCAGTCAATTTCTAATCATATCTGTTGTGCCCTTAATATAAGATTTTTGTTGGGACACCAAAGGTCTTAAAAATGTATCGACGTAGATGCTTAGGGGTTCTGTCAATTAATTTATGCTAGAAATGATAGGGCGCATGGGAGGGTCCTGTATATTTTATATTTGTGGACCTTCGGTAGTTCGCACATGGCTGGTAATACTGGATGAGTATTATATAAAAATTTGTATTCATCCATGCATATTATATCATCCTCCCTACCTAAGTCCAACACTCTTTTTGCATTTTGTTTCTAGCCTGCCTCTATGTGGGCGCCTTTGAAGAAAAACACATCTACAACAAGGCTGCCCCTTCTATGAAAACGTGACCCATTGGTCACGTTTTATAGTTTACATATTTTTTATATGGAATGGGGAAAAACATGAACTAGAGGATTTTATTGAATGGCTAATTTGAGGAGATCAAAATGTAAAATTCACCTCGTGTATGAGCCAGGATCATTGTGATTTTTTCGATATCAACGTGCAAGAAAAATAAGATTATCTTATGGTTGACCTATTTGTAAAACCTACAGACAGAAACACCACACTTCACTACAACAGTGATCATCCGAAATGCCAAAAGGATAATATTCCTTTTGGACAGTTTCTGCATCTTCCCAGAAACTGCATTGATAGAAATGACTTTGAAAAACATGAGAGTAACCTGAAAAATAAACTAGAAATTAGAGGTTACCCTAAAAGAATCATAAAACTAGCATACAAAAGAGCAAAATATTTTAATAGGGATTCTTTATTTGAAGACAATGCAAGACAAAAAGATCAGGTTGATAGAATAGTTTTGTTATTAATTTTTCAACTGTTACTAACAAAATTAAAAATATAATTAATAGAAACTGGAGTTTTTTGCAAAACAGGAATGCAACCCAACTTGAGAAACTCGTATTCTCCTACAGGAGAAATAGAACAATTAGAAATAGATTGGTAAAAACCTACAAAGAACAGAATGTGGCCCAACAGAGAAGTATAGATATTAACAGCAAACTGACTGGTACTTTTCCTTGCAGTGCATGTTCAAATTGAATTTCTGTGATCAAAGGACAGAATATTGCACTAAATGGTATAGACCACAGCTTTAAGAACATGTTTAATTGTAGATCTAAGAATGTTATTTACCTAATCATTTGTCCCTGTGGTAAGGGATATGTAGGTGAAACCACAAGAGAGATCTGTGTCCGTCTTTACGAACACAGATCAGCTATACGAACAAATAAATGCAATGCCCATTAACTGATCATTGAAGCACACACAAACATAGAGCAGACGAATTATGATGGTGCATACTTGAGAAGACAGAAATAACAAAAAGAGGTGGAAATTTGGAAAAAAACCTAAGATGAGGGAGCAATTTGTCATGTGCAAATTTAAAATATTTGTACATGGTTTGAATAGTCGTGAGGAATGGGAAAGACTATATAGATAACTAGACCATCAATTGATAAATGAGTATTTTAAAATATCTGTTCAATCAATGGACCATACCTGTAGATTATAGAGGAAAGCATTAGCTTAGGGACAGATATGTGCATAGAATAGGAGATTGTTTGTTAGAGACTCAAGGGACAGAGAGGTGCATGGAAGATGGGATTATTAATATAAGACATTGCAGATATAAGACTAGAAAGAAAGGATGCATGTTATAGATAAAATTAAAATGCAGATTTATTATAAAATAAGAAAAACACGCTTCTATGGGTCTTTTCAATGTCAAGAACTCAGACTCCTATTTGTTAGTATACCGGGCTACACTTCCGAAGCCATTATAAGATGACCGCCAAGTCGACCACACAATTAACCGATATACCATCATTGACAGCTGAATCCATCTGGACTTAAGAAATAAAATCTGGATAATTACAGAAATCGGGATAATCATAAGAGTAATACAAATTATAAAATTGACTTTCTCCCCTGCAAACAGTTTTTATCAAATTGTCTTTTTGCATCGCTTTTGAGACTGAACACAATACACGTGAATCTACAAACATTTGGTAGCCGTATATTTGAATAAATAAAAAGATTGAGTTTGAATTATTAATAGAAAGAGGGCAATTATATTTATATGTATTACACCATGACCCATTTATTCGCTTTCTATACAACATCGCTACCGAAAATCACGAACAAATCAACAAAACTTACAAACAGAAAAAACATGACCGGAAATAGACCTTCTATGTAAAAAATGTATATATATCGAGAGTGTTGTTTTAATCCTTCCGACGTATTTGTTTGCATCCTGAGACATGACTGGTTAAAATACAAGGTGAGGAGAGATTAATAATGTCGGAATAAGGATGGGTTGAAAGTTAAAATTTGAAATATATATAAAAAAATGAGGGATGCCTATAGAATTTTCACTTAATAAATACATTCAAAATAGATACAAATTACCCCTACACGCAATGCAATAGGGTGGTGATCTGTCCTTTAGTCCTGCCCGATAATACTGTTGGTACATCCTACGAGCGGGCTAAATGGAAGGTAGCTCAGGCAATTTATTTTTTAAATCCTGTATAAATAATGTTGTAGCGGAGGAGGAGCCAAGCTCGTGAGCGAAATGGTCGCCTTATAGCTCGGCTCCGTCAGCCCTCCGTCCTGACTCACATATCCTGCTGCATATCCTGCCCAGAGACGACATATTTTCGAAGAAATAGAAACGCAACATTTCACTCTCACTCACCGTTTGACCTGGAGGCTCCGGCTTGCAGTGGTTCCGGAGCTGTGCCCCCCGAGGGGACCGGGTCCTTCGTAGAGCTGGGACCGGGGCATCGCCTATTGGATCCGGCCCGGCGTTGCGGTAACCGTCGGCCCCGGCCGAGAGACTGCACCACTGGAGAGAGCCACTGTGAGAACTTCCCGGTGACCCTGAACCGGGCCTACCTTGGCGGCCGTGAGGCTGGTGCGGGGCGCGATGCTCCGTGGACTGACCGTGTGAAGGGGTCCCCCCGCCGCTGCTCCGTCCATCGACCCTGGACCCTCGCGCTCGGGCTCTACCTTTGAGGAGCGCCAGCTCTCGTATAGGCGACCCTCCGCCTCGGGCGGCTCTCCTTTCTGCACCGAAGCGGGCGTTACTGGGACCCCCCGGACATCTGTAAAGTCCTACATTTGTGGACTGCTCCGGGAGTGGCGGAGAGAAGTGAGGGGGCTGATTCTACAAAATGGCTGCCGATGACCTGCGATGTGGATTTCCTCTTGATGGCGGTCTCCGGTTGCTGGATTGCACGGGAGCAGGGTCATGTGGGCGTGAGCCTACGATTGGCGACGTTCTTGATGCTTTGCGATCTTTGCACGCGACCTTGGCCCCCGGTGCTCCTGGATACTCGTTGCGATCCGCCGCCATCTTGGGTGGACGCTTCTTCATGGTCCCCTCTTGCCTTGGAGATGCCATTGCCTCGCCCCCCTCGGTGGCTCCGAAGGATGCTGCTACTGTCCATCGACGGATTTACAGGCCGACGGCTTTGGAACCTCCTGCTCTTCGATGTCTGGAAATTGGGGACTTGGATGTCGTGCGGAGGCCCGATCATCCCTGGGTGCCTGAGAAAAATGGCGGCCTGATGCTTGTTTCTGCCTTGATGAGGTCTTGTTTCTATTTTGCTAGCACACCCCCGCCTTTTCGATCTGCGGGACTGTACTCTTATCTTTTACTGCCCCTGTTGCTGTTATTGAGACATTTGAACTGCCTATTTGACCTTTTGTTCACTTGCTTATTGATTGACCTCTCTGACCTGCGTCTTTCTTGTAATTTTTTTCATTTGTGTGCTTGCCTCGCATCGTGTTGCTCACTTCACACTGTTATTTGGTGGGTGGTAATTGCAGTGAAGAAGGGACTGGGGTAAGATGCATGGCTCCCGTTGGATTATTGGTATACGGATTCGTGACGACGTGGCTCATATCCATAGTGCTATGGGAGACCCCTCTGTAAGTTCTGTGGCGCTCGAGTTCGTGTCGTTCTGGTGCACACGTATTATGATTGTATGGTTGGGCGGAGGGCTGTGGCCGACCGTATTTATTTCTGCCCTCATGCTCCTCCCTCCTATTTACTACCTTGTTTTCATATCTTCTTTTTGTCTTTTTCTTCCTTTTCTCTCTTGTCTCTACTACATTTCGGGTTCTGGTTTAGGGCGACAGGCGCGCTGTTTGGAGGGTAGGCCGTAGCCTTCTGCAGGGGTGCTGGGTGGGATGGGTGGGGTGGGTCTTCTTTGATGTTTTATTTTTCTCAGTTCTATGGCCCTTTTGTGTATCTTTATGAGAGTGCCGCGTCTGTCCTTGCCTTCCGTGGTATGATTAGGGTGGGGTCTGTAACATCGCTGCTCTTCTTTTATAGTTCTGCTGCTTTCCATTGCGACTCCCATGCCCTCTTCGCTGCTACTATTCCTGTTCTTTTATATGTTCCTCGCTACGGGGCGCCTGTTTCAGCGCGGCATTCTTCTCTTTTAGTCTGTGTTTTCCTTCCCTTTCCTCTTTCCTCTCCCCTCTCCCCTCCTCCCCTTTTCCTTCTCTCCCAAGGTTAGTATGACGGGCTAGTTTTGTTGATGTCGCTATTCCGGCCCCCTGTTCTGTATCCAATGTGCTACTGGGTGGTGGGAATGCAAAGTTGTTACTATTTGCATATTGATTTGTGTTCACCACATCTGTTTTTATACCGATGTCTACAGTGCTGACACTTCTGCATTGCTGCCCTTTCTCCTTTTGTTGCTAATGATCTGTTTTGGGAATCCGGATACTTCTTTGTTGTCGCTGAGCCTGTCATACGCCTTATTGCTATAATATAAAATTAACCTTATTTTGCTCCTGATTGCTGGCCGTCTCGATCCTCTTACCTCCCCCCCCCCTTTTTACGATTGTATTGAACGCATCTCTTTACGTCTGATTCTGTGACTATTCATTTGGACTCTTTGACTGCTTATCGTATCGTGGCCGGCTGGATTGGTTGTAGGCCCTGCTTTGTATATCCTTTCTGTACTAATAAAGGTTTATAAAAAAATTAAAAAAATAATGTCGTAGCGTGCGCTTCTCATATTGTTTTTAAGGGCTTGTAAGTGAACACAGATTGACACAATATGTAGATAATTAACGTAAATAGTTGCCAATCATTACTTAGTAACAAGATAAAGGGTAGGATGAATTAATGTATATCTTATTAATAATAAAAATAATACATTTAATAAAAATCTATTGCATCTATGCTATAAGTGAACTGTCTAAAGAAGATAGACACTCAGATAAACACCCGGGGACAATTGAATAATCCCGTATTGAGAGAAGGGTTGTCCTATACCACTTCCACCGCAAAGTGATCACTTGCAATCGTGTGAGGAGAACACCCAATATTATTAGACCGGTAGGCCTTTTTAATGAATGACAGTAGTAATAAATGACAAAATTAAAATTAAAATCAGGACACTATGTAGTATTAAAGAGTTCCTTTTTTTTAAAATAAGGCGATCCAATCAGATGAAGAGGGGAACAGGAGGGACTACGTTGTCACGATGTCACTCACCAGAACCTCCTTGCTTGGCCAGTTGTTTCCTTCTGGGTGCTAAATGTTCCCTAGTCCTCCTTGAACCAACTAAACCAGCAAAATTACTATAAAAGTTGTCGATCTGTTTGATCCCGGGGGAAAGGGGAATTCGAATGAGAAAACAAGACAAAACACTTCTCCGTCTTCTGGAAGTAGTGTAGATGTTTCTCAGCTGGAAGTGACTCTGAACTCCTTGCTGCGTGGATAGGTGTAACAGATTATGAATTGTCAGAATTGTGGAATAATTTTCTGAAATAACAAGAACACAACACAAGGCAACCGCCTACCTAATTAAGATGAGCTCATGCACACACTTCAATATAGATACTTAATCTTGTAAAAATTAAAATTATAATTTTAGTGACACGATAAAAATTAATTTTTCATTGGCACCACTTTTGGTGATCATAAAACACTATGGTCCTTAAGAAGAAAGATGAATGAATGCGAATTGATAGGTAAGACAAACACGTTTTTTTAACTTCCGGGGAAAGTAGTACTGCAAACAGCAGAAATAGGGGTTTAGCCATGACAATGTTGATAATATTTTAGAAAAAATAATGTTATGATGTATTAGTGATTGTGTATTTTGTTTTATTTTGTATTCACAGAATACTGTGTTTTTAACTTTGTCCTGAGTAAGGTGGTGCATAAAAAGCAATATCCACCGAAACGCATCGTCATATTTATGGTTTTGGCATCAAATGTTCACATAAAATATGTTTTGTTAAAGAACTTGGAGTTTTAATTGTCTAATGAAATGTTCATGATTTAAATAATATTTGTTTGTAATGCTGTATGATTTGAGTATCTGACACGAATTAAGGATCTATTGTTTTAAAATATATATAAGGGAAAATTGATATATGGTTTTAATAAAGCAGAATGTAAACGTGAATAAAATTGTCAGAGTTAATTATTAATACAAATAGTGCCTTTATGGTTCTACTTTCTGAAGGTGGGTGGAACATTAAGAGCATACATGACATTTTCCTCCAGTAGTTTTCAATTTAGAAGTGTTGAGTGTAGAAGAGGCAACTGTATGTGGTACTCCATAAAGCAAGCAGAATCACACAAAGGAAACAATTTTGTTTAACTGTTGTTACTTACCCAGTTCCCTTTGTTATAAGGGTTATTCTCAACCTTTTTATACGTAGAAAGCTCTCCCGCAGGGTCTGATTCTGTGGACATGAGGGACCTATGCCAGGGCGAGGTCGGCGAAGCAGAGGTTCCTCTCGGGTACGTGAAAGGATACTCTCTCGTTGAAGTATTTGGGTCTGATATTGTTAAGGGTTTTGTAGGCGTGGGTGAGGAGTTTGAAGGTGACCCTCTTCTCAATGGGGAGCCAGTGGAGGGCTTGAAGGTGTTGGGTCATGTGTTTGTGACGCGGTGTCCCGAGGATGAGTCTGGCTGCGGCATTCTGGATGGTTTGGAGATTGTGTAGAAGAGTTCTGTTAAATCTGGCATAAAGGGCGTTGCTGTTGTCCAGTCTGCTGGTTATGAGTACGTGGGTGAAGGTCCTTCTGCAGTCGGGGGATCCATTTGAAGGTCTTACAGAGGATGCAAAGGCAGTTTAAACTAGTCGAAGCTACGGCATTGACCTGGTGGTTCATGAAGAGCGAGGAGTCAAGGATGATGCTGTGGTTCCGTGCATGTTCTGTTGGGGTGGGAGTATTCCTGAAGGTGGAGGGCCACCAGGATTTGTCCCAGGCAGAGATGCAAGGTCTGAGGATGAGGACCTCAGTCTTCTCTGAGTTGAGCTTCAGGCAGCTATCTTTCATCCATGCTGCCACGTTCTGCATTCCTTCTTGGAAGCAGAATCTGGTGTCATCGGGATTCTTCAGGAGGAGAGGATAAGCTGGATGTCATTGGCGTAGGATACGATGCTGAGCCCATTTTGTCTGGCGAAGAGGCAAGGAGGGCGATGTATATGTTGAAGAGCATGGTGCTGAGTAAAGATCCCTGGGGTACTCCGCAGTTGATTTTCATGGGTTCGAAGAGGAAGGAAGGGGGTCGAATCCTCTGGGTTCTGCCAGAGAGGAAGGATTGGATCGAGTCGAGGGCGGTTCCTTGAATCCCCGCATCAGGAAGTCTGGCTGTGAGCGTGCAATGTGAAATGGTCTTGAAGGCTGCGGAGTGGTCTAAGAGGATGAGGGCAGCAGTGTGTTCCTGGTCAAGTAGTATGCGGATGTCGTCGGGGGCGGTGAGGAGGGCAGTCTTGGTGCTGTGGTTGCTGCGAAATCCAAACTGGGAAGCGTCTAGGATGGAGTTCTCTTCGATGAACACAGTCAGCTATGCATTTACGATTCTCTCGGGGACTTTGGCCGCAAAGGGGAGGAGAGAGATGGGTCAGTAGTTTTTCAGGTCTGTTGGGCCAGCCATTGGTTTCAAGAGGAGGGGTTTCACCTCTGCCCCTTTTAAGTCATTTGGGAAGATTGTCGATCGGAGCGAGGCGTTGATAGTTCATCCTATCTCAGGTGCGATGGCGGCCCTGTGGAATATGTGCAGTGGGCAGGGATCCTTTGGGGCTCCTGAGTGGGTTTTCATCATGGTCGTGGTGATGGGTGCGATGGTAGCAGGATCCCAAGTCGTGATGGTCGGTTTGTCGGCGGTGGTGGGTAGGGGGGTGGTGTCCGGCATTGGTTTGCTGAAGTTGTAGTAGGGAACCTTGATCTTCAGATGGAGGTAGGAGCTGAGCTTGTCGCAGAGTTCCTGGTGGGTGTGATGTCCGTGGCTTCACTGGTGGGCTTTGTGAACTGCTGTATGACGTTGAACAGCTCCTTGGCATTGGTCGAGTTGGTCCGGACTTTGGGCCCGATTTAGGTAATAGTGAAATACCAAATTCAAAGTGCCATGTGCAACACATGCATGCCCTAAGGGCATGGATGTGTGCCACATGGCACTTCAAAAAAGCAAGAAAGTGCTTTTTTAAAGGAATTCGGTAGTTACCACCAACTTGTAGTTGGTGGTAATTACCGATTCCTTAGGGCCCAAAGTACCCTTTTATGTGCTTTTTACATTGCATTTAAGGAATCGGTATTACCGATTCCTTAAATGCAAGGCCAATAAGGAATCGGTATTAAGGTATTGGTATTTCCCTACATCAGGAATGGCTAAATACCGGTCGGTAACAGTGAAATTTAGCAAATTTCACCGTTACCGACCAGTATTTGGCCACCTACATCGGGCCCTTGGTCCCTGAAGGTCCGTTTGGTGTCTCTTATGCGCGGGTGGTATTCCTTCAGGGCGCTTCTCAAATCAAATCAGGAATATTTATTCAGCGCAAATATCTCACCCAAAAGTCTCAGGGTGCTTGCAGAAAAGCTCAGATGTTAATTTAAGCAAAGACGTAAGGAGTTGATCAGCCAGGTTTTTAGCTCCCTATGAAAATGATTATGATTTGAGATGGCGTGCAAGTATGGGGAGGTTTATTCCAGAAAGCAGGGGTGAGGAAGGAGAAGGATCTCCTCCCCATTCTGGTTGCACAGATTTTAAGAGAGTTTAAAAGAAGTTTGTTGCTGGATCTTAGAGCCCTGCCTGGGCAATACCAGCTGAGTTTCTTCTTCCAGTAACCAGGATCATTTCAATAAATGTTTTTATGAGTTAGGCAGAGAGTCTTAAAACAAGTTCGTTTTCTAACAGGGAGCCAGTGGAGGAGTCTTAAATTTGAGGCTGAGGATTCAGCATCAGTCTGGCAGCTGTGTTCTGCAGGACTTTGAGCCTGGTTAAGAGGTCTTCATTTACAGAGGACAACAAAGCATTGCCATAATCCATGCAATTTATGATCAGGCCTTGTACTAATGGTTTCCTAGCTTCAGTCGGGAGCCATTTAAAAACTTTACGTAAATTCCGCATGATGCCGAAACAGGAACCAACTAAATGGTTGACCTGATCTTTCATAGACAATTTATTGTCTATTTGGATACCTTTGTTCTGGACAGATTGTTTCGGTTCTGGGCAGGATCCCAGAGATTGAGGCCACCAGTCACTAGTCCAGTATTTGTGGGCCTTGCCAAAAAGGACTATATCATTCTTTCCTCCGTTTAATTGAAGATGGTTCAGATTCATCCATCTATCAACATGGGTCATACAATTTTTAAAACTTATTTTTGTGTCAGTGAGGTCCAGGCATAGGGTGATCAGTGTCATCAGCAAATGACACAACATCAAAGGCGTAGGATCTGATCACCTCGGCCAACGGAGTTACGTAAAGGTTAAAGAGTGTCGGGCTCAGAATAGAGCCCTGGGGTACTCCCATCCATACAGGTCTATTTCTGGAAACAATATTGTCAATATGAACAGCAGGACTCGGTCAGTTAGATAGCTTCTCAGCCATTTGAGGGCTTTCCCTCTGACACCAATCTCCCAGAGTTTAAGATCTAAAATGGTGTGGGAGATGGTGTCAAATGCTGCCGATAGGTCTAGCAGGACGAGAATAGATGATTGTACTCTGTCCAAAGCTAGCCTGATGTTGTGGTTGGGCCTGTGATTGTTCCGTGCTTCCAAGGTTTTCTGGTTTTGCCAGGTCTTCTCTAGGCGCATGCAGGAACTTCTTGAAGTTCTGTGGTGAACCAAAGGGCCTTCAGGGGGCAATGTTTGGCGGGATGGCGGAGGGGTGCAAGCTTGTCGGTGCAGCAGGCGATGCAGCCGTGAAGTTTCATGGCTGCGGAGTTGGTGTCATTCGTGGTGCTGGGGGGTTTTAAAGGAGGGTGGTGATCTGTCATACCTATTTTCCTTGAATATGATTTTTAATATAGGAAATGTTTTCTTTGTCATATTTATGTTACTTTTATGGATGAAAATCTCATCAAAATAAAGTGCTGAAACTGAAACATTCAGGGATAAATTATGCTATGAATTGTCACATTTTGATCTTGTTGAAATTCCCTTTAATCATAGTGGAAAGAGGAATATGAAAGCACAACAGCAATCTGGTATTTGTAAAATTATTCTCTATTTCTAAACTTGTGATACTGTAACAGGCACTTCAGAAACTACTCCATGCTCTATCAGCCTGTGACCCAATGTCTGCAATGTAAGGTAAATGAAAACTATAATTAGTGCACTCACTTCACAATAATCATGGCTTGATAACAAGGCCAGCAAAATGCATGCAAAAGACATTTGGGTGGAGCTAAATTCTGTATATTGGCCAATCCAAGTATCATTGAAACTCTTGTAACCCTTTCCAGTATTGTTGTTGAGTGATCACTTTTGTTTGTGAATCCTCTCGGCCCTTACAGACGCCATATTGCCAAGGTAGCAAGAATTTTGGATTCCTAACTCCAAATGTGGTGAATGTTGTGTACCGAAAGCAAAGAGTAGTGTTTGAAATTGCACTTTCCCTAACTTCTACTCTAATGCAGAAGTAATGAATGCTAATTCATGATGTGCTACTGCTTGGTGGCGAAGGCCACACCCACACACAGCAACCTAGGATATTTAATTGAATGCCTTGAGGGGGTCTTCAGAACCCCAGCAGGTAGGCCCCAGCAGGTAGGGCTTCTGACTAGTGAGTCTATCATGTCTATGAAGTTGTAGCTGCCAGCAGCTATATGTCCTTGGACAAGAGACAGGTTATTATGCATACAATGTCTAGATAACTTCAAAGTGTACTTACTGATGCAAATACAAGGTATTGACTAAAGCAATATTGGTGGTCCTGCCGGAGGCAACAGAAGGCAGAGATCCAGTGGCCCATATCGTATCCTGGCACCGCACGCTGCTGCCTGAGGAAACATTCTCTCCCTACTTTGTCATCGAACAGGCACACAGAGTACCGCCCAGGCCCCCGCCTATGGGCTCCAACCCAAGACCGCTCCTAATCTGTTCACTGAATTATAGAGACAGATACACTATACTTCAGGGAAATAGGAAACTGCCCGACGTACAGGAAGACAATCACAAAATCATGTTTTTCCCAGATTACATGCTACAAGTACAGACACACAGGTACTTGTACATGGCAGTGAAGAGGTGGCTTCGACAATATAATCTCACGTACTCCTTGATGTTCTCATCGAAATTAAGAGTAGTTGTGAGCCGAAGGGCTCACTTCTTTAGTACTTCAGAAGAGGGGGAGGACTGACTCGACACATGTGACCCTGCAGGAGCCAGATCCCAGACCACTGTCTCGAACGAAACTGCTACTGGCGCCTCTTTGGGCCATCGTCACAGAGAGAAGAAAAGGAAACAATTCCAAGCTTCTCAAACCCTCGGACCAGAACCGGAACGGATACTAAGCGACCAAAGCAGGGCCCTCCAGGCGGCTGCGGTTATCAACAGGACATAAGGAGATTAAACTGCCTCAACGTCTAGTCAACAAGGACAGGCCAGTGACGACAAACTCTCAGTTGGTTTCTGGCCTCACAGGATGCATGCAAACTACCTCAGGTCACCCCACAGACCTCAGATGACCTTGTTTAGACACATTTTTTTGTTTTTTTGGGAAATCTCCCGTCTTGTATGAACAGAGCTGAGACATCATGCACGCAAGTATCATATGTTTGCAGCTAGGCCACCTTGTGTAATTGCTTGCCCACAAATATAGAAATGTTGAACTGCAGCCAGGGATACAGATATAAGTGGGAGGCGGGAGTCTTATCCAAAATAAATCTAAGTATTAACATATGGGGGCTTCTTCCCCCCTCCAAAGGGAACATCATATTTGATATTTGTGATAAGGCCCTGGTCCGTACATACCTGGCTGGGTGGCAGGATGCTGCCAAGGCACAATCCCTATGGCTCGACACCTGCAGCTTGCTGGGTACAGTAACCCTCCTAGACATTGGTTAAATGTTACTTCCACTAAATGTTTGGATGATTGCCTGTTGCACTCTTGCCCTTTTGGTATTTTTGTATACTGTTTATGTTTGTTTTGCCATCTTTTACAAGCTAGGATGTGCTAATTGGGCATTTAGATTGATGGGGATACGACAACGGAAACCATTCCCAACCACAATGCTCCAACCCTAAATGGCTGTTGGCTCATTACAGCCTAATACAATAGCATTAACTGTATACCATGGCACCAATTAGAATAGGTACTTGGAATATGAGAGGTATACACAGTCCCTCACGCAGGTACCTCATTTACTCAGACCTCAAATGACATCACATACAAATAGCCCTCCTCCTGGAGACACACTTGCTTAAATCAGAGGTGATGCAGTTGCATAGGAGATGGAGAGGGCAGCTAAATGCCACAGGTTACTCAGCGTTTGCTAGAGAAGTCTTGATATGGGTGCGGCCAGGGACTCCCTTTCCAACCGTGGATCTCTTAATAGATGCGGAGTGCTGATACGTGGCAGTGAAAGGCATATTGGATGGCAGATCAGTGGTCATTGCATCATTATATGCGCCAAACTCCGACCAGGCCCCCTTTTTCAAAAATATGTCACACAAGCTGGCCGCCTGGCACGAGATCCCCATGGTGTATAGATGCGATTACAACAGCGTTCACGATGTCTTACTAGACCATTCCTTCCCCCCTAACTGGCACAACCACACATGTTGCAATGAAAGCGTTAAATAACTGGGCAACGCAATGGTATCTGACAGATGCATGGAGGCATTGAAATCCACAAGACAGAATGTGCTCCTACTACTTGGGAGCACATGGACTCCATGTACGCTTAGACCGCTTCATGATCTCCGACGACCCTTTATCGAATGTCTCTGCATCGCACTACCTGGGGCGGACACACTCGGACCATAACCCACACGTGCTGGAACTGGAGTGGGTAGGTGGCAAGCCGCTGATCCCTATCTGGCACCTACAACCAGACACACTGCTTGATGCGCCATTCCGTGACCTATTGGCAACTACTATATATCACAGTACTTTGATGAAAACACAGGCATGGCCTTGACACCCCCACTAGAGTGGGATACTTTCAAGGTGGTCACATGGGGATACTGCTCGGGAACACAGTCAGGAATGTGCATACAGCTGGAGAAAGACCTTCCCCCCATGGAGAGAAAACTGGTATCTAGTGAGAGGGAGGCGGCTCCACTAGATTGCTTATACAGAATAGAGAGGAACATACCCGATAATTAGAACGGCTCCGATGCCTCAACTACGCAGTACATTCAGCAAGCGCATCAAATGGGAGACAAAGCAGGCAAATTACTGACATGGCTGATACGCCAAGATGAGGCCACATCGCCAGTGGCATCGCTGCGCACTACACAGGGTGGTATATTATATGCACAGCAGGACATACACCGCAAGTTCACAACGCACTACACATCATTATACAAAGTCTCACATGCAAGCCACTTAAACTGACGTGCGGACCTACCTTGCGGAGCTTGCCCTACCGCACCTTACTCGTGAACAGAGAGTGAAACTGAATGACCCTATTCTCCTAAAGTAAGTTGGGGAGAGCATATTCTCATTTTCAAACGGTAAGACACTGGGGCCAGACGGCCTACCGACAGAGTTCTTCAAGGCCTATGCACACATACTAGCACTGCAGTTGCTAAAGCTATAAGAAGCTGCTGTAGGCGACTCCACTCTTACTGACACACAAAACGAAGAGTTGCTGATCTCTCTCCCCAAACCCGGTAGAAACCCCCCTAGGATCCTATAGTACACTAGCCATCTTAAACAACGATTATAATCTTCGTGTCAATCATAGCCAAACGCCTAGCCCTGTATGTAAAAACGCTGGTTCACACGGACCAGAATAGTTTTGTCCCCACTAAAAGTACATCACTCAATATCCGTCGATTTTTCAGGGTTCAGAAATATATGCTGCATAGATGGCCACGATCTAGCTGTCTAGTGCTAGACTTGGAGAAGGCTTTTGATTCCCTGGAATTGCCTTACCTGGCAGCAGCATTATGCTATACGAGTTAGGGGATCACTACATGAGTATGATCCAATTACTCAATCACCGCCCCACTGTCCGGTCAGGATGGCTTATCTCAGACACTATTCAGGTGAGAAGGGGCACGCGACAGGGATGCCCCCTGTTCCCATTACTTTACTCCGAAAGGCCGGAGATGAATGGGGCATTCGACTGAGAGATGGAGTACATGCCGTCTCTTTATGTGCAGATGACCTGCTGTTGTACATATGAGATCTACACGCCATCCCCATGACAATAGCAGATACACTCAGGGATTTCGAGAAAATGTCGGGACTCTGGGTGAACTGGGCAAAATAGGGAGCATACCCATTTAGCGACAGTACAGCAGAAATAAACCTGCCTATAAATGACTCCACTCTTACTTGGTACCCGACCACGTTCCACTATCTTGGCATCTTCATGTTTCAGTCCCCCACTGATATATTGGAAGAAAACCTAATCAGAGCTGTCTCCGCTGTCAGCACTTTTGGAAGACCCTTCCGTTAAGTGTAATGAGCCGAATAACAATAACAATAATGATAATCCTACCAAAACTGCAATACTATTTTTCAAACCTTTAAATCTATGTCACGGGCAAAAGTTTTTGAGAATTGGAATGCCTGTTTTGGGACCTAATTTGGAATAGGGGCAGACCCCGGGTCGCGCTGTGGAAACAATATGCCCCCGCCAGCTAAGGAGGGCAGGCAGTTCCAAATATGGAATTGTATTATCTGGCGGCCTAGCTACAGTGGGTGACGAGATGGTTACGCAGTATGGGGTTCAGAAGACACGGCTGCCACGCAGCAGCCGTGGTCTCAATCTCAGATCCACCACTTGTTTCACCCCACTGCTCGCCTCCCACGCACATCATAGATACAGCTGGAGCTAGCGCACAGGTGTTGCAAGAGAAGTCTACACCTTACCCGGGGTATGACCCCATATGCCCCACTAATACTGCTCGCGGGACGCCCAGGGGAGGACAGGCACCTCTAACAGAGCACATACATGCTGGCACGGGGAAGGCCTAGAAAACGTTGGGCGACCTTTACTCTGACGGCTCCCTGTTCTCTTTTGAGACACTGACAACAGACTATGATTTACCGGTAGGACAATTGCTTCCACATAACTCCATTGTGAGGTCTTTGACAGCAGGGTGGGGAGACATAATGACTGAACCAGAAACACACTTGCTGCTGCAGTACTTGCACATTATGGGTGCAGGCTCACATATAGTACACTGGCTAGTAGAGGCTCTGCACACACATACACTTAAAAGCATGTCGAGTCTCCGCGAGAGGTGGTAAACAGACAGTGGGCAACCATGGACAGAGAAGGAATGGGGCACAATCCGCGCCAGCTCCTCACACATACCAAGAAGCTCCAAATTGAAACTCGTACAAATGTACATAACACAGAGGGCATACATCTCACCTGACAAAATAAATAAGTATTTTAATATCAACACCTCCGTATGCCTGCGATGTCAACACACAAACACAGATCTCTTACACATGCTATGGTCCTGCACCTCCCTTAACAACCTACTGGTGTGTGGTCACTGCAGCGCTCACGCAATGCAATGATGCGCCACTGGTACAAACATGGGAGGTCTGTATCTTGGGCCTAAAAGCCAGATCCAAGAATAACCTAGTCTCCTCCAGATTCTGTGACTTGGGATTGATAGTTGCAAAGCGCATAATTACAAAGAGATGGAAGCATGATGCCCTCCCCCAGTAATAGACAGTTGGGTAAAATCCCTCACGATGTGTGCGCAAGCAGAAAGCACAACACTGCATCAGGAGGAAACTACGGGACTACGCAAGTAGCCGATAGCGCAGTCTTGGGACACTATCCTCATGGCATTCACACAAGGGGGCAGAGTGCATAGCACTACCTCCTCGCAGGTAGCTAATGAGAGTAACGAAGCCGTAGACGCACTATACCTCATGCACCAACTGTGACTTATAATGCTACTGGGGTACAGCCTGAATCCACTGGCACAAGCAAAGCCCACGGCATTAATCATACGCCTGCTGACCTAGGTCCCTGACTGCGTGCATGAGCCGGCATGCCACCCCAATGAGCTACTGTATCAAAACATGTATAAGTCGCCCATACCCCAACCCAGCTGTGATAAGTTCTTGATGGCAGTTTTAGTTAAGTTAATAGATCAGTAGACTCGAATACACATATCTTATTAGCATAACTCATAGACCCCTTGGTTGTAGGAGGAGGTGACCCTTTACAAGCTGCCCCCAATGTAATGTACAACTGAGCATTGTCTACTGTAACTGGATATAGCTGCGCTCTGAACGTCTGTGTGCACATTGGCGCCACTACCTTTGACTACAGAAGTGACATGGGATACAAAGAACATGGGGGCCATATTATCAAGAAGGGGCAATACATTATAGGTTCTGGTGTTAACCTGGGCTTTTATGGAAATTCACAAGGCCCATATTGCGCAATTGTTCTCTTTGATATGATGTATGCAGTAGAGTATTAATATGGCTCACAATTGTAACTGTATTGCGAACCCCAACCATATGTACCATTTAGCAATGTATGACCATATATGCCTCACTGCAACTCTGAATAACCTTTACAAATCTGTACAATTAAAGAAAAAAATGCAATAAAGATATATTTTTTTTAAAATGGACTACTGCAATATTGCTGTTTTAAATTTAGTTAAGAAATGCACTGGAGTATGGACGTGATTCGCTTGAGCGGGATATGCACCCCACATTCAGAGAATAAATATAAACGTTAGCTCAAAAAAAACGTAAACTTTGACGAGTTTCAACCAGGTAGAATTTATGCCACGCCGTTTGTTACGTACTAGTAGACATGAATTGCATGTATAATGTAAAATGGTGGCGTGTGACATTAGGCACGGTGTCTCAAAGCTACGCCTTATGGTGCAACCCTAATATTGACTGCAGTTCTGTAGACTCGTGCTCTAAAACCTCATAAACCTTTGTCATAAACTTGGCAGGAGGAACGATATGCCATGGGTATTAAAGGCGTGCCACAACTGTTTGGGTAAATCTTACATCATTTTTTTTCTTTTTTTTGTAACTATTATGTACAACGGCTGCAATATGACTCACGCCTTTTTGTTGTCATAATTACCGTGTAAAATGTAAACTGACTATCGTGTTTCTTGAGGGTAGTAATCCTCGAATGTCAAACGCTGTTCAGGGAACTGTCATGATAGCATAATCCTACTTTTGATCCAAGTCTGCTTCTGGAGTGCAATCTATACAATAATTATTTGTTAATTGTTATTTAAACATATTTGATAGCCAACTAATCTAAGTACTGTGGAGGGCTGAGGCGATTTTGCTTGGAGCAGTAAATAAAGATTAAATAAAACACACGATGTGCTCCTGACCTTTTGGCAATTTAGATATATTCCTGATGCCACAGACACAGCCTTGTAGGCAAACTTTGCTAGCCTACCTTTGATAACTGATTTGGGCTCTAAAGAGCAATAAAGTATTATGGAGAGATTGTTTTCAGGCATTTAAGGACCGTCCTGATAAGCAAATTATTCAGGCTCCTGCAGACCATGGAAACATGATTACTTTTTTTTTTTCAAGATAAACAGCAGTCCATAGAGTACTGGTCAAAACATCACGTTTGTAAATGTCCCACATTTTCGTGACATGTGACCTGTCATCGTAAAGGTCCACAGGCTCATCAAGAGCTGGAACAAGAAGGAACTTTCACTGAAAACCTTGTGGCTGAGTTCTGGGTGCTGTGTAGTTGCAGGGACCGCAACGTTCTCCAATAAGACAAAGCCAAGCCTCCCTAGAAAATCAGCACTTAACCGCATGCGTGCGGCGGTTATTTTTGTGCTGCGCTGCTTTTTTCCAAAAGCCGCGTTACATGACGAGCTGAGCTCGTCATCAGCGTGCGAGCGGCACGACTCATGACGAGCTGAGCTCGTCATGAGCGCCGAAGGGGTTAATGTAGACTGCCCTAAAACTATGGTGATCACTTAGGCATCCTTGACTCTCCCCGTAGTCTTGGGCATGCAGCCCAAGAATGTGGTGGTCACTAAGTTCTCCTAGACATTCTGGCTAGACCTTGACATGATATAAATGCTTATGCAGCATGTGTCTAGGCGCAGTCTAACACACTAATTCCTGCATAAATAAATGATAAATGTCCTGCTATGGGTTGTGTTTACATCACATCTAAAGTAACTTTAACTTGTGCCCTAAAATAACTAGAACTTGTGTCCGCCATGTTATGTTATTTATTGTGTATCTATAATGCACACCATCTCCGGCAAGGGTATCCTGGTGCTGAGCAGATGTGTGCACCTAGCCCTAGTAGGTTGGTTAATTGAAAAGCCAGGTCTTCAGCCTCTTGCAGCATCCAAGAAGAGAGGAGAAGGCTCTGATGTAGAGTGGGAGGCCTTTCCACGCTTTTGGAGTAATGTAAGATAATGTCCACCCTCCTAATATGGTTCTGTTTATGAGTAGGCAATGTGCAAGTAGAATTCTTGCAGAGCACAGGTGCCTCAGTGGTTGGTGGAGGGATTCACAACTGTTAAGGTAGGTAGAGCCTGAGTCATGTAGTGAGAAATGTGTGTGTGAGTAGTTTGAGTTGAGCGCGTTTGTGTGTCAGGAGCCATTGGAGCTCACCGAGGTGTGGTGTGATGTGAGTTCTGTGTGGGAAGATGAGTTTTGGATGGTGTTAGTCTTCTAGCTAGTTGCTTGGTGATTGTGACATTGACCAAAGGGATCACGAATGCCTTTAGGCACTTCATAGATGAGTTTGCAGGCTTCCAATGAGTAGGGTGTCAGGCTGAAATCTTGTGTTCTATCCGTTAAGATGGAACAGATCCTGTTGAGATGAGGGTGGCATGTGATATCTTGTCAAATTCTGCAGAGATGTTCAGAAGATGAGGGATGCCGTGTCTCCTCTGCCAAGTATGATGCAGATGTTGTCTGTGGTGTGATCAAAGCTGATTCTGTACTGTGGTTGGACCTGAATCAAGGGCTGTGTTGTGTTCAGGAGCTGGTGGTTACTGAGCTGGTCAGTGAGGCATCAGTTGATTGGTTTACTAAGACATTTTTTCAGGTATGATAGGAGGGAGATTGGTCTGTTGTTGGAAAGCGTGGCTGGGTCAGTGGATGGTTTCTTGAGCAGGGTCATGATGTTGGCATGTGTTCAAGCATCTGAGAATGTGACTGAATGTACATTGAGGATGTGTGCTATGTGTTTTGCAAATCAGTAGGATTCCTTTGGTGAAGGGGTGGTGAGGGAAAGTGTCAGATGGAGACCCTAAGTTAATGGCCTTCATTGTAGCAGTTATTTCGACGGTGGTGATGGCAGACCACAAGGTCAGGGTTTGGGTATCATCCATGTTGGAAAATTGATTTGCAACAATGATGGAGTCTAATTGAGGGATGAAGTTGCTGTAGATGGAGGAGATTTTGATACATAAGCATTCTGAGAGCTTGTTGCAAAGATCTTGTGAAAGAGTGATGTTGCTGGAGGAGGCAGGAGGAGCATTGAAATCTCTGATGGTGAAATTGTTTTACGGATGCACTTTACTTTGAGAAACTGGGTACCTCTGAGGCCTTTTGGAATTCTGAAATATGTCTACCACGCAATGATGTCAGCTATATTTCACGAGTAACTGGGAACCCTTGGATTTAATCTCTGCCCCCTGTTTGAAGTGAACATTTTTTGAAGAAACATAGTTGGAATGTGAAATTACTTGATAAGAAGTTGCCATCTGTCCGTTCTCTGACCTAAGAGCTCACTGGCCCACTACTATCAGTTCAACCACCTAGCCAATGGTGGTTTACGGTGCCCCTTTACAGTACTGAGGAAGACCCCATTGTAAGGATCAAAGTCACCTACGTCTGTCAGGGGTCGAAACGTCAACATTTTGTTGTATATATGCCAGGGTTGGCAACAGTGCTGTTTTCTTTGTGCCTTTTCAGCGACATAATGGCTGTTAATTAATTTGCTTGTATATAATATGTAGGACAAACCATTTCTTTTGTGAATAATATTGTTGCTATATATATATATTGTCACTCTCTTTCCGCCCTCATTTAACCCTCACTTTGCACACAAGTCCTTCCTTTCTCCCTTCTACACATTTGGGGCACTTTTGTATACATATGTTCCAGATGTTTTGCTGGATTTTGAGCATTCAGATTGATGTTCAATATGAACAAACTATATTGAGCTGAATTTTACAGTACAAGTGATTTAATGGATGCTGCTGCATAAATAATTGTATTCTTTCAAATTGTCCCGCTGGGACTGTCTATCTTTTGTACGGAGGAGGCAGGAGGAGCATTGAAATCTCTGATGATGACACATTTCTTTTTGGTTCTGTTAGTGCTGACATCGATGCGATCTGCAAGAGGTTTGCGCTTGGTACGTTCTTACAGAAGCTGATCACTAACTGTGCAGCGGATGTGAATATATGTTTGGAGCAACTCGGGGAGCCATCTATTGTTATGGCAGCTTTTACTAACATCGTAAACCATATTAAAAAAATGCTGACCCGTGCTCCTAAAAATAATTCCACTAGTTCTGAAGGCTGGTTCAATGGAAAGTGCACAAAAGCATTAAAAGCTTTAAAAGAGGTACTGGCCCTGAGACCAAGATCCCCCTGTAAAATTCGTGAGGCCAGGAAATTATACAAACTTGTAATGAAAGAAAGAAGACTGGCCTTAAAAAAGCAGGCTTGGGAAACACTGAGAGAAGCTTCTACACAGAAAAATAGCTCTCAGTTTTGGAGGCTGGTCAAAACCCTCTACCAACCGAGGGACAACGGAAATAAAATAGACCTCGCTATAACTGCTGAAAGATGGTTAATTCACTTTAGGCAGCTATATAATCAACCAAGTATAGTAGATACTTCCCTACCTTCGGGGTCTAGATCAATAGTGGAGAAAAGCACAACCACCAGCAGAGGCACACATTCCACGTCTTATCCATTTCCGATAGACCTAACCTTCACAATAGGAGAAGTCCAAGAAGCCATCAGGGAAAGCGCACCAGGTAAAGCTGCAGGCCCCGACTGTACCCCGGTAGACGTTTACAAGGCTGAACCGGATTTCTGGGCCCCTCTGCTTACTAATGTTTTGAACATGGGAAACCGTAACGGGTTCATTGAATCCTGGTCGGATGCCATAGTGGTACCTATTTTTAAAAAGGGCAGGCGAGATGATCCGACCTGCTATAGGCCAATATCCCTTCTGGACGGCCTAATGAAAGTTGCAGGAAGGATCATATTAAAAAGACTCCAAGCATGGGAGGAAGACAATAATGTTGTGTCACACTTGCAATATGGGTTTAGGAAAGGTATAGGAACACTTGAACAGTGCTTAAACCTGTCCCTTCTCACCTCCAAGTACACACAGGCTAGAGGCGGAGCACTCTTCATAACCTTTGTGGACTTGAGCTCCGCTTTCGACTGCGTGGACCATACTTTACTATGGTCCACGCTGGACGATTTGGGTATTGATGCCCGAATAATCACCTTTATTAAGGAGCTGTACCACAACTCCGGGGCAAGAGTGAGATACGGCAAATATGGGGAGGTTACGGATAAATTTGCACTGTCAAGAGGGGTCAGACAAGGATGCATCTTGGCCCCTCGGCTCTTTACGTATTATATAAACTCAGTGGGACAATATCTTTCCCTCTTTCCAAACGATTATCCTACCATGAAAGGTCTACCAACACCTATCCTCCTTTACGCCGATGACGCGGCAATAATGTCCCAAACTCAAGTGGGTCTACAGAGGGCGGTTACCAGGTTTGCAGGTTATATGCAGGAGAGAGGCCTTAAAGTAAACATATCTAAAACATACACCATGCCATGCACTAGTAAACTTAATAGGGCCCCCTGCACTATATTTCTGGACAAACAAAAATTAGCTACCATTGATAGGTTCTGCTACCTAGGGGTCCTGTTTGACAGGAGGTGTGGCTGGAAACCGGCGATTGCAGCCAGAAAGCTGGCTTTCACTCGCACCATAGGTGCCTTGCGTGCCTTTTCTGATAGACTAGGCGGGAAACCAATCAAGGAGCTGATCCAGATTTATCGGGCCAAATGCGTCTCTACAGCTACCTATGGCGCTGGCATATGTGGTATCGTGAAGGATTGTACCTTGCAGAGCTGTGAAAACCAATTTATCTGCTATTTATTGGGAGTACCCAAAAGTACATCTACGTTTATGACGCACATTGAGACAGGCGTTAGACACCTGAGCGACATCATTAAGATGTCTCCAATTCTCCTATGGCACAAGGTGTGGACAACACATGAAGCTGGGTTTAACAGGGACCTCATAGAAGATTGCTTAGCCCTAGACGGGGTTGCCAATTTTAGATGGCTATCCTATGTAAGATCATTCCTAACAGAATTAGGACTCCAGGAATATTTTGATAACCCAAGATCAATGGAGGATGTCTCTAGATCAGCACTAAAAAAATTAATAACCACTCACCTGGACACCGTGAGATGGACCTGTGAAAAACTTAAACGTACTATTCTAAATTTCCAGGAAATAACCCCCAACGAAGGCTTGCAAACTTACTTGAAGGTTGACCCTAGTCCGTTCAATCGATCACTTCTGTCCCGCTTGCGTCTTGGGATTTTTTATCGCATGGTAACCTTACCTGATGTGAACAACTGGTCGCACACCAAGTTGATCTGCCCTTGTGATAACATCGCGGTGCAATCCAACATTCATATATTGTTCTTTTGCACACTGTATTCTAACCCCAGGAAACTATATTTGATACCTTTACTTAAACGGTGGGGTATAAGAAATTGTAGGCCAGCTTTCTTAAAATTGTTAAGACTAGAAGATGACCATGTGATATTTGTTGTCTCATCTTTCCTAAGATCAGTTATAAAGTACCGTAAATCTATGTGGCATAACATCTCTCCTGTGGGCCATATAAAACCCCCTGCGGCTGTTTGTTGATATTCAATTTTAATTTTTTTTAATGATGGTTTGTTTGTAATCCACATACATGTTTAAATGAATATGTATTATGTAGTAGTAAGCACTTACTCTTTTTTGATAATGTTTGCGAACTTTGAACTGATGTATTTGTTGCGCTTTTATGATTTTATTTTTAAATCGAATAAAGCTTATATTTACTTACTGCAAGAGGTTTGCGCTTGGTGTTCCAGATCTGTTGATGGTAGTGTCTTAGGGCTGATTTGAAGATGTCTTTGTCTGCGGTGTCTCCATTTGACCTCCATTTGTTCCCCACTTTCGTACAGTGACAATTTGTCAACCTAAGTTCCTCTGTGTACCAGCTAGCCTGTGGTCAGACTCTTACCGCTGGGTTATGCTTGAGGGGAGCCAGGGTGTTGACACATTCCGTAATCCAGCTGTTGAGGTTTCTGATGTCTGTAGGCAAGTTTCTGGTATGCTCCGACCGGTGCTTAGAGAGGGCTGAAGCCCACTTCTCTTCTGTGATGCTGTCCCAGCTGCAGTAAGCAGTTCTGATGGTGGTAGGTCTTTAGTGGTGCGAAATGGGTATGCTGAAGCTAATGAGGGTTTGGTCTAGTCAGGTCATAGTTGCTGGCTTGTTGACTGTGATTTTGCTGATTGAGGAGAAAATCAGGTCCAACAGGTGTCTGGAGATGGGGTGAGCTCAGTAATGTCCTAGGTGAGGCCAGAGTTCCTGAGGTTTTCTAGAAGGGTTGCAGAGTTTTGTTTGGTGTGGTTTTGTATGTGACAGTAAGGATCACAGAGGAGGAAGAAAGTGCTGGGGTTGATGAGGAGGGGTGCGTCGAAGTCCGTGATGTCGCTGGCGAAATTGTTGGGGGGTCCTGGTGGTCTGTATTGTAGGATTCTGTCCAGGGATAAGTTGGCTGTGATGCATGTCCTAAACATGAGGCATTCAATGTAGCTGATATTTGTGTTTGTGTGGATGGTGTGGCTGATGGTACCTTTGAACATGAAGGAGAATCCACCTCCAGGCTTGTGTCAACCGTCTTGCCTGGTGAGTCTATAGCTAGCGGGAATGGCAGTAGCAAAGCCAGTGCTGAGTTTGGATTTAGCCATTTTTCTGTGAGGACAAGAAGGTATGGAGCATGGTCTTACAGTAGGTCCCTGTTGTACTCAGCCCTCGCTGCAGGGTATCTTACAAATGTTTTGCCTTCGCCTTCCTACTTTTTCTGATTTTGTTTTTGCAGGCCATAGAAATCTGTGCACTTTACCACTGCTAACTAGTGCTAACATGCTTACTCTCTAAAACATGGTAAAATTGGCTTACCTCTGATTGGCATATTTAATTTAATTATAAGTCCCTACTATAGGGGTACACCATGTATTCAGGGCTTGTAAGCTAAATGCTACTAGTGGGCCACCAGCACTCATAGTGCCATTCACTTAGGTAGCCCTTTAAAAGATGTCCCAGGCCTGCAATTGCAGCCTTAATGTAGTTTTAAACTGCCAATTCTACTTGGCAAAATAACCCCCTTGCCTTACCTTAATTCCCATTTTACTGCATGTTAGTCACCCCTGATGTGGGTCGTAGAAAGCCCATAGGGCAGTGTGCATTTTAATTAAAAGGATGAACATGTATCATGACGTTTTACATGTCCTGGTAGTGAAAAACTTCAAAATGAATGTGTCACTACTGTGAGGCCAATCTCTCCTGTAGGATAACATTGGTTTGCCTTATTATATTTAGAATGAAAAGTTAGTGGGAATCCCAAACTACCCTTGGAGGCTTGGGACATGTGACAATTGATAGGTAAAAAATGCCTACAAGGGAATTCATTCTACAAAACTAAATAAGCACAAAATACCTAGATACATCTGTTGTCAAGCCCCTAGAGGTGACTGACTGGTGAAAAATAATCAATACTCAAATTAGCACATTTAAATCTTAATGAATCTCCAATGATCAATTTGAACACGGGTGTGCATTTTTCTAAACATCAAACTATTTAATATAAACACATAAAAGGGTACAAAGCAATGTGAGCAATATAACACACAATGACGGAGGTAGATCAATATTTGTTCACAAGTTGAGACCTCAGGGACTTGCATTGTACATGCATTTGAAAATCGAAATGACTATTCCTGCATATCAAAGAAAATAATGAGGATTAGGTGATTAAAATGGTTTAAAATTGACAACTTTTAGACTACGATAATTTCTTCATCTGATTAGATGGTGGTTGCATCCTGGGACTGATACATGTGAATTCATTAGTTTCATATTGACACAGTCATGGAGTCATAACTTACTCCCACCTGATCACATAATGCAGGTGGGTCTTGAACTTGCGTGGACACAATTAGGGCCAGTGGGTAACATGTGTAGATGTTCAGCATCAGGAGTGCAGGATCACTGCGGGTGCTGTGTCCTGATTGACTGGGTGTTCCTAACTACATGTGCATCTACCTTTGTGGTGTTTTGGGAAAGCACGCCCCTTTGGCCATGTGTGCTTTTTTGGGGCCATTCTCCCCGGGCCATTGTGGTTTAGCTGCCTATCTGTGGGATTAAAATCTGTAAAAATGAAAAACTTTGAGCCTTAATTATATTTAATAAGTGCTAACTTTTGAATAAGAGCAGGCACAAAATTACTTGTGTCTAAGATATAGTAACATATATATCCTCTGTAATGGTTATCATACATTTTAATTCACAATTTAGAAAATGCCACTATTAGAAACTTGTCATTTTCCTGCTTTAGCTATTTGGTGCCTGCAGCCTGTTGCTGGATCACATGACAGAGTGTAGTTGGCAGTTGGACATTGCATATTCCTCCCAGACAGCCACATAATACAGAAATTAGATCTACCTGGATGGGTCATCATTGAGAGGATGGGGGCAGACCTGGACACAGCCCCACTTGCAAATCAATAGGCTGTGCCCTGTCTTTACACAAAGGACTTCACACTACCTCATTGTGCCTGTAATTAGGCTGGAACCAGGGTAAGGGAGGCAGATATTATAAAGCACTTTTAAAGGAAAATCTATAGAAACTACTACTTCATAAGGCATGGGGTATATAGATAGGATTCTCAGACCCACTCTTCAGTTTACTTTCTGGACCTGCAGAAGGATTCTAAGAGGATGATTTGCTGCTGTGGCCTGCTGTGTGCTCCAGAAGACTTCTATGCTGCTCCTGGAAGAATTGTTCTACTGTATGAAGTCCACTTCGAACTCTCAGAGGCCAGGCCTGCTCCTTGTACCCTGCTACACTACTGGAACCCTCGACTACAAGAGTGACACCAAAGCATTGCTGGCTGGCCTCCTCATCAGAGCCTCAGGACAGAAAAGGCTCCAACCTTCTTGAACCTTCCCCTGGACCCAGCCTTAATGAGTCCTGAACCGCCTCATGGAGCCCTAGTTGGCTTCAACTTGCAGCTACACCTCACTGGAGATTTGCGACTTCCAAAATAAGACTAAGTCTGAACTTAGAAATCTTCACTTTGACTTTGTCCAGCTACTCCCCAATGATGATGCCTCTGCTTCCATGGACACCACCTGCAGCCTACTAACCGTTAACCTTCTCAGACATTTTTCCACAAAATGTATTCTAAGGGAGAAGGAAAGCGCTGACGGGGCTCAATCAACTTCTTGTATTCAACAAGTGCTCCACCACAGTAGGCCATATTTTTCAACTTTGAACAGGTATTGCACGACTAGAGGTTCACAGTTGGTGCTTTGATGTTTTAGGTGCTAATTTCTTGGATTTTTTCGTTTAAGTGTCAATAATTTCTGGGTTAGGGTCACTAAATGAAAGGCAGGTTTTAATGAACGATGGGTGTAATTTTATCATGTTGGAAAATAGAATATTATTGTCAATACCTTTCCAAATTACTCGTAATTTGTCAGTCGAAGCCGCTAAATTACTTGCCCCAGGCTCTTTAACAAGACTTGGTCTAGGGGCAAATCTAATTGTTGTTAGGATTGGGTTATAATCACTCTGCGAGGTGCATAAGACCTCTGCCTTTAATAAAAAAGTATTTTAGAGAGGCAGATATAAAAACATAATCGATAAATAATTGAGGCACAACCACGACCTCTGTAGGTGGGTATTAAGCAATTGTTGTTTTGGCAAACATCCGCAATATCCATTACATTAAATAGATTACAAGTAGACAGGTGGTCTGACAATTCCGTCCCTCTTTTACATACAAGCTCATGGGCCGTAGATGTCACAGCTATTCCATTTCCCTTGGTGAGTCTAGCATTAAAATCACCACCAAGACAAATTCCAACTAAGTTAAGCGGCACATTCTGATTTTGTAGATTAGAAATAAAGTCAAACAAGTTAATAAAATTCTTGTTAGGATAGGTTACAGCGCTGATGCTGATAAAACAAATTGAAGCCCACCGTGTATAAATCGAGTCTTGAAACTTGTCATTATTAGTGGGTAGGGGCTTTACACTACCACCTGATGAAATTTTAATCCAGATTGAAAGGCCGCCGGATGGACAACCCACTTTGGGGGCAGGTACGATATGGTTTAAACAAGCAAAACCTTCTAAGAATAAATCCCTCGTACTCCATGTTTCTTGAAACATTAGTATATCATATTTCTGGACTATGTTGACCCAATCAGTGGAGATTGGCTTGAATGCCAGGTCTGCAATGTTCCAGCCAAGCACCTTCAAGTTTAGATTGTGTGGCTTTGGGCTAACAATCTCCAAAGAATCGGACGAGGGACCATTAATAACAGGTACAGCTGGTATTGGCAAGGGTGGCAGTCAGTCCAGGCCATCTAAGCCTGACAAGGCAGAAAATCTGTTGTACCTAGTGTGTGGAGGGATGACAAGGGTATTTAATCCCGGAGTTGGCTTACAGAAAAAAACCCGGGGCAGTGATCAAAGAAGAGTTGGGAAATTGCTGTTAAATTCCTGCGTCATCAATGTTAATTTTACCAGTGACGGTCATCTAAAGTTGATGATAATGCAGTCTCCATTAATGTTCTTTTTTAAGGGTCCTACCCAGCCAACCCAGCATACCATTATGATCTCGCCAATATTTGCCACCCTAAAGCCTTTATGTTTGACCAGCCAATCATCGCTTTTATTACGCAATTGGCCCCAGGTCTCAATTTGATTTTTTCTGAGAAGAGGGGACGCCTGCTAAAACTATGACATAAGGACATGCTGCAGTTGGTAAGTTAAGAACATCACCCCTGGGCTCTAGAGACAACCCAGTGTCATTATTCTCTGTGGTGGAAATAGCACTCAAAGTGTTACGTCTTGAGGGATCAACATTTATGGGGTTGGTGGTAATGGCCAAATTGCCCGGGTGGGTATTAGGATTTGTGCTATTGATGTTGTTAATACGCCCTGTGCGTAATAGGATGTTAATGTACTAGTGTATGTGTTTGATTTATTTATCAATGTCTCCAAGCGGTCTAAGTGTTTCTAAAGTGCTTTAACATTCTTGTCCACCAGGTGTCCCATGCGCTCATATACCACGTCCGCTACGATGTCAATTGGTCTATTGCAAGTTGTAGGGGCTGCAGTCGATTCTGTTTGCATGTAAATGGAAAGAGTTAATAGTTATGGTAGAGTTAGATCAACAGTGGTATCCGTTATGGCATCAGTGGGCTCCACATTGGCTAAAGTTGCGGGGACCGTCGTGCTTTGGATCCATGAGCTCAGGGCTATGTGTTGTTGTTTTGAGTGTGGGGGTTGTTTCTTCTTAGAGCTGGTTGGTTTAGCTATAGTTCTTTTTCTTTTTGCCCCAGTAGTTGTCGAGTTTGGTTAAACATCTTTATTTGGAACAATGTCCATGACATGACCCATAGCTCGGTCTTCCACAGGAGCTTCGTTATCATTACTGCCCTGGTTACTTTCTGTTTCGCAGCCACTTCTCTGGGTTAATGAATGTCTGGTGGTGTTAAGAATTACATTTGGCATTAGGGGAGGGCCAATACGATCCTCCTGATCGTCCCCCCCATAGGGGGGGTTCTGGATGCTACATGTCCCAAAGATAATCACCTCTCTGTTAGCTCGATTTCCTTTGTGACAATGTTAACTGCTCTTTCTAGCATGCTATCTATGGTGGTGGTGGAATGGGGGGTTGTTGTGGAAGTGCGCTTCCCAATGTCACAATGTTAATGGTACTCACCTCAGCACAGCACAGCAAATTGAGAACTACCTCTCAGGGGGGTGGCCCAGCCCAGCCTTATCCGGCCTCTGATGGGCGCAGATGGGCCTGCTGGGGAAGCCCTGGCCTCCTTTTGAGCTCCTCCCGGCAGTCCTGATGATGCAAGTAGTGCCAATCCCAAGGGCTGCTGCGGGTTGTAGTGTCCTCCCCTCGCAGCACTAGGATAACAGCTGAGGTAAAACTGCGGGTGAAGTGGTAAAAACACCTGGCGTCTAGGTCCTGCTCTCCAGTGGTATGAGCACAAAGTGTCAGGCAAGTGTGTTTGAGCTTCAGGCCCCAATATTGTACGTGCTCGCTCTACCAACAGTTCCAGTGGGGCCACAGTGACTGCACGTAAGAAGGACCAGGGAAAACTGTGCCACACCAGGTACACCTGTCAGTAGGGAAATGGGGCTATCCAGACGCACCAGAAGACCCAAATCAGGCAGAGGCTGTCACCAGGAGTAGCTCACCGCAAACCAACCTATAATCTTTTGAGACCCGGCACCAGGGGCCTACACCATTGCTCCAGTGCGGGTTCCAATCAGCATGGAAAGTCACCTTCATGACAGGGCAGACCCAGGGCAGCTCCCCACCAGGACACCAAGGAAGCAGAGAAAGTAAGTGGGCCGCAGCTACAGTAACACCCGCTGGGGAGGCAGGAATCGAGGCCCATATATCAACGCAGCACAGGACTCTTCTTTTGGGGGCGGGCACCAATATCAGGGCTGGGAGCGGGAGGAGCAGATCACCACAAGCGTCCGCGGGGGGAGCGGAATCAGTGTAAGCCACCCCATCACTCAACGCCACCACCCCGGGTCCAAAAGTGCTCCGATGAAAAGATATGCATGCCCGCCTCACCTCACTCCGGCGGCCGCAATCAGAAATCAGCAGAGCGGGGCATCAGATGACGCTGTTGCGGGCTTGCCAGCGCCACGGAGCCCCAGTTGTCAAAGCCGTCCAGGGTGCAGCAGGATTGTAACCGGCCTGCAGACTCCCATGTAGGCCGCGCAGCCGAGCCGCCGAAAATGAAACAGGCCTCAGTGCTCTGGTCAGTGCTCCAGTCAGGCAAGTACGCCTCGCCACGCAGCTCAGGGGTGCATTTTCTTTATTCTTCTTGGAATCACGCTGGTGTCCAGGGGACCATTGTCGATCCCTCACCTCACAGTCCAGCTGCGGGGGGGAGGCAGGCCGCCCGGTCTCGTCTCCAATGGGTCCTTTACCGCAGGCACAGAGCATTCGTCACACGCAGCAGTCAGCAGCTTTCTGTACCAGCCTCCACCCTAATAAAAAGAAAGGCTTAGGCATGGTAAAAGGTTCAAAAAGTTCAAAGTGAAACATTAAAACTGCACTACAGGCTGCAGTGGCAGTCCTTTCACAAGGTTTAAAGTGCTACTTTAGTGGGTGGCACAACGAGTGCTCCAGGCCAACTAGTAACACGTAATTTACAGAATCTGGGTATTATTATTATAATGGTGGTAGTACTGGTGGATTAATGTTATTTGTAGCAGTGTGGTATTGGTACTCGCGGATGTATAGTTAGTTGTGGTGCTATTAGTGGTGTTTAAGGGGATATTGTTGGTGTGGGGTGGCAACAGTTGTATTGCTGGTGATATTGATAGCTGTGGTATTAGTACCTGTGATGTTGGCAATGTCGGTTGTTTCGGTAGTGATGCTATTTCGTGAGTAGGGGTGGTATAAGCATTGGTGTTGATGATATTGTTATTATTGGTGGTGGCATTAGTGGCAATGGAAGTTTTACTGGTGTGGCAGTGATTGTGGTGGTATTGGTGGGAGTTTTAGTTGTGGTAGTGATATTGATTTTTGTTATTGATGGCATTGATGATTTTGAAGTACTAATTCTAAAGTATTGGTAAGTGAGTGGCAATGGTGGTAGTAGTGGGTTTGTAGTGGCATTTGTGGTATTATTGGAGAGGTGGCAATATTGGTAGTGGTGGGCTATTGGTGGTGGTGGTGGTATTGATGGTACCACACTGGTGATGATATTGACTGTGGTGGTTGTATTGGTGACACTGATGGAGGCGATATTGTTTGTGGTATTGGCGGTGGTCATATTGTTTTCATGGTTTTGGTGTTGCTGCTTTTGGTGGTAATGGTATTCCTGGTGGTGGTTATCTTCCTGATGGTAATATTTCTGGTGCAAATACTTATGGCACAAGTGGTGATATTGAGGATGTTGGTGCTATTGGTAGTTGTGTTGGTGGAGGCAATATTGATATTAATGGTATTGGTCATGGTAATATTGTGTGGTGTTGAAAATGGTTTTGATGGAGGTAGTAAAAGATGGTTGTTTTGATGGCGTTCGTAGTATTGTATGTCCACTATACAGAATTGTAGATGACTCGTGAACTTTTTCAATGTAAAATAGTACCTCATGTGTGTTGCACAGAAACAACTCAACTTGAGCAAAATGACACAGTAAATAGCTAATAGTATGAGGTGAGAGACAAATAATGCTCAGGTTAGGGCAACACCAACTCAATGTATATTTTTAGCAATTGGTAGCAAAAGGCAATTAGTAAATGAAAGCTATCTGTCACCAGACCTAATACGCTAGGAATTTTAACACCTCACTTGAAAGAATGAAATGACTAAAATTCATAAGAAATAAAATACAAAAGGCAATTATTGAACTCATGTCAAGTTTTTAGGCTAATCCATTGATTAATTGGAAATTACAAAAACAAGTAAAAAATCATAGTAGAAAATAAGAGCTAAACAAAAAACAAATGTCAAAAAATTACTTGCAATGAAAGTTAATCATTTTAATTGTTCTTTTCTATTTTTATTTATTTACCTAAATATTAACTTAGCATAAGAATTAAAAGTATTTGCGCTTCATAAATAGCACTAGTTAGATGGAAATAACATCTATCCAAGGGCTTAATTTCCACCAAGGTGGATGAGGACATTACCTATGACACCCTGACTGACTATCGGCTATCAAATTTAGAGATAATCGCTGGCCCATTGGTCATCTCTGTATGTCAAAAAGTAACCACCATCACGGCGGTTCCTTTCAATGTACAAAATGTGTGGTGGAAGGAAGCTTTCATTTTTAATGGCCATTCATAAAACTTTGATTTTTTTTATTTTTGGTTTTCAGAAACAAAAAACTTCCAAAGTGGGAGTTTGTTTCTGGAAAACAAAACTCTTATGACCCCAACACCCTGGGTATTTGATCCAAGAGTCTAGGGGTCGTTATTTCTTTCTGTCCATCACTGCCAGGTTTTTCCTGGTGGTGATGGACAGGAAATTAAAAAAAGACATTAGATATCTCTCCCTAAGGAGGACAGCCTGTGTAATGTCCTTTCTATGACAGTCCCAGTCCATAGAACTGTCGTAGGAAGTTTTCCATCAACAGATCCAATGGCAGCTCCTCCGACGGACAACTTAAATGAGGGTTTGACAGACAGGGCACTCCATTGTGTTTAAGGCAGAGTTCCCTGTCCTCCTAAATCTAACTTAGGCCCTAAAAGTGGGGATGTTTTGAGATTAGGAAAAGGAGAGAAATGGTTTTATAGATTAGAGCAAAGTGTGAAGGCAGAGATTGTTACTTTATGTATTTGCATGAAACATTTGACAGAGATAGATTCAAGGGGAAAAAAACTGTTCTTAGTAGGGTCTTTCTTAGATAGTCAAACAGATAGAGAAAGGAATTGTTTAAACAGGTATGTATTGAGCTGTCATCTAATGGCAAGGAAATTAGTAGTCTTTCTTAGCTTAACTAGGAGGGAGTTCCATGCCGTATGCCCTGCTCCCATGAAAGAATGAATTTTGGTTAATGAGGTATCAAATTTGTGAATCTGAATTTTAAAAAGTCCTTGCATTGTCAACCTCTGGATCCACCGTACATAGGTGTTTCTTTAAGCATGGTGGAGTGTTGTCCAAATACAAGCTTGAAAAAGTATTCAGTGGATGTTGTAAAGAATAAGAGTGATGTGGCCACATTTCCATGCTTTGTATACAATAATTCTTCATGTGCTTATCTTAAGAACCTTGTACTAAATACATTATATTCCAGAGACGACAAGGTTGTTAAATAGCCATACTCAATAACGGTCACAGTTAAATGAACTTTGGTCACTAAAACCTGATGATGAATTGCCTAGTTCCTTGGTTTTTACTCTGGGGCTTGTGAAACCAACTCAGCAGGTCCACAGTATTTTAGAAAATTGAATAATATGATCAAAATAATAAAGTATACATATATAAAAACAATGTAATTCAAATTAATAAAATGCTCGGTAAATGTGAAGGTATTTGAAAACGGTGGTCAAAAATGATATTCATATCCTTAGCTTGATTTGTGCGAGCAGCGCTAGAGCATCAAACAGATTTTAGAATAGATGAAAAATTGCCTCAATTGAAGAACTTATATGCACCAACAATAAAAGTGCATATGTTATGAGAAGAAATGCAAAGTGACATGCTTGAGTCTAGTAGATCCCATCATCTTTTAGCAATAAAAACATATTTTGAAAAGCTCTAACCTTCCCATTAAAATAAAAGATTGTATATGTTTTAGTGACATAAAGAAACTATCATGATTTTCATCATTTGTGTACTCGTTTGATGTAACTTGTGTTTGTACTTCCATAGGCCAGAGTCTCCAGCTTCAAGTACTAATTCAGTGGGGGTCCCGAGAACTCAAAAGAAAAAGAACTGCTGGCCTAATTAATGATAAACGATTAAAATATAATAAAATAAATATTAGAAAGTGGTTTATTAGTTGGGGTGGATTGACGTTTACCACAAATAATAAAGTCACTCTCTTGTCATGTTCAGTTGGTACTGGTCAGCTGGACACTTGAGGAAAAGGCCCCTTGCAGCCTGTTCTGGCTTTTAGACTTACACAGCCAACTGATCCTTGTAGTCTACTTCTTTTTCATGGGTACAAGTAGGAGTTGGTCCAGCTCATCAAATCTCCTCATAAGCCTCAAACAACAAGTAAAGACCTTTTTCCGTACTTTCACAGGTCCAGTGTGTTTTGAAGATCTGGGGTGCCGCATTTATGTGTGTTAGTAGCTTGTGGGTGGAGGATGACATCTGGACCAACCATACCAATGGTGCTTGTCTGAGTGGGAGGAAAAAGGAAGGGGCCTCTTCAGGTGTTATCTGTCATCTGTTTGTCACAGTGGAGCCCCTTTGAAGTAATTTAATTTCCTGGGCATAGCCAGACTAGTATTTCTTCCAAAGGGGCAGAAACACCTCCCCACGTCTAGGCCATTGTTTTTGATCTAGAAGCAGTTTTCATACCTCATCAGGACTATTCACCCACTGTGTGAAAGTTGAAGGTCTAATGAAAATTAGATTCCAGGTGCATCACGCTAGGAAAGGTAACTTTCTAAAAGTCGATTTCCCTTAATATTTATCAAAACTCTAATTTTACTATTAATGTTAGCTTTTATAAAATATCAAAAATAGTTTGCTTACAATTTGTCTAGCTGGTCTCTAGCTTGAAATAGCAGAACTAATATTTCATTTTGCTTCCCAGTGTTTCTATATAGGCAAGCCAGCCTTTCTACATTTAAATAGCTTTTAGGATTCTAAAGATTGTAAGGAAATGTTAACTTAAAATGTCTATATACTGTACTATTAAATAGCATGTAACCTGGCTTGTGGGCTGCAAAGCCCACATAGGGCTAACTTATTAGTACTTCAAAGGGAGGTTTTCTCTAGTTAAAAAGGGTGATTTTGAATTTTTTCAAACTGCATTAGGTAAGCAAAAGAGGTGCGCCTGCAGTAATATTCAACTTGCTACACTAGCATACTGCACAACGGTGCTGTAGTCCATATGAGAAATGTAACTTTCCATGACATGGGAGTATTTTGGTACACCATATACTATGGCTGCTTTGAAAAGTTAAGTAATTTAATAAGAGGTAAGCCAGTTTCAACATGTTTTATGGGTCAGAGCACATGGACCGGAGTCAGGTTAGCAGAAAAAAACGGACAAATGATCTGGTACAATATTTAATTGTCCCTAAAGGTCTGCCTTGAAATAAAAGATTTAGATTTTTTTTACATGCTGACTGTAATTCGGAGTATGAAGCTCTGCATACTCCAACTGAATTAATGATTCCTATGGCTATTTGTGAGGTGCTAATAGACTCCTAAAGATTTCTTGAGTTATAGTTAGCTTAATAACTATACCTGCAGAATTTCACTGGTTTTATCTGATTGAAATGTCAGCCTATATAAAACGAAGCATGGGGGCTCCCTGTCAGACCCTGTCAAGAGGCCAGGTGGTCTCTACCCCACGCCTTTTTTCACTTTCTATGTGTGACTTGGTGCAACCGAGTCGCGAGATGGCTGCCAACACTTCCTGGTATGTAGTGTTGGCAGCCAATCTGATCTCAGGCACAATATCGGGAGGGGTCACAAATCCATATATCTTAAAAACCTTTACATTTCTCACAACTACTGAATGTATTTACACGATTTAAGGTAAAGGTCACTTTCTCTATCAACAGCTAGCTTTCTGCCAAATTTGGTGTAATTCCATTCAGCAGTACGGTATGTAGACGTGTCTAAAGATTCCAATCGAATTTAACATGGGAAAAAATCATTTTGGGACCCTTCCTTTTTCTCAGCCCATGCTTGAGGGATCACCACAAATTTTCAAGACTGCAGCTGAAGTGACTGGCAAATTAGTTTTGAAAATTTTGCAAAAATTCATCAACTGATGCCAAAGTGTTTAGCAAATGAAAAAACGCTTTTCTTATGGAAACTACATCCTAACTATTTTATCTGTGAATACATGAGGTTGGACAGAAGTAGTTCATCCAAGCAATAGCAAATGGAGATGGATTTGAGCTGTCTTTTAGGTTTTGTGCTCATATTTGCTATATGAACCAAGCAGCATGGACTTTTACAACTAAGTGCCCCACAAGTCGCCTGAGATTATATAAGGATAACATTGAAGCAGTGGCACTAACTGTGGAATCATAAATAAATAAATCTGTATTTGTAAAGTGCGAACTACTCACCCTTATGGGTCTCAAGGCGCTGAGGGCGATTGTGGAAATTAAGTTAGCTGTTGCCCAGAGCCTCATGGTGCTGAGCTGAGCTGCCGCCAGAGCCGGGGATCGAACCGTAAACCCTGTGCTCCGAAGTCAGTTGCCCTGGCCGCTGCTCCACACCTCTCTACTGACTATATTAAAAATAGTACGTTGGGAACTAAAGGCTGCACCGGTGCATGGTAGCCACTTTTGTCGTGCTGGAGAAAGAATGTTTCTGCAACAACAACCATTTGCCTCAAAAATTTATTATTTTGTACTGTGTGCTTTGAAAGTTAATTTTTACGATTCACACATTTTGTGTTTTAAGAACAGTGACCAACATTATTTGAAACACTAAGCTAATGTTTATAATTGAAATGCTCAACAATTATGTTGCGGAATGTATTTCCTGCATCTTTAATGTGCATGCAAGTATAAATGAGGTAACTAAGAAGCTGGATTGAGAACGGCTGAAATACAGTAGAAACGTGTCTCTATTTGCTATTGCTTGGATGAATGACTTCTATGCAACCTGATGTATTTACAGCTAAAATCCGTTTGTGCTGCAGGACAATAAATGAGTGGATTTACCGAACCTCTGAGTGTAGGCTCTTTTCTGAGAATTGGAGGAGCATTGTTTGCAGTTAATGTTGGCGCTGACGGCGGCGCCTTCAGGTGCAAGCTGGCATAGCTGTATTCCTCTCTTGGATATATATCTATATATATATATATATATATAGCCTTCTCAAAACATTTTTAAAAACTTCAGAAAAACAAACTCACAAAGTGGTGGGAAAAAAGTCTTTAGAGAAATATTGTGATGCGGGTAGGGTGCAACGTGGTCTGAGAGTAATGATTGCACTGTGTTATGAAAACCCGCACCCTGACATGCTGACTGAATGGACCAACAATAACCTAATGGCATCAATGAACATGGTAAACATCCATATTAAATATGCAGAAATCGACAGAGAAAGAATACTCAAGGAAATCGATGAAGTGATCTGTACTCTTGACGCAGTGATCAGAAGGATCTAGTCTCCAAGGGGCGTGTGGACATTTTGGGGAGATTAAAGCAACATGAAGAGACTATCAAAATTCGCAAAGCGTTCAAATTTGCTCGGGATAGAGACAATTACACAGCGGGGAGAGTCTTTACCTTTTCCCGCAAATATGACAACATCAAAAGAAATGCCTCAACAACACAAACATCTACCACCACTCCTAGTGGAGAAGGAACTAGGACCACACACATGGAGTCAGACGCCAACTCTTTGACCAGTGATGATTCTGATGATGCCGGTGTTCCACTTACCTCTATACAATCGAAAACGGGAACATTCAATAGCTTAGCGGAGTAGTTGAATTATTTAACCATTAACAGGCGAGCAACACTTCACCCCTGAAACCCCCAAATCCCATCAACCGCAGCACCAGCCAATGCTGGTGGGAGAGGCGCCGGCAGCAGCTCAAACACATCAAACAGAGCAAAGGGTGCGCAAAGATGGAATCGCTTGAAAGCCAAGACAACACCATTATAAATTTAACCAATACCACGCTCACCAACGCGGAGAGTCGGCTGTTGGCACTGGGCCTGTCATTCTGTCCGGAGTCCAACTTTTCTTATACACAGTCCCACATCGATATACATATATATATATATATATATATATATATATATATATATATATATATATATATTCACTGAAAAAACCATAGGTTATAGACCATATATAGTTAGGAATTAGCATTTACAAAACCTTGAAAATTCACTGAAAAAAACATAGGTTTTAGACCATATATCGTTAGGAATTAGCATTTAAAAAACCTTATTTTACTCACACAAAACCATTGAAATTCCATATATAGTTAGTTGCACTAACTATATATCGCAATCCACTGCTGATGATGTCACATATTACATCATTCATGACATGGTCAGTGACATCACTGATGACATCACTGATGACATCTCAAATGACATCACTGATGACATCTCATTTGACATCAATGACCACATCACTGATGATATCATTCATGTGACAATACAATGCATCTCCTCACATTTTAATATAACCTGTTTCACCCAGTGTTAAATACAGAATATAATTTTTGAAACCATTGACACGCCAATACTAGTTACTACATACGCACTCACTGATTCCTACGTCTACACACACCTTCACTCATTCACCCATACAATCATTCATACATACAATCACTCATCTTTACAACACTATCATATGCACTCATACACCTATACAGACACTCACAGTCTGCCACTCATCCATGGAGTTACTCACACACCTAGTCAGTCCTGTAAAGAATCAATGACACTTCCATTTTCTTGTCTATACAGTTAAACATAGAGCACCTTACATTTTCAAACATATACTAACACATACTTACCTTGTTATACAATCATTGATACAAGTACACATTGATCTGCACAGAGTCACACACCTCCCAGCCAGCCACACACACACTCAGTCTCCCATACAAATACTTGGACAATCAATCAGTAACCCATATAGTTAATCATATAGCTACTGATCAACACATGCAGCAGTTTACAGAACAACAGACATAATGATGCACAAATTAAGACACTTTAGTCACTAACCCATGCACTCAGTGAGACACATTTAATCACTCACTCATACATTCAGTCATGCACCTACTAAATCCTTTGTCCAGACACTTATACTTCCACTCATTCTTCAATATGTAAGACACATTTTAACTTTACAGAAACATACAGTCACTGGATGTTGTCATCAGTGATGTCATCAGTGATGTCATTTGAGATGCCATCAGTGATGTCATCAGTGATGTCACTGACCATGTCATGAATGATGTAATATGTGACATCATCAGCAGTGGATTGCGGGTGCGCGATATATAGTTAGTGCAACTAACTATATATGGAATTTCAATGGTTTTGTGTGAGTAAAATAAGGTTTTTTAAATGCTAATTCCTAACGATATATGGTCTATAACCTATGGTTTTTTCAGTGAATTTTCAAGGTTTTGTAAATGCTAATTCCTAACTATATATGGTCTATAACCTATGGTTTTTTCAGTGAATTTTCAAGGTTTTGTAAATGCTAATTCCTAACTATATATGGTCTATAACCTATGGTTTTTTCAGTGAATTTCAATGGTTTTTTAATAGCAAATATCATAAGCTGTCGAATGTCAAGTACGTGGTAAGTAAAAACATTTTCGTGTTTATGCACACTGATCTGCTTTGAATGCTGCCCCCCACCCCTCATTTCTATTAGGAGTACTCTCTCTTTGCAGATAGTGAAGGGTAGTTAACACAGGCCTTTGCCCCCGTTGTAATCCGTCGTGCCTGCTTCTCTCTCCATTTGATTGATTGTTCTCTTTGGTTCATTCTCTATTTACAAACAAGCACAGAGTCGCAATACTCTGTTTAGTTTTTGCAGATAGCGAAAAATCGTGTAAAAAAACAAAAGGAATCGAGCAAAATCAGTAGGCCACTAATGGGATCTCTTTTTGACCTCGCTAAAATAGAAACATTAGGAACAACCTGTTGAAAATAGCAATGTGTATGTACATAAGCGGCGTTCATTTGTGTTCACAGTACCCCTTGTTGATTGTTTGAATCGAGCATTGAATTGTTCGAAGTTGGTTCTCTTAAGGATCTTCTCTGCCTGCAAACGAGGAAGAATAGGAATATTCTCTCTCCCTTTGCAGATAGTGAAGGGTAGGTAACGCAAGCCTTTAACACGTCGTACTTATTTCATTCCTCATTGATTGATTGATTGTCCGAACATTGACTGTTTGGGAATTAGTTCTTTTTTGAGGTATTCCCTGTTTGCAAATAAACGTAGGAAAATCTTTGCAAGTAGTGAAAGGGTACGTAATGCGGACCTTTCTCCCCCGTTGTAATCTGTCATGCCTATCTACTCCCCACTGATTGATGCACCTGTTTCACCCGGACCATTTACTAGAGATAGGTCATCTGGCCCGACCAGAGAGCACCCCTAGTGAAAAGGACATATGCAATAATAACGAAGTGATCACTGTATCCTGTTAACAGAAACTTTAGCATGAAACAACCTGGAAAGAAAAGAATAGGAAAACGAAAATCAGTAGGCCACTGATGAACTTTTTATTAAATAACAAACAAAGAAACGATAACAATACGTAATGATAAAACCTATTATTGTCCTAGAAACAAGAAACGTTAGAAGTAAGCCCGTAATAAGAAACCTGAAAACATCGCCCCTCACTGCCCCAAAACGTGTCTGTCCCACCGCCTGCCACGGCCAAATAACGGCAAACTGGGAAAGATAGAAGTCAGCAGACATCCGCCCCATTCTAGAAACTTCCAAAGGGCAACAGGTTTTCGGCTACGCCCAGCCGGAAGCAACACATATAAGGCGGGTCCTGCTGCCACGCCTCGGCCAGGAGATCATCACGTAGGGTGTAGCCGGAGGAGAGGCCGAGGCCAGCGGGACTCGGCCAGGGGGATTGACAACACTGGAGAGTTTCAGGGGGGGAATGTCCGTGTCCTCGACCCTCCCCTCTCTCTCCCAGTCCGGCCGCGGTGGCCCTTGAGAGTTGCAGGTTGTCCCTCCACACTCTCTCCCGGTCCGGCCACCAACGGCCGGGGGCTGGGGCCGACGGGATCCGGCTGCAGCCGATGAGCCAAGGAACCCGTTCATGGGGCCAGAGCAAAGGGCGTCCGGCCGCCATCCACCGGAGGTCCGGCCCAAAGACGGACGGGACATTTCTTCTTTCTTGAATAATTGCTGCAACAACCCTGGGGGGGGGGATGTCTTGCACATGCCTCCGACCCCCCCCCTCTCGTCCTCATCGCCTGGTCCGGCCATAACAAATCTCAAGCGAGACGCCGTGGGGTGCACTGGGAGGGAGAGACGGTGCGAACAGGCCTCTCCCGCCTCCCCAGGTGGAGGCTTCCCAGCTGCACCCTCAGCGCTCCAGGCGCCCGGAAAAGGGTTCTTCCACTGTGGCGATGCTGCAACGTCTCGCCCGGCAGGGTGGAGCCCGTCCGCTCATTTGACCCCGCGATCGCCAGTAGCTACCGAACTCTCAAAATGGCGGTCGACCTGGCAAGAGCGGGCCCAGCATAAAGAAATGGCCCGGTCACTGGTTGACTCCACCACCGTAGTCCTCCATGACCTTGAAGATTCTAGAGGAGCCGCGGGAGTCCCCGACCCCCGCAGACACCCCCGATGGGGAATGACTGCCATGATCGCCCGTGGAGTGACGAAACTGTAGCCGCGGGACGTCGGCGCTCCCATGCTGGCGCCAGCCTCAGTTTGAATGACTAGAATCCTGCAGACCTCAGTTCCGGTGAAAGCACAGTGTGACCCGGTAGGAAAAATTGTTGCACCCCCTCCCCTTTTTGACTGATGGTTCAAACCACCGATCCTTTCCTTTGCCCTTTTAACAGAACTTTGGACTGCCACCCCCCCCCCGCGGCGCACCACGCCGTTATTTGCTGGGCGGCAACTTACTAGACATCACCTTCGTGACATCCAGATTTCAGCGCGTTCTGCTGCCTTGGAACTATTCGCACAACAGACCGCTACTGACAACCCACCCCCCGGGATGCCCCACGCCGGATACCCAAATCAGTGCGGCACCCAGGCAACATCTTCTGAATTTTCATAATTTGAAAGAACTAGTAACATGTCCTCATCAGGAATTTCCTCTTCAATCATCTCATCAGGAATTTCCTCATGAAAAGTCTGCAATGATGATTCTTGTAACTCTATGGTCTCCAAACATTCGATAAATTCGCCATCAAGACATTGATCAAAAAAATCATTCAAGTCATCTCCTCCTTGTGAGAATATTTCATTATTGGTGCTGTCAATTTCAATAAATGTAGTGGATAATTCAAAAGAAATTGCCACGGTCTCTTCGTTGTTTAAATGTTTTTACTGTTTTTGTTTTGTTGTATATATTTATAAGTTATTAAAGTTTTATATTCCTACTACTTTGTTGGAGTGCTATATATTTTTAATGTGACACATAATTGTAAAAACTTTGATGTACAAAGAGTCATCCCTGGAATCTTCCGCTTCAGGCTCGGTCCCCTCCCCAATCACAATACAGGATGGTTTTCAGATAGTATGAACACGTGTGGTGTGACGGATCTCATCGGGTGTGGGCCTTGATCTACTATAACTCCTTTGAAGAGGGGTGATTCTTTACAGCTGGGGCCGTAAACTACATCTGCAGGGCTAGCTGATAGCCTAGGACCGGCCTGGACAATCGGACACAGAGGAAGAGGAGTGTCAGAGGGTGCGGTAGTGAATAGGGTGAAAGGGAGGTGTCGGGCGGGCACAGAGTGTGATTCTCAGGGAAGAGCAGCGCAGATGGGGGGAGGTTTATTGCCCATGCATAAGACAGAGAGCGGGGGTGAGCAGTGCCTGGGGAAGATGCTTGCGAGGGTGGGGAGCCATGCTACGAATCGACAGCGTGCAGAGAGTGGGTCTGGTCAAGGCATCTAAAATGGCTGCCGTGCACAACAAAAGTGTGGCATTTCAAAAAAGGCAAGATGGCGCAGACAATGTTTTTCAACACTTCCTCATTTCCTTCGAATCGAACGTTAACAGACGTTGGTGCATATTGCCAAAGTTAAGCGATATTTATGGTCTCCAAACATTCGATATTTATCGCTAACGATACTTAGCAACGAATTTTTTACCGCTAAGCATCGTCAGAAATTATCGAAGATAAACCTTGCTATTATCAAGGTTTATCGCAAATGCGATAAAAAACGGCCGCAATGCATGAATATCGCTAAAAAGTCAGCGATATTCATGCATTACCGAGCTAATGCTCTTAGCCATGTTATCCACCTCCCATTGGATAACATGGCTAAGAACTGCTCAGGGCAGGTGTTAGTTTTTGGAGATATTCGCGCTTAGCGCGAATATCTCCAAAAGTTGGTAATAGGAGATAGATATCTTGCATGTTGTAATGCAAGTTATTGTGCTATATGGAACTCATACCATAATCTCTCAGGAAAGCAGAAACTGATCCTTTTGGGACCGCCTGAGAAGGCCTAGGGGGTGAGGGGTACTCTACTTTGCCCCCTTTTCACGTTCCGAACTATTTTATTTTACTCTCTTCTGTAATTACACAAAATGGCAGCGATAAGATGCATCAGAGACAGACAGTGAGAGAAAGGAGGCCGGAGATGAAGAAGAGATGTCAAATACACATTGGAGATAATATAGTGGGAGAAGGGAAGTAAATATGAGTAAACTTACCATGTAACATAAAAATGTTCCACTCTATACTATAAGTCTCATTTTATACTACAATCACTTCGCTACAACCTCATAAATTAAAAATAAAAATGAATAATGTCTCAAACAATTTTTGTATTTCTAAATATAAATTTATTCTTCTGAATTTTCAAAATTTGAAAGAACTAGTAACATGTCCTCATCAGGAATTTCCTCTTCAATCATCTCATCTGGAATCTCCTCATGAAAAGTCTGCAATGATGATTCTTGTAACTCTATGGTCTCCAAACATTCGATAAATTCGCCATCAAGAGATTGATCCAAAAAATCATTCAAGTCATCTCCTCCTTGTGAGAATACTTCATTATTGGTGCTGTCAATTTCAATAAATGTAGTGGATAATTCAAAAGAAATTGCCACGGTCTCTTCATTGTGGTGAGCCATTTTATTTTGAAATTGCTTGCTGTAAATTGCAGAAAAAAATAATCACTTTCATTTATCGTTTTTAGTATTTAGTATAACAGAAGGACTGTAAATAAATAACAGAAAACATTTTTCAAATTATCTTAAAGTGTACAACATAGTTCCCCTTACAAATTAACAACTCACCTTTTTAAAAGTAGGAGAAGTGTTAGTACTGTGTAAACCAAACACCAGAAATTGAGCACCAAAAATTCCTCACAAATGTACCTCAGACAGTAGTATCACAAAATGGCTGTGGTTTCCTCTCATTTTAGATATATACATAACCAATTAACTTTCATCACACACAAATACAAAACCAAAGTAACATTTTAATTGGTTCTAAATTTCAACACTTTCAAATGTGTTTTCCCCATGCAATTTTCCATAGGACATTTAGATACGTCTACAGCCTGAATGGCTGAACGGAATTACACCAAACTTGGCAAAATGGTACATCAAACCTAAGAGGTCAGGGAGGATCTACTATGCCCCCTTATGGTCATTTGCCCCTTCGCTTTGGCCTCCTCTTGTCTCTCGATCCTACCGAGAGACAAGATGGCGGCCGCTACGGACTGTTTGGAATGTTTACAGACGCCGGAGAACCAATCACCTTCGCAAAGCTCCGTAACGCGAAAAGTACGCGAAGCGGAGCGCTGTTACAGATATATATCTTTTTTTGAACGTTAATTTCTCAAAATCCACTGGAGCACATATATTGAAACCTAGCAAAGGCACATCGGGCTACCAGTCCCTAATATTTTGCCAAGTTTCGTACAAATCCATTCAGCCGTTCGATTATTATTATTATTTTTTTTTTTTGCCCCGCGGGGCCCTTTTAAAACCTCCACATCAAACCTAGGGGGTCAGCGAGGATCTACTATGCCCCCTTATGGTCATTTGCCCCTTCGCTTTGGCCTCCTCTTGTCTCTCGATCCTACCGAGAGACAAGATGGCGGCCGCTACGGACTGTTTGGAATGTTTAGAGACGCCGGAGAACCAATCAGCTTCGCTTCACAAAGCTCCGTAACGCGAAAAGTACGTGAACTGGAGCGCTGCCCGGTCCGCTGTTACAGATATATATCTTTTTTTGAACGTTAATTTCTCAAAATCCACTTGAGCACATATATTGAGACCTAGCAAAGGCGCATCGGGCTACCAGTCCCTACAATTTTGCCAAGTTTCGTGCAAATCCATTCAGCCGTTCGGGCTAAAAGTGAGGCCAACCGCCCTATGGAAAACTCAATGTTAAAAACATGTTTTGGGACCCCCCTTTTTTCTCGGCCCCCCCTTGACGAAACCCCCCCAAATTTTCAGGGGCTGCTCAGAAACGGAATGTTCAATTTTCCTGAAAATTTCAGCCAATTCCGTCCACAAACGCCAAAGTTATAAGACATAGAATTTTCAAAAATCCCATAGAGAAAAAATCCTAACTATATATACCTACTGGCGACCGCCAGTAGGTAATATATATATATATATATATATATATATATATATATATATATATTACCTACTGGCGACCGCCAGTAGGTATATATAGTTAGGATTTTTTCTCTATGGGATTTTTGAAAATTCTATGTCTAATAACTTTGGCGTTTGTGGACGGAATTGGCTGAAATTTTCAGGAAAATGGCACATTATGTTTCTGAGCAGCCCCTGAAAATTTGGGGGGGTTTCGTCAAGGGGGGCCCGAGAAAAAAGGGGGGTCCCAAAACATGTTTTTAACATTGAGTTTTCCATAGGGCGGTTGGCCTCACTTTTAGCCCGAACGGCTGAATGGATTTGCACGAAACTTGGCAAAATTGTAGGGACTGGTAGCCCGATGTGCCTTTGCTAGGTCTCAATATATGTGCTCCAGTGGATTTTGAGAAATTAACATTCAAAAAAAGATATATATCTGTAACAGCGGACCGGGCAGCGCTCCAGTTCACGTACTTTTCGCGTTACGGAGCTTTGTGAAGCGAAGCTGATTGGTTCTCCGGCGTCTCTAAACATTCCAAACAGTCCGTAGCGGCCGCCATCTTGTCTCTCGGTAGGATCGAGAGACAAGAGGAGGCCAAAACGAAGGGGGAAATGACCATAAGGGGGCATAGTAGATCCTCGCTGACCCCCTAGGTTTGATGTGGAGGTTTTAAAAGGGCCCCGCGGGGCAAAAAAAAAAATAATAATAATAATCGAACGGCTGAATGGATTTGCACGAAACTTGGCAAAATATATGGGACTGGTAGCCCGATGTGCCTTTGCTAGGTCTCAATATATGTGCTCCAGTGGATTTTGAGAAATTAACGTTCAAAAAAAGATATATATCTGTAACAGCGCTCCGCTTCGCGTAACGGAGGTTTGCGAAGCTGATTGGTCATTCTGTCACTGGGCTATAGTTGGGCTACATCTGGCTGATATTTGGGCTACATTTGTTTTTTTGTGTGTCTGGCGGCCATCTTTGGGCTACATTGGGCTACATTGGGCTTCATTGGGCTACATTGGGCTACATTTGGGCTCCAACATATATATAGGCCAATGTAGCCCAATATATATTTTTCAAAGTTAATTTTCGTAAAAACCACTGGAGCATATATCTTGAGACATAGCAAAGGCACATCGGGCTACCAGTCCCTACAATTTTGCCAAGTTTCGTGGAAATCCATTCAGCCGTTCAAGCTAAAAGTGAGTCCAACCGCCCTATGGAAATGAAGGAAATGAATGGGTAATTTGTAATTAGCAAATAGCTAATCGCAAACTAGGAATGGTAAAGAATCGCTATTTATTCCTTAAAGTTCGCTATTTAGGAAATGCAAAAAACTTTGATGATACATATGGCGGTTCATCTCTAACAAGATAAGAAGCATAGGGATACATTTATGATGACTGGCGCATCACCAGGGATGTGTTAGTCATTCTGTGCCGCTGTTCCGTCATCTATGGTGTGCTGCATTTACAATGCGGCGCATCATGGGGCAAAAACAGCACAGATGCGTGATGTATCTGTGCCGTAAAGGTGGCGCATTGCTGGAGTTGTATCGCAAGTGTGATGAAGCTCCAGCAAGGGTCGGGGGTGCCCCTGTCGCAGGGTTTCTGTTCTCACACAGAACTGTGGACAGAGGATTGGAACCTCGGCGAATTAGGGTGTCCCAAAACTCACGTTAGTAATCAAAAACCCCTTAGCAAGCTAGGTACAGTGTCACATTGGATATAACAAACTCTCAATGTTTAGACAATCCAGAATATGAACTTATAGTACCTCAGGATACGTGGAACTCATGAACAGTCGGTCGTTATATATTTCTTAGAAACCAGAACATGGAGTTAAGAAGAACACATGTGTATTTGAAATGTTTATTTACTAATGCCGTCTTCTCAGGCGTAGTATCTTAGATAATACAAGTACACATATTATCAGTAGCAAAATTACCAGCATAGTTACTAGTACATAAAAAGAGAATGGTGATAGTATGTTAACATGCTGTAAATGAATAAGAGTTAGCAACACTTATAAGCAGCCGCGGGCCGTGGAGGGAGTTACGGTGAGGCAGGGAGGCGGGGAGGGGGAGAAGCAGGGTGGAGAATACAAGTACACATATTATCAGTAGCAAAATTACCAGCATAGTTACTAGTACATAAAAAGCGAATGGTGACAGTATGTTAACATGCTGTAAATGAATAAGAGTTAGCAACACTTATAAGCAGCCGCGGGCCGTGGAGGGAGTTACGGTGGGGCAGGGAGGCGGGGAGGGAGAGGGGCAGGGTAGAGAGGGCTCCACCCTGCTTCTCCCCCTCCCCGCCTCCCTGCCTCACCGTAACTCCCTCCACGGCCCGCGGCTGCTTATATCTCACCCTCCCTAATACACATATTATATTATTTGCTAAGAAGGTCTCTTTGTGTTGGTTTAGGGCGTGCCCATACTTTAGTGTCTTAGATTTGAAGGAATCACATCAGCATACACCAGCTCTCTCTTCATGTGAACCGCATCAACTGTTGTGTATGTGTGTTCGACAAAGCAATATAAAACCCGCCTCATGCCCAGAATTGGCAGAAGTTGCACTTATGTTATGAGTATGAAGTCGTGGAGATCAGACCTCATAACAATTCTGTATCGTGTTGTTCTTGAAACTTTAGCACTCGCTGTACAGATATAGTTTAACAAGCAAAGCAGATAGTACAGCAATAACATATTATTCTCATGTAAACCACGATGAACCACTAGGTGGAAAGCTAAAGCAACAACTAAGTGTTGTGTGCAGAAGTTGCAAAAAAGGAAAAATGGCGTTTAAACCGGTAATGAGCCCATGCTAACTTAACACGGTGTAAAGATATCCAGGACCTAGATGACACCTCCCCATGATCCGGAAACGAACTGAATAAGATAATAGAAGTGCCATCTCATGAGAGCAGATTGCAAGTTTATATGTGGACGGTCCGCAAGGTAAAGCATTAAAAACTAGGAAAATTTAATGCTAAAGAAAAATAAAACAGCCAAGTACTTTATCGAGTCTTAAGCCAATAGGCAAGGTAAATAATAAAAACTTGACAAATAAGTCAATGAATTGTCAATGAAATGCTAGTACTCAGCATATCAAACATGAAAAAGGTCTATGACATAACTGTGTATGCAAAATAAGCTGCAACAGCCTCCAATAGGAAGTCACCGTCTTCATCCGAAAACAGTTCAGCCATCCAATTTAAAAGCGGAAAAGAACATACGTGCTCTCCCAGCACCGGATTCTCTATCACCATCAGAGGACAGCTCGGTGGGTTTTCAAGAAAGCTCTGTTCCAAGAAAGACTGTGCTGCCGCCAGTAAATTCCAGGGACCAAGTAGTCCATGCATCAATGCCACAGCCATAATCCTTTCGCCAGGACAAACCAACTCGTGAGTAATGATAGGAGTCATCAGCTGATTAAAGTCGACGTCAGGAGAAACCGGTCCGCAGAGACACAAATCAATGGCCCAATCGAAATCACAGGTCAGGCAGTGAAATACAGGCTGGACACAGGTGAAGTAGGAGAATCGAAAAGATAATCCATATGCCGTGCTTAATATCGCCAACGGCATTGTGCCATAATATTCTAGCATGCGATTGCGGAACAGTGTCAGCAGCTGCAGGGTGGGAGGTTGCATAGGAGGGACATCCATATTTAAAAATGTAAAAAAGCACAAGAGCGTCCGCTGGTAATGCAAGTAAAAATGCCAATCCACGAAGCAGAGTGGAGAAAATAGAATGAAAGAAAGCAGGGATGGCTCCAAAGATTTTCTCAAATGAAGTCACGAGACCACTGGTAACAACTTTAAAAAAGTACGCCAGGGCCTTTGTGGAGGATGCGTTAAAGATAGTGCGAACCATCTTGCTGAAATTGAAAGGCAAATCTGAATTGAGAAGGGTCTGCACCTCTGTACGGGTGTTCGCTATGTGAAGCACGAAAGTTTCACGGGCCGAACTCAAGGCCACCTCTCTCTGAGACAAAAGAGCTCTTATTCTTGCCATGCCGTTGAAATCTCTCCCAAGGTTGGTATTTGTGGCCAGATTGAAAACTCCCTATGTTCATGTGTGGGAGGAAATAGAACATTTCTGCAGCAAATAACCCGTTCACTTACTGTTACCATAAAAGGAATACTTTTAATTAACTCAGAACAATCTTCATTATTGAGCATCAAATAACTACCATTTTCCAACAACTTGAACGTGGGGATGATAGCAGGAACTGGCGTGCCTTGCAACACGCAAGCCATATTTGGTCGGTGTTTGTTGCATGAACCGTGTAACTGTATGTGCCTACACATTAGTGAATGATCTGGCGTCTCAGTGCATTCCTCTCCATTCAGATAAACTTCTTGATCATCTTTGAAACATCTGTATGTGTATGGAAGCGACCAGACCTCATGAAGAAAAGCACTACCTAAAGGTTCATAACGACCTATTGGTATATATTTCATACAATTTGAAAACTTATATAAAGCAAAAGGCAGCGTTATTAAACCGTGGATAAGGCACGTTGTCAAAAAACCCGCAATCCTCTGCTGATGATGTCACTGAGCATGTCATGAATGATGTAATATGTGACATCATCAGCAGTGGATTACGGGTAATAGTATCTCTAGTTTACTCCCCTATAGCCGTCTTTCTTTTAACATAAGTCTCTGTTTCCTTCCCTTATACTTACTGTTTTTGGTTCGCTTCCGGTTCGCGTACCGGCGAGCGAACTGGGAAGCGAACTAAGAGAAATAGAGGTTGGCACAGTTCCAAATATTGTACCAATTTTTTAATAACGGGGAGGTAGTTCTGAAAAGAACTTTTTTTTTATTGTTTTTGTTGTTTTATATTTTTTTTATTATTTTTCAGAACATTTTTTTACTTTTTTTGAATTTTTCTGAACAGTTTTATATTTTTTGGGGTTTTTCTTGGAGGGGGCAATGAAAACGATTCATTGTAAAGGGCTCAACAGGAGCAACAAAACAAAAAAAAAGTATTTATTATTTTGGGCGTTTCGTACAAACTTGCATATGATAGTCAATAGCTCTGTTGATCAGAGTGATGCTTCTTTCTCCGTAGCAAATGAATCCATCGCAAAATACGCAGATGTGTTTTACTTCACCAAATCTCATTTGTATATTTGGCACCATCTCCCTGCCCTCTGGTCCCGTTACTTCCGGTACAACAGATCTTCTGGCCATAATAGGGAGATTATCTAGGTCGTTCCGAAACTGTGCAGCACTGTAGTTGTTAGGATGCCACCTAGTCATATGGCGATGCATTGTGTAGTTTCCGAAACTGTATTTTTTCTCGGTTCCTCTGGACAGTCTATCTTGACATATAAGGCAAGTTACGTATCTTGCATTTACTTTTTTCTGACCTTTGGGAATTTAAAAAAATTGCCAAATGAAGTTTTCTTTCCGGTGAGACGTCCTGGGTTCCTCAGGCAAAAACTGCCTCTCTTCGTGCTCTTCCTCCTGTTCCTCTTCTTCCTCTTCTTGCTGAATTATAACTTGAGCAGGTGGTCCACTCTTCCTTGGATGTGGTGGAGGTGGTGGGGAAGCACCAGCTGAAGCTACTAAAGAAGCCATTGCTCAGTGATCACAAAGGGTCTTTCTCTCACAATGATGAAAGTCAGAGTGAGGAAAGAAGGAGGGATTTTCATCATTTGGGAAAAACAAGAGTTCTCAACCAATCAAAAGTGTTCATTTTAAATTATATGACCTAGTCTTACATCATTAGGAAACCAAAAGTGAAATGAACCAATGAAAAGTGTTATTACCAAGTCACATGACTTGCTGTGTTTACGTTAAGCGCTTTGCAGGGCCTCCCGGTTTGCTTCCAGAAACCTGCGCTTTGCGACTCGCTTCGCGTACCAGTTCGCTAACCTAGCACGTCATATGACGTATCACGCGACAACGTGAAACGTCATGCGGACGGGAGGCGTCACGATGTTGTTTTCTAACGCGGCACTTGCGGTAAAGAAACGTTTACCGGCTCGCGGTCTATTTCGCGGCATCAAGGTCAGCTAACGGGAAGCTTCCCGATTCGCGAAGCGGGAACGAAGAAAAAAAAATATTTAAAAAAAAAATTATTCATAAACATATAAAATATATTTTTGGATTTAAAGAAGAATACATTTTACAGCTACAGATATTAGCTGTTAAAAAACCAATGAAATTCACTGAAAAAACCATAGGTTATAGACCATATATAGTTAGGAATTAGCATTTACAAAACCTTATTTTACTCACACAAAACCATTGAAATTCCATATATAGTTAGTTGCACTAACTATATATCGCGCACCCGCAATCCACTGCTGATGATGTCACATATTACATCATTCATGACATGGTCAGTGACATCACTGATGACATCACTGATGACATCTCAAATGACATCACTGATGACATCACTGATGACATCTCAAATGACATCACTGATGACATCATGACACACCAATACCAGTTACTACATAGGCACTCACTGATTCCTACGTCTACACACACATTCACTCATTCACCCATACAATGACTCATACATACAGTCACTTATTATTACAACACTATCATATGCACTCATACACCTATGCAGACAGTCACACACTGCCACTCATCCATGGAGTTACTCACACACCAAGTCAGTCCTGTAAAGAATCAATCACACTTCCATTTCTTCATCTATACAGTTAAACACAGAACACCATACTTCAGTGACATCACTGATGACATTACTAATGACATCTGAAATGACATCACTGATGACATCTCAAATGACATCACTGATGACATCATGACACACCAATACCAGTTACTACATACGCACTCACTGATTCGTACGTCTACACACACATTCACTCATTCACCCATACAATTACTCATACATACAGTCAGTTATTATTAGAACACTATCATATGCACTCATACACCTAGTCAGTCCTGTGAAGAATCAATCACACTTCGATTTCCTCATCTATAGTTAAACACAGAACACCATACTTTTCACACATATACTAACACATACTTACTCTCTTATACAATCACTGATACAAGTACACATTGATATGCACAGAGTCACACACCTCCCAGCCAGCCACACACACACTCAGTCTTCCATACATCCAGTCATTCTTCAATATGTAAAACGTATTTAAACTTTACAAAAACACACAGACACTAGATGATGTCATCAGTGATGTCATTTGAGATGTCATCAGTGATGTCATCAGTGATGTCACTGACCATGTCATGAATGATGTAATATGTGACATCATCAGCAGTGGATTGCGGGTGCGCGATATATAGTTAGTGCAACTAACTATATATGGAATTTCAATGGTTTTGTGTGAGTAAAATAAGGTTTTGTAAATGCTAATTCCTAACTATATATGGTCTATAACCTATGGTTTTTTCAGTGAATATATATATATATTCACTGAAAAAACCATAGGTTATAGACCATATATAGTTAGGAATTAGCATTTACAAAACCTTGAAAATTCAGCCAATTCCGTCCACAAACGCCAAAGTTATAAGACATAGAATTTTCAAAAATCCCATAGAGAAAAAATCCTAACTATATATACCTACTGGCGACCGCCAGTAGGTAATATATATATATATATTACCTACTGGCGGTCGCCAGTAGGTATATATAGTTAGGATTTTTTCCCTATGGGATTTTTGAAAATTCTATGTCTAATAACTTTGGCGTTTGTGGACGGAATTGGATGAAATTTTCTGGAAAATGGAACATTTTGTTTCTGAGCAGCCCCTGAAAATTTGGGGGGGGTTCGTCCAGGGGGGGCCGAGAAAAAATGGGGGTCCCAAAACGTGTTTTTAACATTGAGTTTTCCATAGGGCGGTTGGCCTCACTTTTAGCCCGAACGGCTGAATGGATTTGCACGAAACTTGGCAAAATTGTAGGGACTGGTAGCCCGATGTGCCTTTTGTAGGTCTCAATATATGTGCTCCAGTGGATTTTGAGAAATTAACGTTTAAAAAAAGATATATATCTGTAACAGCGGACCGGGCAGCTCCCCGGTTCGCGGACCGGGGCGCGTACCAGAACTTCGCGTAGCGAAGCTGATTGGCTCTCCGGTGTCTGTCAACATTCTAAACAGTCCGGAGCGGCCGCCATCTTGTCTCTCGGTAGGATTGAGAGACAAGAGGAGGCCAAAACAAAGGGGGAAATAACCATAAGGGGGCATAGTAGATCCTCCCTGACCCCCTAGGTTTAATGTGGAGGCTTTAAAAGGGCCCCGCGGGGCAAAAAAAATAAAAAAAAATTTTTTGTTTTTTTGCGTGGGTAGCGCCCGGTCCGCGAACCGGGAAGCGTTCTGGGCAGCGTACTGCAATGAAAAATGAATGAGAGACTTTTCAAATGCAGTATGTTAATTGATTGTTGGTTTTGTTGATTATTTTTTATTTTTTTTAGTTTTTTAAGCAATTATTTATTATTGTGATTGTGGTTGAAAATTTAATAACATTTCTAACATTTAACTAGTTTATTAATTACATATAAAAATGATTAAAGACTCAAACAATTTTTTAATATTACATACAATTTTATTTTTCGGATTGTTTTTCAAAATTTAATAGAACGTCTAGCATTTGACTGTCCGATATGTCCTCTTGTTGAGTGAACATAAGTTCCCACATTTGACCGTCATCATAATGAAGTAAATGATCCACAGATTCTACACATTGAACTAATTCATGGTCCCGTGATTCATCCATGAAATCTGAGTCATCATTGTCCTCAATATCTTTTTCTGTGTTGTTCTCCAGAACAATTTCAAAGGAAACATTCTGCTCACCTTCCATTTTCTTGCTGTAATTTGCATAAAAAATAAATATATCCGTAGAGATAGGGCACTGTTGGGTTTAAGTTCAGACAGGTACTTGTGAGTTTATAACAGAGAAGTAATCTATGGGCACTGTATGGTTTCAGGCGTGAAGTAGTACTATTAAAAAGTGCCTGTGAAGAAGCCTAAGTAAATTCATAATTATACCACAGAAACCTAAATCAATCCATAATTATAATAAAGAAGCCTTTCTCAATGTCTAACTCTTACAGAGGGATAGTATATAACTATCTGAAAATGTTTTCAAATTTATAAAATAATATCTCACCTTCTAAAAACAAGTTTAAGTTGTGAGTGAAAATGATCTTGCAATGTAGTTCAGGAAGTAGTAGTCAAAATGGCTGTGTTTCTCTCTCTTCCTTTATATATATTCAGGTACATAACCAATCAAATGTCAGGTAAAAAAAGTAGAAAATGAAAGTAACATTTTCATTGGTTGTCAATTCCAACACTTCAGATGTGTTTTGTGAAGTAATTTACCTCAGGGTATTTAGAGAGGTCTACAGGCTAAATGACTAAATGGAATTCCAATCAAATTTGTGAAAATGGTAGGGATTGGTATGTAGTATGAGCTAATCTATATTTGGTGAAATTGTCTCCAGTGGCTTTTCTGTGAACTACTTTCCCACCTTTTTTGATGGTGCGCTTCCAAGGGAGCTACCCGGTACGCGAACCGTTGAGCGCCTCGGTTCGCGGACCTTAAGCGTTCCAGAAGTCCACCATTTTGTGTTTCGGTCGAATTAAGATACAAGATGGAGGGCAAATAATGTTCAGAATGGGTAGAAGGGGGCACGGTAGACTTATCTTGACCCCCTAGGTTTTGTGAGGGTGGCTGAGGAGGCCCATATGTGCGAAAAAAACCCATTTTTTTTTAAAATTTCGCGAGGTTAGCTCCCGGTTCGCGTACCGGGTAGCGCCCCAGGGAGCGTACTTTGTTGAAAATTAGTGAAAAATGTTAGAGTACAATAATAATTGTGAGTGATCAGATGTAGGGTAGCTCTGAGAAGAGCTTTTGGGTTTATGGTACATTTAGGTACTTATAAGTAGGTACCAATGCACATTCTTAAATTCAGAGTGAAAATTCTGTTGCCCTCATCTGAGAAGTGAACTCCATCTCCTCTGTAGATATCTTGCATGTAGTAACGCAAGTTATTGTTGTACAGGGAGCCCATTCCATGGTCTCTCATGTAAGCTGAAACAGATTTGTTTACATGCTTCCTCGACTTCTCAATTTGTGGACAAAATTGGTTTGACCACCTCCATTTCTGTCTTTGGCATATATTTGAATATACCAAGGCAGTCTGAGGAAAAAGTGCCATTAATTGCTCAAAGGTGTCCTTTAAAAGCATTTCCAGACCTACACCAGTCAAAGTGCCCAAGTCATTACCTCCACAGTGCACAATTAACAGGTCAGGTTTGGGCAAATGCATAAAGGTTTTCACCAATGGTATCAATTGGTGACATTTTAATCCTCTGTGGCCAAACCACTTAATTTCCACATCTTGTAAATTGAGGTTAGGTAATTTCCTGTTTTCAACGTACCTTTGAGCCCAGTGAATATAACTATGTCCAACAATCCAGACAGAAAACATGGTGAGAGAAGGTTCTCCTGCAGTCAGATGAAGTGTGGCAATGAAATGGCAGTTGAAAAAATGAGAGTTTAAAATGAAAAAAACTGTGGAGTTTCTGTGTTCATGAAGCAGTAACAGTGATTGGTGGATTTTGATTGCTGAAAACAGAAAGTTAGGGTGCACGGATGAGTTATTTGAAAGATGTATTTTGAGTGGTCAATAAAAAATCATTAAATGAAAGAATGCACTGGATATGCAGGTGCACTGAGAGTTCAGAGTTCAATTGCAACAAAGTTGTGTGAACTTGCAAACACCAGAAGTCTTCCAAGAGGTGGTTGCCATGCAGAAAAGACAGAAAGGGCAGAGGGGGGAAGGGTTTTCATTTGAAAAAAAGTGAGGGAAGAGTTTTGATTGGGTGACATGAGAAATATGTGTGAAGAATTACAGCATTTCTGTGCTTTTGATAGCTGCAGACTCTGGAGTGCATACCTTTTGCTCTGCTGAAGACAAATTGGTGTGTTTCTGAGACTGTTTTCAAACTCAAAGTATTTGCTAAGGTGAGAAAATATTTCTTTAATTTAGATAGAGAATAGTGTGCTTTAAGGAGAAAATTATGAATTATGTGGCGCAAATTGCTTGTAAATATGCTCCCACATGTGCATGGAAAATTTTGATTTTGAATGTTTGTGTTACATAGCCATGTTAAAAGTGATACAAACATGCAGGAAAGGCAATGAAAAAATGCTTTTATGTGTCTTAAGGACATTTTAAGTAATTTTGCCATGTGCAGTGTTTTGAAATTATGATTTGAAAATCGTTTTTGGGGAAAAGGAATTGATTTAAATTTATGACAAGGACATAATGGTGTATGCTTCTTTATACGGCAATTGACTGTCCCTGATGTTATTTTTCCCATTTTAATGTAAGACCTTTCTCTGTGGCGCAAGTTGCTTGTAAATATGCTCCGACCTGTGCATGGGAAATTTAGATTTTAAATGTTTGTGTTACATAGCCATGTTAAAAGTGACCCAACCATGCTGGAAAGGCAATCAAAAAACGCTTTCATGTGTCTTAATGACATTTTAAGTCATTTTCCCATGTGCAGTGTTTTGAAATTATGATTTGAAAATCGTTTTTGGGGAAAAGGAATTGTTTTTAAATTCATGACAAGGACATAATGGTGTATGTTTCTTTATAAGGCAATTGACTGTCCCTGATGTTATTTTTCTCATTTTAGTGTAAGACCTTTCTCTGTGGCGCAAATTGCTTGTAAATATGCTCCCACATGTGCATGGAAAATTTAGATTTTGAATGTTTGTGTTACATAGCCATGTTAAAAGTGACCCAACCATGCAGGAAAGGCAATCAAAAAACGCTTTTATGTGTCTTAAGGACATTTTAAGTAATTTTCCCATGTGTAGTGTTTTGAAATTATGATTTGAAAATCGTTTTTGAGGTAAAGGAATGTTGTTAAAATTTATGTGCGCCATATGCCCCCAAATGTTTTTTTCAGGGGTGCAGCAGGGTGTTCTTGAGACACCCCTGCACCTTTGGAAAAAATTCCTAATTTGTGATGAGCAAATTGTTAATCGCAAATTGCACCTTCATTTATATGAGCCTCCTAGCCCATGGAAATGAATGGGTAATTTGCAATTAGCAATTTTCTCATCGCAAATTTGGAATGGTAAAGAATCGCTATTTATTCCTTAAAATTTGCTTTTTTGGAAATGCAAAATAGTTATATGATACATATGGCGGTTGATGTCTAACAAGATAAGAAGCTTAGGGATACATTTATGATGACTGGCGCAATGAAGTAGAAATCACTTACTTCATTGGTAGAGCTTTACATGTATTATCTCCTCTGTATTCTTCATCAAGCGTAACTTTAATCTGCAATCCTGAGTAGGCCTCACTTTAAACAAACCTCTGGATAGGCCACATCTTATTGTTATCCTGAATTAATCATTTAAAATGCTAGGGACAGATTTATGATAGGTGTATGCCTCTTTTGCGCCACTTAGAAAACATTGTCCATGGGGAAAGGACTTAAAATGTCCTTAAGACACATGAATGTGTTTTTTTAAAACGTTTGCAATTTTTTTGGGTCACTTTTAACATGGCTATGTGACTCAAACAGTCAAAATCTAAATTCGCCATGCACAGGTGGGAGCATATTTACAAGGAATGTGCTCCATGGGGAAAGGTCTTATAATGTAATATGGGAAAAATGACATCAGAGACACTGAAATGCCTTATAGAGAAGCATACACCATTATGTCCTTGTCATAAATTTGCAAACCATTACTTTTCCCCAAAAACGATTTTCAAATCATAATTTGAAAACACTGCACATGTGGAAATGACTTAAAATGTCCTTAATTCAAAATTTGCGATTCCTTAAATGCAATGTATCAAACAAAAAATATGTAAAAAATGATATTAAGGATTTGGAAACTACCACCAACTTCTAGTTTGTGGTAAATTGCGAATTCTTTTCAAAAAGCATTTTTTTCCAAAAAACAAAAGGTCCCATATGACGCCCATACATGCCCTTAGGGCATGTAGGTGTGCCATATGCCCCCACATTTATTTTTCAGGGGTGCAGCAGGGTGTTCTTGAGATACCCCTGCACGCTTGAAAAAATTCCTATTTTGTGATGAGCTAATTGCTAATCGCAAATTGCAACCTTCATTCCTATGAGCCTCCTAGCCCATGGAAATGAATGGGTAATTTGCAATTAGCAATTTGCTCATTGCAAATTAGGAATAGTAAAGAATTGCTATTTATTCCTTAAAATTTGCTATTTAGGAAATGCAAAATAGTTTGATGGTACATATGGTGGTTCATCTGTAACAAGATAAGAAGCTTAGGGATACATTTATGATGACTGGCGCAATAAAGTGCACATTACTTACTTCATTGGTAGGCCTTTACATGTATTATCTCCTCTGTATTCTTCATCAAGCGTAACTTTAATCTGCAATCCTGAGTAGGCCTCACCTTAAACAAACCTCTGGATAGGCCACACCTTATCGTCATCCTGGATTAATCATTTAAAATGCTAGGGACAGATTTATGATAGGTGTATGCCTCTTTTGTGCCACTGTGCGTCACTTTTATGATGCAGCGGCGGTGCAAAAGATTTGCTATGAGGCGACAACATTACAAATTGATGCATTTAGGCAGATATGTCATGGTGTAAAAAAAACGTACCACATGAAACCGATGCAGCAGTGATGCAAAAGATGCACCATGTCGTAAGACAGGCCTCACTTGGGGCCATATGTATCAAGCTAATTAGCATTCGCAAAGATCAAAATTCTACGAATTTTGGCCTTTGCGAATGTTAATTAGACAAATGGTATGTATCAAACAAGTTTGATGCAAAATAAGGAGTAGCAAAATTTGCTATTCCTTATTTTGCAATTGCACTGAAGGATTTGCAAATTTTGTGACTACTTAAATGCAATGTATCAAACAAAAAATATGTAAAAAATGACATTAAGGATTTGGAAACTATTGTGGTAAATTGGTGGTAATTTGTGAATTCTTTTCAAAAAGCTTTTTTTAAAAAAAACAAAAGGTCCCATATGACGCCAACACATGCCCTTAGGGCATGTATGTGTGCCATATGCCCCCAAATTTCTTTTTCAGGGGTGCAGCAGGGTGTTCTTGAGACACCCCTGCACCCTTGGAAAAATTCCTAATTTGTGATGAGCAAATTGCTAATCGCAAATTAAACCTTCATTCCTATGAGCCTCCTAGCCCATGGAAATGAATGGGTAACTTGCAATTAGCAATTTGCTCATCGCAAATTAGGAATGGTAAAGAATCGCTATTTATTCCTTAAAATTCGCTATTTAGGAAATGCAAAATATTTTGATGATACATATGGCAGTTCATCTCTAACAAGATAAGAAGCTTAGGGATAGATTTATGATGACTGGCGCATCACCAGGGATGTGCCAGTCATCTTGCGCCGCTGTTCCGCCACCCATGGTGTGCTGCATTTACAATGCGGCACAGCATGGGGCAAAAACGGCACAGATGCTTGACGCATCTGTGCCGTTAAGGTGGCGCATTGCTGGAGTTGTATCGCAAGTGCGATGCAGCTCCAGCAAGGCTCAGGGGTGCACCATCTCCACAATGTTGCGTCAAGACCTATGCCTGCTTCAAGCAGGCGCAGGGTTTTGACGCAGGTTTCTCCTATCTGATTGTAAATGCGGCACACCATGGGTGGCAGAGCAGTGGTGCACGTTAACTGGTGCATGCCTGGGGATGTGCCATTTAACATAAAGCTGCCCCTTTACATTTAAGTATGTGCAGGGGACACAGAGTCGGTGAGGCTTATCCAAGGTTAAGAAGAGATGAGTCCTGTTCAGTGAAAGATTAGACATAGGCTTCACCTGCTCAGCATCGCTGGACATGGCTAAATAATAGCTGCAAAATGTTACTCTTGTTAAACAATTTTACTATTATAATCTGTGAGATTTGTCTCTTACTCTGCAACATCTCATTGTTGTTATCTTTCTTTAAAGATAAAGACAACCTCAACATGAGCGACAATCTGCAATCAGTTGATTTTGACCTCATCATTGAACTTGTAATTGAAACATCAGTGGATGTTGATCCCTTGGATGATTTAAATCCTGAGGATGAAGAAGAGCGTGATGAGGATGCAGATTTGTCCGAATTATATGATATAGGATGGGAAGCTGACCTGCTTGAGCCTTTGGAAATATAAACATTTATTTTTAAAATGTATAATTAATAAAAAGTAAAAAGGTAAACCGTTTAATTTAAAAATAAAGACACCTTCAAAAGCAGGTTATGTGTAGTGTCTTCAATAAAATATTAAAATATGCTCATAAAATTAGATCAGATTCACATATAAAATAGCATAGGTAACATAAATATAAATGTCATTTCTTTTCTGGTATTTCTGTATTGTAAATTTGCCAACGACTAAAAAATCTTCTAATTAAAATGTCAAGTAGTGTGTTAAGTTTTTTATCACTGTTACTGATTTACTGTTTGGTAATAATGGTTAATAACATTATTTATTATATTTTTCCACAGATTCAACTGCAGATCATTTCAAGATTTCACCATGCCTACAATAGAAAGACAGAGAAAGGCTGCAAAACGTCAAAGACAGCAGGTGAGAAAAAATACGCAGCAGTCCTCTAACAAAAAGATTTGTCAAGTCACGAAGAAAGCACCGGGTAAGAGCACAAAACAATTTATAAGAAATATGTGTAGTAAAAAAAATATTACTACAGAAAATGTTTCAGTCCATAAAACGAGAAGGAAATCAAATGGAAAAGAAAGGCCAATGAAAAATGTTACTGCTAGAGCAAGAGATAACTCTGTGCATGATAGTAGAAGGAAACAACAGTTTAGGGAGATTCGTAAACGAATGTTCCGGAACAGGATAATTGGCAATTTTTTAAAAAATATTAAGTAAGGTCAACAGAAACTGGTTTTTTATAAGACAAAAAAAAAGTTGAGAAAGTTATTGATCAGGCATTTGAAATTAAACGTAAGTTATTTATTTTGATAATCAATAGAATTAGGAAGCTAAACAAGGCAATTTTTGATTTCAAAAGAAATAGTAGATGGAAGAGAATAGTTAATCGTAGTAATTTTTGTGAAGTTTTTTCTGGAGAATGGATGCATAGTTCAAGCTGTGAGGCATTTTTTAATGAGGAGAGTTATTTCCAGGATAATGATTTGGTGCATGCAGTTGACACCAGTGGTCGTGCTTATGAAGTGAAAGATGGTTGTCCAGTTGAAAAAGAAAAACTTGTGACAACAGAGGCAGAAGAGGTGTTAGGTAATGAGGTTTTAGGAAGACGTGCTAAGGGTCCTGTGTACACCTGGAAGTGTAGTAGTATTTGCAGTGTGCGACAGGATTCCATCAATTTGCTTTGTGATTTTGTACGGTCATTTAATAAGAAAAGTTTGAAGCAGAAAATGATGTTGTTGCAAGAATTAGATCCTTGCAGAGTAAGAGAAGTGACAGGTTTGCATGGACATTCACTGGCTTGTATTTCCAGGAGAGTATGCCAGAGTGTTTTTCATCATTTCAGGATGCTAGCAGTGCATCATAACAAAGTGAGGAAATTAGTTAGAATGTTGTATTATGCTAAGAGTCCAGCAATTATGCTTAAACAATTATGCGCTGCTCTTTTGCATGGTTCTGAAATAGATGTGAAGAATATATGTGAAGAAATTGAGTTTTGTTACTTTGGAAGTAAAGAGGAGAATGTTGAAATTGAGCAAGAAGAAGAGGGTCATGTGGAAGATAGTGTACAGGTTTCCAGTACAGATAATTTCCAGAGGGAAATTGCGACGTTTGAGGTGAAATCAAGTGAGAGGCCTAATTTCACTTGTGTGTGTTGTCGACGCACTTATTATAAGAATCAGACTAAGTTAGTGGATTTATATGCAAAAAGTGAAAGGGAAAATAATAGTGAATGGAAGGATTTTGCAACATACTTGATGGTAGAAAATTGTTTTGATTTGGGATTGGATCAACGTGTGTGTACTTATTGTTGTTGCAAATTAAATCAAAACCAGATGCCTGCTAGAGCAGTTCATAATAATCTGGAATTGGTTGAGATTCCTTCTGAATTGAAGGATTTAAATACTTATGAATCTATTTTGATTCAAAGTATCCATCCCTTTCAGGCTATTGTAAGAATGGAGCCAAAGACAGGGAAATTGCCTCCATCAGATTTACAGAGAGGATTAAAGGGAAGAGTTGTTTATTTGCCTCTAGATTTGAAGAAAAACATTAACACAATTGGAGTAGAAAAAGTGGAAGAGGAACCTCTGGTTATCTTAGTTAATGGGGTTCCGACAAAGAATAAGAAAATATGGCAAGATTTAGTAGATGTTAGGAAAGTTAAAAAGGCAACATTGTATTTGAAAAAAAATAATAAATACTATAAGAATGTATATGTTGCAGAAGAGGAAGTAAGTGAGGAAGAGGATAGCGATTTGTGTGCTGGTCAAATTGAGAAAGTAGAACCCTCTACTAGTGAAGAAATATATGAACATTATAGTGTTCATCCTTTGCATTCCAAGGAAGTCATGGGGAATGCTATTGAGTTGTTTCAAATGAAACAACCCAAAGGGAGTCCCATTAGTGTTTGGGAGGAAAGTTTGGAAGCTCGGTGTTTCCCACAGCTTTTTCCAACAGGTCAGGGAGGAAGATATGATGAGCGACCTCATCAAATTCCTGCTTCTGAATACCGGACTTTGCGATTGTATGCAGGAGATGCTAGGTTTCGACAATGCATTCCTTATTTGTTTCATCTCCTGTTTGAAAGCGATCTGTCTGGACTGTCATATGCAGTGAACCACATCTTGAAAAGTGGTATACACATGCAAAACATCTCGGCAAGTGACTTTATGGATAAAGTCAATGTCCAAGACAGTATTTTGGATTCTCACCTGATTAATCTCATGGCGTGTCAGCGTGGTACTAATGAGTACTGGTACCGTCGTCATGGTGATTTAAAATGTATGCTGAGGAACTTAGGTACTCCCACATGGTTCCTCACTCTGAGCTGTGCCGAGTATGGCTGGGAAGACTTACTTGAATTTCTACGAGAGGCAAATGCTAACGTAGATAACATCGAATTCAAGACACCTGGAGAACTGTGCTCTTTGGATCCAGTCAATGTATGTAGGTACTTCAATCATAGATTTGAAGCTATGATGTCTTTCATCATGAATAAGAAGAATCCACCTCTTGGAGAGGTGTTGGATTTCTTCTGGAGAAAGGAGTACCAAGCAAGAGGTGCTCCTCATATACATATGTTGCTGTGGATCAAGGATGCACCTAAATTTGGAACGGATCCAGAAGACTCAGTGATGAGTTTCATCCAACAGTATTCTACGTGTGCTGTTCCAAACGCAAAGGAGAAGAAAAGCCTAAGAGAAAAAGTTCTGCGTTTCCAAAGCCATCGATGTGGAAAGTACTGCCGTCGTAAATTCCGAAACAAGGACAAGTTCTACACTAAATGTCGTTTCGGCTTTCCACGACCGGTGATTTCTAAAGGAAGAGTAAACAGTTTGATGTCTTCGCTGCGACACAATGTCATGAAGAAATCACCTAAAAACACTTACAATTTGAAGAGGAACCAAGAGTCCAAGTACATCAACGACTACAACCCGGTGATTTTGTCCATGTGGAATGCTAACATGGATATACAGTTTGTGGCTGATAACTGTATGGCTGTGGCTCGGTATGTGACGTCTTACATCACCAAAAAAGAGAAGACAGAATTGAAGGATATGTGGGAGGACATTTCCCATGAAAAGAGCCTCAGCAAGAAGTTGTACAGTTTCAGTCTGAAGATGTTGTCGCATCGAGAAATCGGAGCGTACGAATGTTCTGACCGGTTGTCTTCAGCAAGTCTCTATGCCAAGTCCAGGAGTATCGTTTGGGCGAGTCTTGGTCTTGCAGCAACGCGTAATCGAGTTCTCAAACCTGTGCGGGAAATTGAGTATTTGGCGGAAAAGGAGCCAAACAGTACCGACATTTTGAAGACAAACATGTTGGATACATATTATCCAAATCGAAGCAGTCACCTCGAGAATGTTTGTCTGTATGAGGTTCTGCAAAATTACATATTCAAGAGGAACATCAAAGAAGATACTGAGAAAGGAGTGTATGCTGTAATAGGAAGTGAGGGATGTCTGGTCAAGCAAAGAAAATGCCACTTGGTAAACCATCGAAAATTGAGTGGTGAATCTCCTGAAAAAAAGGAGTTTTTCTATTTAGCACTTTTGCAACTTTTCAAGCCTTGGCGTGCAGAAGAGGAACTGCTTGGAGATTTCCTCTGTTACGAAGACTCTTTCAATGCCGCCAAGGAGACCATAGAATGTCCTGCTTTTCCCAAATATGTAGAAATGTTGAATGCGGAAATTGAGCAGGAAGCAACGATTGCAGCCGAGATTGCCAGAGACAGTTCTCAGGACAGTCAGAGTTCTGCTTCATTGAGTCAGGATCCACTAGGAGGACCTGTTATCGAAAATGAAGCTGCCACTGCTATGAATGAAGTGGAAAGAGCCATGGCACATGCTCAAGAGGATGCGGTTAACTTAGAAGAGTTGGAAAGACAACTCAACGTTGAGCAGAGGAAAATATATGACGAAGTTACCATGCAAATTGATCATGGATTAAGTCATGATAAGAAAGAGTGCTCATGTACGTCGTTGAAGCCTGTCCGACTGTACGTGAGTGGAGAAGCGGGAACTGGAAAAAGTTTCCTCATTAAAGCAATTTCATGCTATTTGCAGGAAAGGACAGAGTCATCGCTGTCTTGTGTTGTCACTGCTCCAACTGGACTGGCAGCACATAATATTAAAGGGATTACTTTACATCGTTTACTGATGCTGCCAGTGGAGCATGACAACAAATTACAATATCACAAGCTATCTGGAGATGCTTGTTTTGAAGTTTCAAGAATCTTGAGGAAAATGAAACTTCTTATCATTGACGAAGTAAGCATGGTTTCCAATGTCATGCTTGCCTTTGTGCATTTGAGGATGCAAGAAGTTCTCAAAACAGAGTATGATGTGTTATTTGGTGGCAAACACATCATTGTTTTCGGAGATCTTCTGCAGCTGACACCAGTGAAAGGGCAACCTGTGTTCAAAATGCTCACGCATGAAGATACCAGGAAGTGCCTAGGCAGCATTGGCAACGTCAATATATGGTTAAACTTCAATTATGCTGAACTGCATGAAAATATGCGTCAGGCGAAGGATGAAGTTTACAAGACTATTCTACAAGATGTTAGAATTGGAAAAGTGACCGAGCATGGGAAAGAAGCTTTACATGCACGATTACTGTCAAATTTATATCCAGAACAAGATGTTGTGCCTGAGAATATTTTTCAGAAAATTACTGAGAAGAAATCTGGAATATGTTTGATGCCAACTCTTGCAGAATGTGCCAAATTTAACAACAAAATGTTGCATTTAGAAAAGCAAGAGATTGTGAAACTGGAAGCTATTGATAGAGTAGAGCATATGGGATCAACAATTATTTTGTCTGAGAATCTGAAAACAAAATTGGATTCATTAGAGAAGAGTATATCTAAAACTGCAGGTTTTGAAAAGACTCTGAATGTGTGCTTGAACTGCCGTATAATTTTAAGAAGGAATTTACATGTTGAAAGAGGTCTGGTAAATGGATCAATGGGTAATGTTGTTGATTTTGTGAAATACAGAAATAGAGATGGAATTGAATTTTTAAAAATTAAATTTGATGGCATTGAGGAAGTACAGCTAATTGCTCGTTGTTCTGCTAGATTTTTGCTTGTAAAAGACTTATATGTTCGCCGTAAGCAGTTTCCTGTTTGCTTGGCATATGCGGTGACAATTCATAAATCGCAAGGTTTAAGTGTAGACAGTGCATTGGTGAATATTGGCAGTTCTGTGTTCAAGGAGGGTATGGCATATGTGGCATTGTCACGAGTTAGAACTTTATCGGGATTGTACTTGATTGAGTGTGATGTCACAAACATTTGTGCGGATCTAGATTGTGTTAAGGAATACAATAGGTTAAGAAGAGAGTATGCGCCACATTTGCCTCAGTATCCTTTGTTTGAGAAACGTGTGGTAGGCCGGAAACGAAGAAATGAGAACAATACTGGGGAGGTTGTAGCAAAAAGACAAAAAGTCAATGAACCTAAAATTACAAGCAGAAACAAAAAGGATTCTGTGGAAGATGTTGTTGGTTTTCAGTTTGAAAACAGTTCTGGTGTCAACTGCTATGCTAATGTAGTGGTTAATGTTTTGTTTTCTCTAAAAAATGTAAAAGAAGAGATTGTGGTCAATTCTGATCAAAGATTTTTCAGTTTGTTAAATTCTGTGTTAGAGAAATGTACCACTGATAGAAGAAACATAGAAAGTGTGTCTGAAATTCGAAATCTGTTAGACAGATGTTCAGGCCAAACACAATTCTCTCAAAATATTCAGCAAGATTGTCAGGAGTTTTTAATGTATATGCTTGATGTATTACATGCTGAAGGTGTAGATGTAGATCAGCTGTTTGGGCTTTCTTATCAATGGCAGCATGACTGCGAGAACTGTATGGTATCAAGTACTACTAGTGTAGACTCAGAAAGATTTATATATTTAACTTTGCCAGACAGTAAATCAGTCTCCTTTAATAAGCTAGTAAAAGCAGCTGATCACAACATGGAGTGTAGCCAATGTAAATCTGAAATGATGTCCACATTATTTATACGAACATATGGCCAGTATGTCATTTTAATGTTCCAACGATGTAGGCCTGATGGAACAAAATTGACAACTTTAATTAAAAATTTTGTAGCTTCGCAGTTGTCAATATCAGGAAGGACTTTTGTAACTGCAGCAATTATATATCATGACGGCCCTTCAATAACATCAGGACATTACACAGCTTATTTAAAGTCTAGAAATGGCTGGTCATTCTGCAATGATTCTGTTTTAATTTTCAAAAAAAAATTGCCGTATGACCTTAAAAACTCTTACCTGGTGTTTTTAAAACCAAAATTTTAGGGAAATAATCTCGGGATGTGCTCTGTGGAATTTCAAGAAGTTCTAATGGCTCCTACACAATTTGGCCTTGAGGATAAGTGTAGTTCAGAGACATAACTTCTAACCATAGGACTGGACATTATGGAGAAATACGTGCACTTTGAATGAGTTCAGAAAAACTGTTTCTTTTTATAAACTAATTGAAGCAGCCAATCAAAACATGGAGTAGAGGGAATGTAAGTCTGCAATGCTGTCTACTGTTTTACATTGCTTTGTGATTAAAAGTGATGTAGAGAATTAAATAATTGTAGTAGTCATAGAGGTAGTGTAAGTCTGCTTGTATCAGTGTCATAGGAAAAGTAGAACATGACTGAGCAAGAAGGGGAAGATATTACTATTCCTGGATTGTGAAAATGATCTTCAACATTTTAATTCTGAAAGTTGCGGAAATGCCAAATGACGGGATTGGCTTACAAGAAATCCAAGAGTTATAAATGGCTCTGACCAGATTTGGCATTGTGGAAAATTGTGGTAGAGAGCAAGAAGTCATTTATTGCATGTAACGTGTTTTTAAAAACGATGGAGATTTTCTTTCAGAAAGTGGCGGGCTGAAAGTAATAACAGCACAAAAGAGTGTAAGCTGTTCATAGGACATCCTTGGACGTCATGGAAAGTAAGTTAACTTTAAGGAGTTCTGAATTTTGATTTCTGATGTTGTATGGGTTTTTTAAACACAATCATTTTGATTGTGTTTTTTTTTTCCCGCTGTTACATGATGAATACCTTCAAGTCACTGTTTTTAGTGAATTTTGATACATTCTGAGAACAGCAAAAATAAACCATTTAACATGTATAATTAATTCTGTACTGTTTGCATTTATGATGTATATGTAGAACTGTGTAGGAGGCATGGAGAAGGTGAGGCTTCTGTAAGTGTCAAAGTTGTTGCATGCAGTGCTGCACTTCTGCGTATTCTTTCATATGCTAGACTACATCTGCACAATGAGATACCTAAGCAAAGGAAACACAAGTGATGTGATTGTGAAATGAGCAAAATAAATTGCATGTATTTCAATTACATCACCTGTGTTTCCTATCATTACGAATCACATTGTGCAGATCAAGTTTAGGTCTGTCCAGGGAAACATAGGAGGTTTGGACTTTGTTGAAGAGTGCAGTGGACATGACTCACTTCATTGGTAGACCTTCACATGTATTATGTCCTCTATTCTCTTCAACAACTCGAAATTTCATCTGCAACCCTGAGTAGGCCTCACCTGAAACAAAACTCTGGATAGTAGACATCTTATTGGCATCCTGAAGCAATTATTTAAAATTTTAGTGTCTTGCGACACTTTTCTGAAACAACAGCAATGCAAAATATGCACCATGTTTTAAGATAGGCCTCACTTCATCTGCATCAAGATACTGTTAGTTTAAAATGTATATCTTTAGGACTGTGTAGGGGGCCTGGAGAAGCAGAAGCTTCTGTAAGTGTCAAAGTTGTTGAAAAACTGTTTGTCCTTCAATCTTTGCCCTTGTCTTTTGTAATTTTTAAATACATGTTTTAATATTTTTCAAATGTTTGTTCTCTCTTTCACAGATTGAAAGTATAAAAACAAAAAGTGAGTAATTTAACGACAATTATAAGGTAAATATTTTGTACTCTTTTCGTTACATTTCTATCACATTGAACTACTATTAGTTCCACTGCTTCATTTCTTTAATCCTCAGTTTCCTGCCTTTGCTACTTCCCTCATTCCTTTCTCTATTACCTACTTACTCAACTCCTTCCACTCTTTTTCTCAGTCCCTCTCTTCTCATAGTTCCTCACTCTTGTTCACTCACTCCGTCTCTATTACTCTTAGTGTCTTTGACTGATCACTGTATCACTATTTGTTCATAATGCTTTCTCTGTGTAGTTGAAGCACACTAAGGGGCATATTATGAACACAGCCAATAAAATTATTGCTGTTTTTATTGGCAGAAAACTGGTGCAAAAGTAGTTTTAGTGGCAGTTTTCTGCCGCAAAAGCAGCTTTAGCGACACATTTCTGCCAATAAAAGCTGCAAAACTTTTATTGCCTATGTTGATGATATGGCTCTATGTTACTTACATTTCTTTGCTGTTTCAATTAATCTTTTTCTGTTATTTTTTGTTTTCTGTTTTCTATTTTTTCTCTCTGTTATTCCCCATGTTTTAATCTTATTTTGAACATTCACTCACATTCTCCAAGAAACTCTTCTTTGTTAATGTTATACTCTCTTTTTTAGGTCGAGCGACCTATCTCAATGCGCATGTGCGCATTGAGAGCGGGAGCTCGATCTATTGCAGCTTAAACAGAGCTTACCGAGATCAGGCGATTCCCAGGCGATTTCTTCCAGTGCACGTGAAAGCGCGTGCACAATGCCACCAGCCGCTTGCCTCGCATTACCACATCAAAGGCAAGGCGGCCTCGTCTCAGGCCCCTGCTGCTTCACACCCTCATGCCGCTCTCCCCGCTCCGCCCCCTCCCCTGCCCGCCGTGTCGCATTTCTCCTCCGCCGGCCGTACTTTCACTTTGACGGCCGCAGGCCATCTCTCGTGTTTCTCCTTGTTATTGTTCGAGTGTTTCCCTGGCTCAGCGTGGTGCCCGATTCATGGACATTTACAGACGCTCTGGTCTCTGTTATTGTATTTCCAGGACATGGTGCCATTCTGCCGCAGCAGCATTAGGGCTGTACATAAAATGCCATGCGATAATTCACTCTAGTTTTACTTAGGCTCTCACAATGTTTTTAAGTAACGTGACAGCTGCAACATATTTAAGTGCCCAGACAGCTACAACCACACTTGTGAACAGCATTTCTTACCCCGCTCGGTAGGCGGGGTCATGACTTCACTCAAATGGTGAACAATGGCATGGGAGTCAAGAACATCGCAGAGTAGGGTTATAAGCTGGCCGGTGCTTGTTCTACATTGGCATGCAGCTCTCCCTTTGAAGACTAGATTCCTGTTTGTATTCCCCAGTCTAATATAAACAAGCATTTTTTATACTGCAATCAAAATAAAATAAAGCGGAACAGGACCGTAAATTACGTGTGACGTACATTGCATACAAACTGAGGATTCACGTGTGTTTGTCTATACACTCCAGCACCCGCTTACACATACAGTGGTACCTACACAGCAGCACACACACACTAACAAACATAGATAGATACACAGCACAGCGTGGGACACGCACACAAACACAGTGGCTCACACACGCACACTCACAGTAGGCCACATACAGTAACTCGCTGTACACACACGCGCACACACACGCAGTACATCACGCTCCACATACACAGGCACTCAAGGTTAAATGCACACGCATAAAGTGGCACAGACACAGAGTGAGTCACACACAACTGCAAGGTCAGTAATTGTCAGGTACAAACCCACTCGCAAACAGCGTGACTCACAAGCGCAGTAGTGCATACCCTCACACTGTTACATGCTTAAAGTGGCACACAGTCTAAGATGCAGTGACACATAGACTATTACTATGAAGCACACACACTTAGATAGACATACCTAGGCACGTGCACACGAGCACTCCTAATTTCAGATTTGGACGTAGCATTCGCTGCGTTTTGTAGTCTGAGAGGCATTTGAAACACACAACCACCTGCCTTTAGCTCATACACTCAGAAGGTGCCAGCACAGGGCTCCCTCCTATATCCGCCTTAATGCGCTCTTGTTCTGCCAATTAATTAGCCTCCGAGGGTGGGAGCGGTCGCTCTTGTGATCCCCCCGCCTGCCGGGAGGCTCGGGCACATTACAGACGGAATAGCAGTGGTCCCCACGCCACCAGCTGCCTAATAACTGAGCTGCCTGCAGCCCGGCAGAGCACAGCTGGGACCTGCCCCACCAGGCTCGGCACCAACAGCTCCCCTAATCAGCCGGGCCAGCCGGCCACTGCGAGCCGCTCTTTAGTGGGCAGATGGTGTGACTTTGTACACTTTTACCTGCATTAAAGTATTGCATGCCTCCCTCGCGCCCCCCCCCTCACTCCCCTCAAACTATACACCACTGCTTTCAAGTGGAGGCTGGAGGGCATCTTACTCATTCTAGAGACTAATTACAACTCTGATTTCTAGTGTTTATTTGGAAGGGGCACAGAAGTTGCAATTGTGTGTTGCATTATTTCTTATCAAGCACGTAGCAGCAAACACCTGGGTAGGTCAAATGCATGAGAGTATTTTTCTAGGGTTTATCCCAAGCTCAAGCATTTAAAAGTACTTTGAGATGTGATAAATGTCCAAGATCACACAGGGTGTGCCTGCAATGACACTGTAATTGTGCCCAGCTATCAGGTTTTACAATTTGCACTTCAGCCGCTGGATGGTAGGTAGGATTTGTAAAGTGTGCCCAGGATCACACAGTGTGGTCATGCAGCAGTTTAATTGTCTACTGGACCAATAAAACTAACATTGTCCAGTATACCAATCAAAATTGCTCTCCAAAGACACCAGGCAAAGCAGACGCTCCCTCAAACAGATCACCAAGCGCAATTTACCCTACTTACAGCCTAGCCTGTTCTCTGTCGAGACTTTAGCAATCTTTAGAGCACAAGATAAGATCTTTTCACATGGAAGAGTCAGACGTATTGCAATACTACTTAAGAAACAAGCATTGGCATAGACAATAGGTCTCGCCTTTGGGACCTTATACGTGTTTAGCCATGCAACAGTTGACGTTGCTGCACCAAGGATATTATGCTGCATAACTAAATACTTAGAAGGTCCCAAAGGCGAGACCTATTGGCTATGCCAATGCTTGTTTTTCTTTCACTTCGTTATCTATTTTGTTTTTCACAATTATACCCTCTTCTGTCTTTTCTTCGGTAAATAGATCTATTAAACAGTATCTCTTCTTTACTCCCTATAGCTGTCTTTCTTTTAACATCACTCTCTGTTTACTTTCCTTAAACTTACACTTTTTAAAAAAAAAAAAATTGGGGGGGTTAGCTCCCGGTCCGCGTACCGGGAAGCTAACCCGGGAGCGAACCAAAAGAAATAGAGCTTGCCAGAGTGCTAAACATTGTAGCAATTTTTTTTGAAAGGGAAGGTAGTTCTGAAAAGAACTTTTTTTTAATATTTTTGTTGTTTTATATTTTTTTTTTTATTTTTTGAACATTTTTTGTTTTTTTTGTATTTTTGAACGATTTTATATTTTTTTTGGTTTTTTTGGGGGGGGGAAACAACAAAAAACAGGCGTTGAAAAGGGCTCAACAGGAGCAAAAAAAAATTACTGGGGGCGGTTAGGGCAATCATGGTGTTCATATGCAAGGTTGAGTGCATTGATGCTCATGTTGCCACAAGCTTATAATGCACGACAGTGCATACATAAATGTATCATATGCCCAAAATTTTGTTGGATATTTGGCACAGTTTCCCGTGCCTCCTCTGGTGTTAAAGAAACCGGTATTGTTGGTCTGGCCACAGGAGTTGGTCTAGGATTGTCCAGCATATCCCTTAATTCCGCCCGGCTGTAATTTAGGGGATGTTTCCTCGTCATGTGCCTATGCATGGTGTGATTACCATAACTGTATTTTTTGTCCGTCCCTCTGGACAATTGTTCCTTGCATATGAGGCAGGTGACATACCTCGCGTTGACTTTTTTTTGTCCACGAGGCATCGAAAAAAACTGCCAGATGAAACTGGCTTTCTTTCTGGAAACCCGGGGCAACTCTTCCAGGAATTGTGGTTCTTCTCCCTCCTCATCCATTTCTTCATCTTCCTCCTCAGTGTTGGTAATCACCTGGGGAGGTGGTCCTCTCTTCCCATGAGGAGGTGGAGGTGGTGGTGGGGGTCCACCAGCTGAAGCAACCAATGAAGCCATTTTCACACAAGCAAAATAGGTCTTCCAACAAGCAAAATAGGTCTTCCTCTCACAATGATGAAAGTCAGAGTGAGGAAAGAAGGAGGGGTTTTCATCATTTGGAAAAAACAATACTTCTCAACCAATGAAAAGTGTTATTTTTAGGTCACCTGACCTAGCCTTCCATAATTATGAAACTAAAAGTGAAATGAACCAATGGAAAGTTTTATTAACAAGTCACATGACCTCTCACGCTCATGTTACGCGCTGCGGAACGCTCCCCGGGTAGCTTCCGGGTCGCTCCGCTTCGCGCCTCGGTCCGCGCCCCGGGACACTTCCGGGTGCGCTAACGCGATACGTCACAAGACGCATTTCGCGGCAACGCGATACGTCGCGCTTTCGCGCCGCGGATCGCTTCCGGGGAGCTGCGTTTCGCGCCTCGGTCCGCGCCCCGGGGCACTTCCGGGTGCGCTAACGCAGTACGTCATAAGACGCATTACGCGGCAACGCGATACCGTCACTATGTTGATTTCTTACCGGTTCGCGGACCGGATCGCGGAATCAAATTGAGCTAACGGGAAGCTTCCCGGTTCGCGGACCGGGAGCGAAACAAAAAAAATATTTTAAAAAAATTATTAATAAACATATAAAATATCTTTTTGGATTTAAAGAAGAATACATTTTACAGCTATAGATATTAGCTTTTAAAAAACCAATGAAATTCATTGAAAAAACCATAGGTTATAGACCATATATAGTTAGGAATTAGCATTTACAAAACCTTGAAAATTCACTGAAAAAACCATAGGTTATAGACCATATATAGTTAGGAATTAGCATTTAAAAAACCTTATTTTACTCACACAAAACCAATGAAATTCCATATATAGTTAGTTGTACTAACTATATATCGCGCACCCGCAATCCACTGCTGATCATGTCACATATTACATCATTCATGACATGGTCAGTGACATCACTGATGACATCACTGATGACATCTCAAATGACATCACTGATGACATCACTGATGACATCTCAAATGACATCTCAAATGACATCACTGATGACATCTCATTTGACATTACTGATCACATCACTGATGACATCATTCATGTGATAATACGATGAACCTCTTCAGACTCTAATATAACCTTAGATACACTCAGTGTAAACACAGACTCGCAGATTGTCACTCATCCATGAAGTTACACACACACCTAGTCAGTCATGCAAACAATCAATCACACCTCCATTTCCTTAACTATACAGTTAAACACACCTTACTTATTCAAACATATACTAAACATATTTACTCACTTATACAATCCTGGATACAAGAGCACAATGATCCATACAGCCACTCACACATTCACTGGCTCTTATGCACAGTTATTTATATATGTCAACTCTCACATGTACTGTGTTTTACATATGTACTTACTTTGACATGTAGCACTGAGATATCCATTCACTCACCAATACAGTCATGCACACAGTCAACCACCCATACAGCTGTTTCCACATGCACTTTTGAACCCATACATTATGCACAGAGTCATACACCTTCCCAGCCACCCACACACACTCTCAGTTTCCCATACAAATGCTTGGGCAGCCAATCAATAACCCATATAGTTACTCATATAGCTACTGATCAACACATGCAGCAGTTTACAGAACAACAGACATAAAGATGCACAAATTAAGACAGTTTAGTCACTAACCCATGCACTCAATGAGACACATTTAACCACTCACTCATACAGTCAGTCATGCACCTACTAAATCCTTCATCCAGACACTTATACATCCACTCATTCTTCAATATGTAAGACATATTTTAACTTTAAAGAAAAATACAGTCACTGGATGTTGTCATCAGTGATGTCATCAGTGATGTCATTTGAGATGTCATCAGTGATGTCATCAGTGATGTCATTTGAGATGTCATCAGTGATGTCATCAGTGATGTCATTTGAGATGTCATCAGTGATGTCATCAGTGATGTCACTGACCATGTCATGAATGATGTAATATGTGACATGATCAGCAGTGGATTGCGGGTGAGCGATATATAGTTAGTACAACTAACTATATATGGAATTTCATTGGTTTTGTGTGAGTAAAATAATGTTTTTTAAATGCTAATTCCTAACTATATATGGTCTATAACCTATGTTTTTTTCAGTGAATATATATATATATATATATATATATATATATATATATATATATATTACCTACTGGCGGTCGCCAGTAGGTATATATAGTTAGGATTTTTTCCCTATGGGATTTTTGAAAATTCTATGTCTAATAACGTTGGCGTTTGTGGACGGAATTGGCTGAAATTTTCTGGAAAATGGAACATTTTGTTTCTGAGCAGCCCCTGAAAATTTGGGGGGGGTTCGTCCAGGGGGGGCCGAGAAAAAAGGGGGGTCCCAAAACGTGTTTTTAACATTGAGTTTTCCATAGGGCGGTTAGCCTCACTTTTAGCCCGAACGGCTGAATGGATTTGCACGAAACTTGGCAAAATTGTAGGGACTGGTAGCCCGATGTGCCTTTTGTAGGTCTCAATATATGTGCTGCAGTGGATTTTGAGAAATTAACGTTTAAAAAAAGATATATATCTGTAAGCGCGGACCAGGCAGCGCCCCGGTTCGCGGACCTTACGCGTATCGGAACTTCGCGTAGCGAAGCTGATTGGCTCTCCGGTGTCTGTCAACATTCTAAACAGTCCGGAGCGGCCGCCATCTTGTCTCTCGGTAGGATCGAGAGACAAGAGGACGTCAAAACAAAGGGGGAAATAACCATAAGGGGGCATAGTAGATCCTCGCTGACCCCCTAGGTTTAATGTGGAGGCTTTAAAAGGACCCCGCGGGGCAAAAAAAATAAAAAAAAAATTTTTGTTTTTTTGCGTGGGTAGCGCCCGGTACGCGAACCGGGAAGCGTTCTGGGGAGCGTACTACAATGAAAAATGAATGATAGACTTTTCAAATGTTGTATGTTAATTGATTGTTGGTTTTGTTGATTATTTTTTATTTCCTTTATCTTCCCAGGGAGCGACCCGGTACGCGAACCGTTGAGCGCCTCGGTTCGCGGACCTTAAGCGTTCCGGGAGTCCACCATTTTGTGTTTCGGTCGAATTAAGATACAAGATGGAGGGCAAATAATGTTCAGAATGGGTAGAAGGGGGCACGGTAGAGTTATCTTGACCCCCTAGGTTTTCTGAGGGTGGCTGAGGAGGCTTATATGTGCAAAAAAAAAACATTTTTTTTATAAAATTTCGCGAGGTTAGCTCCCGGTACGCGTACCGGGTAGCGCCCCAGGGAGCGTACTTTGTTGAAAATTTGTGAAAAAAGTTAGAGTAAAATAATATTTGTGAGTGATCAGATGTAGGGTAGCTCTGAGAAGAGCTTTTGGTTTTATGGTACATTTAGGTACTTATAAGTAGGTACCAATGCACATTCTTAAATTCAGAGTGAAAACTCTGTTGCCCTCATCTGAGAAGTGAACTCCATCTCCTCTGTAGATATCTTGCATGTAGTAACGCAAGTTATTGTTGTACAGGGAGCCCATTCCATGGTCTCTCATGTAAGCTGAAACAGATTTGTTTACATGCTTCCTCGACTTCTCAATTTGTGGACAAAATTGGTTTGACCACCTCCATTTCTGTCTTTGGCATATATTTGAATATACCAAGGCAGTCTGAGGAAAAAGTGCCATTAATTGCTCAAAGGTGTCCTTTAAAAGCATTTCCAGACCTACACCAGTCAAAGTGCCCAAGTCATTACCTCCACAGTGCACAATTAACAGGTCAGGTTTTGGCAAATGCATAAAGGTTTTCACCAATGGTATCAATTGGTGACATTTTAATCCTCTGTGTCCAAACCACTTAATTTCCACATCTTGTAAATTGAGGTTAGGTAAATTCCTGCTTTCAACGTACCTTTGAGCCCAGTGAATATAACTATGACCAACAATCCAGACAGAAAACATGGTGAGAGAAGGTTCTCCTGCAGTCAGATGAAGTGTGGCAATGAAATGGCAGTTGAAAAAATGAGAGTGTAAAATGAAAAAAAAATGTGGAGTTTCTGTGTTCATGAAGCAGTAACAGTGATTGGTGGATTTTGATTGATGAAAACAGAAAGTTAGGGTGCACAGATGTGTTCTTTGAAAGATGTATTTTGAGTGGTCAATAAAAAATCATTAAATGAAAGAATACACTGGATATGCAGGTGCACTGAGAGTTCAGAGTTCAATTGCAACATTGTTGTGTGAACTTGCAAACACCAGAGGTCTTCCAAAAGGTGGTTGCTATGGAAAATAGGCAGAAAGGGCAGAGGGGGAAGGGTTTTCATTTGAAAAAAAGTGAGGGAAGAGTTTTGATTGGGTGACATGAGAAATATGTGTGAAGAATTACAGCATTTCTGTGCTTTTGATAGCTGCAGACTCTGGAGTGCATACCCTTTGCTCTGCTGAAGACAAATTGGTGTGTTTCTGAGATTGTTTTCAAACTCAAAGTATTTGCTAAGGTGAGAAAATATTTCTTTAATTTAGATAGAGAATAGTGTGCTTTAAGGAGAAAATTATGATTTATGTGGCGCAAATTGCTTGTAAATATGCTCTCACATGTGTATGGAAAATTTTGATTTTGAATGTTTGTGTTACAAAATCCTTTCATGTGTTTTAATGACATTTTAAGTCATTTTCCCATGTGCAGTGTTTAGAAATTATGATTTGAAAATCGTTTTTGGGGAAAAGGAATTGTTTTTAAATTCATGACAAGGACATAATGGTGTATGCTTCTTTATAAGGCAATTGACTGTCTCTGATGTTATTTTTCCCATTTCAATGTAAGACCTTTCTCTGTGGCGCAAATTGCTTGTAAATATGCTCCCACCTGTGCATGGCAAATTTAGATTTTAAATGTTTGTGTTACATAGCCATGTTAAAAGTGACCCAACCATGCTGGAAAGGCAATAAAAAAACACTTTCATGTGTCTTAAGGACATTTTAAGTAATTTCCCTGTGGGCAGTGTTTTCAAATTATGAATTGAAAATCGTTTTTGAGGTAAAGGAATGTTGTTAAAATTTATGTGCGCCATATGCCCCCAAATTTCTTTTTCAAGGGTGCAGCAGGGTGTTATTGAGACACCCCTGCACCTTTGGAAAAATTCCTAATTTGCGATGAGCTAATTGCTAATCGCAAATTGCACCTTCATTTATATGAGCCTCCTAGCCCATGGAAATGAATGGGTAAAATAGCAATTAGCTATTTTCTCATCGCAAATTTGGAATGGTAAAGAATCGCCTCGGTGCCCACTCTGATCAGCGATCACACTCGGCAACTCTGGGCACTAGCTTGCCTCATCTTCACTAACGGCCCCACCAGACCGCCGGGGATGCCTGGTCTCACCCTGGAGATACCCATTAAGGGACCATCTCTCAGGGAAGCCAGGAAGGGTTTCGCAGCGGTCGAAGCGCGGAGGTACCCCTTCGGGAGTGATTCCAGCGCTATATAAGCACATAATTAATTAATTAATTAATTGGTAGGCCTTTACATGTATTATCTCATCTCTATTCTTCATCAAGCGTAACTTTAATCTGCAATCCTGAGTAGGCCTCACCTTAAACAAACCTCTGGATAGGACACACTTTATTGTCATCCTGGATTAATCATTTAAAATGCTAGGGACAGATTTATGATAGGTGTATGCCTCTTTTGTGCCACTGTGCGTCACTTTTATGATGCAGCGGTGGTGCAAAAGATTTGCTATGAGGCGACAACATTACAAATTGATGCATTTAGGCAGATATGTCATGGTGTAAAAAAAACGTACCACATAAAACCCAAGCAGCAGTGATGCAAAAGATGCACCATGTCGCAAGACAGGCCTCACTTGGGTCCATATGTATCAAGCTAATTAGCATTTGCAAAGATCAAAATTCTACGAATTTCGGCCTTTGCGAATGTTAATTAGACAAATGGTATGTATCAAACAAGTTTGATGCAAAATAAGGAGTAGCAAAATTTGCTATTCCTTATTTTGCAATTGCACTGAAGGATTTGCAAATTTTGTGACTACTTAAATGCAATGTATCAAACAAAAACTATGTAAAAAATGACATTAAGGATTTGGAAACTATTGTGGTAAATTGGTGGTAATTTGTGAATTCTTTTCAAAAAGCTTTTTTTCAAAAAAACAAAAGGTGCCATATGACGCCAACACATGCCCTTAGGGCATGTATGTGTGCCATATGCCCCCAAATTTGTTTTTCAGGGGTGCAGCAGGGTGTTCTTGAGACACCCCTGCACCCTTGGAAAAATTCCTAATTTGTGATGAGCAAATTGCTAATCGCAAATTAAACCTTCATTCCTATGAGCCTCCTAGCCCATGGAAATGAATGGGTAACTTGCAATTAGCAATTTGCTCATCGCAAATTAGGAATTGTAAAGAATCGCTATTTATTCCTTAAAATTCGCTATTTAGAAAATGTAAAATATTTTGATGATACATATGGCAGTTCATCTGTAACAAGATAAGAAGCTTAGGGATAGATTTATGATGACTGGCGCATCACCAGGGATGTGACAGTCATCCTGCGCCGCTGTTCCGCCACCCATGGTGTGCTGCATTTACAATGCGGCGCAGCATGGGGCAAAAACGGCACAGATGCGTGACGCATCTGTGCCGTAAAGGTGGCGCATTGCTGGAGTTGTATCGCAAGTGTGATGCAGCTCCAGCAAGGCTCAGGGGTGCCCCATCTCCACAATGCTGCGTCAAGACCTATGCCAGCTTCAAGCAGGCGCAGGGTTTTGACGCAGCTTTCTCCTATCTGATTGTAAATGCGGCACACCATGGGTGGCAGAGCAGTGGTGCACGTTAACTGGTGCATGCCTGGGGATGTGCCATTTAATATAAATCTGCCCCTTTACATTTAAGTATGTGCAGGGGACACACAGTCGGTGAGGCTTATCCAAGGTTAAGAAGAGATGAGTCCTGTTCAGTGAAAAATTAGACATAGGCTTCACCTGCTCAGCATTGCTGGACATGGCTAAATAATAGCTGCAAAATGTTAATCTTGTTAAACAATTTTACTATTATAATCTCTGAGATTTGTCTCTTACTCTGCAACATCTCATTGTTGTTATCTTTCTTTAAAGATAAAGACAACCTCAACATGAGCGACAATCTGCAATCAGTTGATTTTGACCTCATCATTGAACTTGTAATTGAAACATCAGTGGATGTTGATCCTTTGGATGATTTAAATCCTGAGGATGAAGAAGAGCGTGATGAGGATGCAGATTTGTCCGAATTATATGATATAGGATGGGAAGCTGACCTGCTTGAGCCTTTGGAAATATAAATATTTATTTTTAAAATTTATAATTAATAAAAAGTAAAAAGGTAAACCGTTTAATTTAAAAATAAAGACACCTTCAAAAACAGGTTATGTGTAGTGTCTTCAATAAAATATTAAAATATGCTCATAAAATTAGATCAGATTCACATATAAAATAGCATAGGTAACATAAATATAAATGTCATTTCTTTTCTGGTATTTCTGTATTGTAAAATTGCCAATGACTAAAAAATCTTCAAATTAAAATGTCAAGTAGTGTGTTAAGTTTTTGATCACTGTTATTGATTTACTGTTTGGTAATAATGTTTAATAACATTTTTTATTATATTTTTCCACAGATTCAACTGCAGATCATTTCAAGATTTCACCATGCCTACAATAGAAAGACAGATAAAGGCTGCAAAACGTCAAAGACAGCAGGTGAAAAAAAAAACGCAGCAGTCCTCTAACAAAAAGATTTCTCAAGCCACGAAGAAAGCACCGGGTAAGAGCTCTAAATATTTCATAAGAAATATTTGTAATAAAAAAAATATTACTACAGAAAATGTTTCAGTCCATAAAACGAGAAGGAAATCAAATGGAAAGAAAAGGACTATGACAAATGTTACTGCTAGAGCAAGAGATAAATCTGTGCATGATAGTAGAAGGAAACAACAGTTTAGGGAGATTCGTAAACGAATGTTCCGCAACAGGATAATTGGCAATTTGTTAAAAAATATTAAGAAAGGTCAACAGAAACTAGTATTTTATAAGAGAAAAAAAAAAGTTGAGAAAGTTATTGATCAGGCATTTGAAATTAAACGTAAGTTATTTATTTTGATAATCAATAGAATTAGGAAGCTAAACAAGGCAATTTTTGATTTCAAAAGAAATAGTAGATGGAAGAGAATAGTTAATCGTAGTAATTTTTGTGAAGTTTTTTCTGGAGAATGGATGCATAGTTCAAGCTGTGAGGCATTTTTTAATGAGGAGAGTTATTTCCAGGATAATGATTTGGTGCATGCAGTTGACACCAGTGGTCGTGCTTATGAAGTGAAAGATGGTTGTCCAGTTGAAAAAGAAAAACTTGTGACAACAGAGGCAGAAGAGGTGTTAGGTAATGAGGTTTTAGGAAGACGTGCTAAGGGTCCTGTGTACACCTGGAAGTGTAGTAGTATTTGCAGTGTGCGACAGGATTCCATCAATTTGCTTTGTGATTTTGTACGGTCATTTAACAAAAAAAGTTTGAAGCAGAAAATGATGTTGTTGCAAGAATTAGATCCTTGCAGAGTAAGAGAAGTGACAGGTTTGCATGGTCATTCACTGGCTTGTCTTTCCAGGAGAGTATGCCAGAGTGTTTTTCATCATTTCAGGATGCTAGCAGTGCATCATAACAAAGTGAGGAAATTAGTTAGAATGTTGTATTATGCTAAGAGTCCAGCAATTATGCTGAAACAATTATGCGCTGCTCTTTTGCATGGTTCTGAAATAGATGTGAAGAATATATGTGAAGAAATTGAGTTTTGTTACTTTGGAAGTAAAGAGGAGAATGTTGAAATTGAGCAAGAAGTAGAGGGTCATGTGGAAGATAGTGTACAGGTTTCCAGTACAGATAATTTCCAGAGGGAAATTGCGACGTTTGACGTGAAATCAAGTGAGAGGCCTAATTTCACTTGTGTGTGTTGTCGACGCACTTATTATAAGAATCAGACTAAGTTAGTGGATTTATATGCAAAAAGTGAAAGGGAAAATAATAGTGAATGGAAGGATTTTGCAACATACTTGATGGTAGAAAATTGTTTTGATTTGGGATTGGATCAACGTGTGTGTACTTATTGTTGTAACAAATTAAAACAAAACCAGATGCCTGCTAGAGCAGTTCATAATAATCTGGAATTGGTTGAGATTCCTTCTGAATTGAAGGACTTAAATACTTATGAATCTATTTTGATTCAAAGTATCCATCCCTTTCAGGCTATTGTAAGAATGGAGCCAAAGACAGGGAAATTGCCTCCATCAGATTTACAGAGAGGATTAAAGGGAAGAGTTGTTTATTTGCCTCTAGATTTGAAGAAAAACATTAACACAATTGGAGTAGAAAAAGTGGAAGAGGAACCTCTGGTTATCTTAGTTAATGGGGTTCCGACAAAGAATAAGAAAATATGGCAAGATTTAGTAGATGTTAGGAAAGTTAAAAAGGCAACATTGTATTTGAAAAAAAATAATAAATACTATAAGAATGTATATGTTGCAGAAGAGGAAGTAAGTGAGGAAGAGGATAGCGATTTGTGTGCTGGTCAAATTGAGAAAGTAGAACCCTCTACTAGTGAAGAAATATATGAACATTATAGTGTTCATCCTTTGCATTCCAAGGAAGTCATGGGGAATGCTATTGAGTTGTTTCAAATGAAACAAGCCAAAGGGAGTCCCATTAGTGTTTGGGAGGAAAGTTTGGAAGCTCGGTGTTTCCCACAGCTTTTTCCAACAGGTCAGGGAGGAAGATATGATGAGCGACCTCATCAAATTCCTGCTTCTGAATACCGGACTTTGCGATTGTATGCAGGAGATGCTAGGTTTCGACAATGCATTCCTTATTTGTTTCATCTCCTGTTTGAAAGCGATCTGTCTGGACTGTCATATGCAGTGAACCACATCTTGAAAAGTGGTATACACATGCAAAACATCTCGGCAAGTGACTTTATGGATAAAGTCAATGTCCAAGATAGTATTTTGGATTCTCACCTGATTAATCTCATGGCGTGTCAGCGTGGTACTAATGAGTACTGGTACCGTCGTCATGGTGATTTAAAATGTATGCTGAGGAACTTAGGTACTCCCACATGGTTCCTCACTCTGAGCTGTGCCGAGTATGGCTGGGAAGACTTACTTGAATTTCTACGAGAGGCAAATGCTAACGTAGATAACATCGAATTCAAGACACCTGGAGAACTGTGCTCTTTGGATCCAGTCAATGTATGTAGGTACTTCAATCATAGATTTGAAGCTATGATGTCTTTCATCATGAATAAGAAGAATCCACCTCTTGGAGAGGTGTTGGATTTCTTCTGGAGAAAGGAGTACCAAGCAAGAGGTGCTCCTCATATACATATGTTGCTGTGGATCAAGGATGCACCTAAATTTGGAACGGATCCAGAAGACTCAGTGATGAGTTTCATCCAACAGTATTCTACGTGTGCTGTTCCAAACGCAAAGGAGAAGAAAAGCCTAAGAGAAAAAGTTCTGCGTTTCCAAAGCCATCGATGTGGAAAGTACTGCCGTCGTAAATTCCGAAACAAAGACAAGTTCTACACTAAATGTCGTTTCGGCTTTCCACGACCGGTGATTTCTAAAGGAAGAGTAAACAGTTTGATGTCTTCGTTGCGACACAATGTCATGAAGAAATCACCTAAAAACACTTACAATTTGAAGAGGAACGAAGAGTCCAAGTACATCAACGACTACAACCCGGTGATTTTGTCCATGTGGAATGCTAACATGGATATACAGTTTGTGGCTGATAACTGTATGGCTGTGGCTCGGTATGTGACGTCTTACATCACCAAAAAAGAGAAGACAGAATTGAAGGATATGTGGGAGGACATTTCCCATGAAAAGAGCCTCAGCAAGAAGTTGTACAGTTTCAGTCTGAAGATGTTGTCGCATCGAGAAATCGGAGCGTACGAATGTTCTGACCGGTTGTCTTCAGCAAGTCTCTATGCCAAGTCCAGGAGTATCGTTTGGGCGAGTCTTGGTCTTGCTGCAACGCGTAATCGAGTTCTCAAACCTGTGCGGGAAATTGAGTATTTGGCGGAAAAGGAGCCAAACAGTACCGACATTTTGAAGACAAACATGTTGGATACATATTATCCAAATCGAAGCAGTCACCTCGAGAATGTTTGTCTGTATGAGGTTCTGCAAAATTACATATTCAAGAGGAACATCAAAGAAGATACTGAGAAAGGAGTGTATGCTGTAATAGGAAGTGAGGGATGTCTGGTCAAGCAAAGAAAATGCCACTTGGTAAACCATCGAAAATTGAGTGGCGAAGCTCCTGAAAAAAAGGAGTTTTTCTATTTAGCACTTTTGCAACTTTTCAAGCCTTGGCGTGCAGAAGAGGAACTGCTTGGAGATTTTCTCTGTTACGAAGACTCTTTCAATGCCGCCAAGGAGACCATAGAATGTCCTGCTTTTCCCAAATATGTAGAAATGTTGAATGCGGAAATTGAGCAGGAAGCAACGATTGCAGCCGAGATTGCCAGAGACAGTTCTCAGGACAGTCAGAGTTCTGCTTCATTGAGTCAGGATCCACTAGGAGGACCTGTTATCGAAAATGAAGCTGCCACTGCTATGAATGAAGTGGAAAGAGCCATGGCACATGCTCAAGAGGATGCGGTTAACTTAGAAGAGTTGGAAAGGCAACTCAACGTTGAGCAGAGGAAAATATATGACGAAGTTACCATGCAAATTGATCATGGATTAAGTCATGATAAGAAAGAGTGCTCATGTACGTCGTTGAAGCCTGTCCGACTGTACGTGAGTGGAGAAGCGGGAACTGGAAAAAGTTTCCTCATTAAAGCAATTTCATGCTATTTGCAGGAAAGGACAGAGTCATCGCTGTCTTGTGTTGTCACTGCTCCAACTGGACTCGCAGCACATAATATTAAAGGGATTACTTTACATCGTTTACTGATGCTGCCAGTGGAGCATGACAACAAATTAGAATATCACAAGCTATCTGGAGATGCTTGTTTTGAAGTTTCAAGAATCTTGAGGAAAATGAAACTTCTAATCATTGACGAAGTAAGCATGGTTTCCAATGTCATGCTTGCCTTTGTGCATTTGAGGATGCAAGAAGTTCTCAAAACAGAGTATGATGTGTTATTTGGTGGCAAACACATCATTGTTTTCGGAGATCTTCTGCAGCTGACACCAGTGAAAGGGCAACCTGTGTTCAAAATGCTCACGCATGAAGATACCAGGAAGTGCCTAGGCAGCATTGGCAACGTCAATATATGGTTAAACTTCAATTATGCTGAACTGCATGAAAATATGCGCCAGGCGAAGGATGAAGTTTACAAGACTATTCTACAAGATGTTAGAATTGGAAAAGTGACCGAGCATGGGAAAGAAGTTTTACATGCACGATTACTGTCAAATTTATATCCAGAACAAGATGTTGTGCCTGAGAATATTTTTCAGAAAATTACTGAAAAGAAATCTGGAATATGTTTGATGCCAACTCTTGCAGAATGTGCCAAATTTAACAACAAAATGTTGCATTTAGAAAAGCAAGAGATTGTGAAACTGGAAGCTATTGATAGAGTAGAGCATATGGGATCAACAATTATTTTGTCTGAGAATCTGAAAACAAAATTGGATTCATTAGAGAAGAGTATATCTAAAACTGCAGGTTTTGAAAAGACTCTGAATGTGTGCTTGAACTGCCGTATAATTTTAAGAAGGAATTTACATGTTGAAAGAGGTCTGGTAAATGGATCAATGGGTAATGTTGTTGATTTTGTGAAATACAGAAATAGAGATGGAATTGAATTTTTAAAAATTAAATTTGATGGCATTGAGGAAGTACAGCTAATTGCTCGTTGTTCTGCTAGATTTTTGCTTGTAAAAGACTTATATGTTCGCCGTAAGCAGTTTCCTGTTTGCTTGGCATATGCGGTGACAATCCATAAATCGCAAGGTTTAAGTGTAGACAGTGCATTGGTGAATATTGGCAGTTCTGTGTTCAAGGAGGGTATGGCATATGTGGCATTGTCACGAGTTAGAACTTTATCGGGATTGTATTTGATTGAGTGTGATGTCACAAACATTTGTGCAGATCTAGATTGTGTTAAGGAATACAATAGGTTAAGAAGAGAGTATGCGCCACATTTGCCTCAGTTTCCTTTGTTTGAGAAACGTGTGGTAGGCCGGAAACGAAGAAATGAGAACAATACTGGGGAGGTTGTAGCAAAAAGACAAAAAGTCAATGAACCTAAAATTACAAGCAGAAACAAAAAGGATTCTGTTGAAGATGTTGTTGGTTTTCAGTTTGAAAACAGTTCTGGTGTCAACTGCTATGCTAATGTAGTAATTAATGTTTTGTTTTCTCTAAAAAATGTAAAAGAAGAGATTGTGGTCAATTCTGATCAAAGATTTTGCAGTTTGTTAAATTCTGTGTTAGAGAAATGTACCACTGATAGAAGAAACATAGAAAGTGTGTCTGAAATTCGAAATCTGTTAGACAGATGTTCAGGCCAAACACAATTCTCTCAAAATATTCAGCAAGATTGTCAGGAGTTTTTAATGTATATGCTTGATGTATTACATGCTGAAGGTGTAGATGTAGATCAGCTGTTTGGGCTTTCTTATCAATGGCAGCATGACTGCGAGAACTGTATGGTATCAAGTACTACTAGTGTAGACTCAGAAAGATTTATATATTTAACTTTGCCAGACAGTAAATCAGTCTCCTTTAATAAGCTAGTAAAAGCTGCTAATCACAACATGGAGTGTAGCCAATGTAAATCTGAAATGATGTCCACATTATTTATACGAACATATGGCCAGTACGTCATTTTAATGTTCCAACGATGTAGGCCTGATGGAACAAAATTGACAACTTTAATAAAAAAATTTGTAGCTTCGCAGTTGTCAATATCAGGAAGGACTTTTGTAACTACAGCAATTATATATCATGACGGCCTTTCAATAACATCAGGACATTACACAGCTTATTTAAAGTCTAGAAATGGCTGGTCATTCTGCAATGATTCTGTTTTAATTTTCAAAAAAAAATTGCCGTATGACCTTAAAAACTCTTACCTGGTGTTTTTAAAACCAAAATTTTAGGGAAATAATCTCGGGATGTGGTCTGTGGAATTTCAAGAAGTTCTAATGGCTCCTACACAATTTGGCCTTGAGGATAAGTGTAGTTCCGAGACATAACTTCTAATCATAGGACTGGACATCATGGAGATATATGTGCACTTTGAATGAGTTCAGAAAAACTGTTTCTTTTTATAAGCTAATTGAAGCAGCCAATCAAAACATGGAGTAGAGGGAATGTAAGTCTGCAATGCTGTCTACTGTTTTACATTGCTTTGTGATTAAAAGTGATGTAGAGAATTAAATAATTGTAGTAGTCATAGAGGTAGTGTAAGTCTGCTTCATAGTAAGCAGTATCAGTGTCATAGGAAATGTAGAACATGACTGAGCAAGAAGGGGAAGATATTACTATTCCAGGATTGTGAAAATGATCTTCAACATTTTAATTCTGAAAGTTGCGGAAATGCCAAATGAAGGGATTGGCTTACAAGAAATCCAAGAGTTATAAATGGCTCTGACAAGATTTGGCCTTGTGGAAAATTGTGGTAGAGAGCAAGAAGTCATTTATTGCATGTAACTGAGGTACTATAAGTTCATATTCTGGATTGTCTAAACATTGAGAGTTTGTTATATCCAATGTGACACTGTACCTAGCTTGCTAAGGGGTTTTTGATTACTAAGGTGAGTTTTGGGACACCCTAATTCGCCGAGGTTCCAATCCTCTGTCCACAGTTCTGTGTGAGAACAGAAACCCTGCGACAGGGGCACCCCCGACCCTTGCTGGAGCTTCATCACACTTGCGATACAACTCCAGCAATGCGCCACCTTTACGGCACAGATACATCACGCATCTGTGCTGTTTTTGCCCCATGATGCGCCGCATTGTAAATGCAGCACACCATAGGTGACGGAACAGCGGCACAGAATGATTAACACATCCCTGGTGATGCGCCAGTCATCATAAATCTATCCCTATGCTTCTTATCTTGTTAGAGATGAACCGCCATATGTATCATCAAAGTTTTTTGCATTTCCTAAATAGCGAACTTTAAGGAATAAATAGCGATTCTTTACCATTCCTAGTTTGCGATGAGCTATTTGCTAATTACAAATTACCCATTCATTTCCTTCATTTCCATAGGGCGGTTGGACTCACTTTTAGCTCGAACGGCTGAATGGATTTCCACGAAACTTGGCAAAATTGTAGGGACTGGTAGCCCGATGTGCCTTTGCTATGTCTCAAGATATATGCTCCAGTGGTTTTTACGAAAATTAACTTTGAAAAATATATATTGGGCTACATTGGCCTATATATATGTTGGAGCCCAAATGTAGCCCAATGTAGCCCAATGAAGCCCAATGAAGCCCAATGTAGCCCAATGTAGCCCAAAGATGGCCGCCAGAGACAAAAAAAACAAATGTAGCCCAAATATCAGCCAGATGTAGCCCAACTATAGCCCAGTGACAGAATGACCAATCAGCTTCGCAAACCTCCGTTACGCGAAGCGGAGCGCTGTTACAGATATATATCTTTTTTTGAACGTTAATTTCTCAAAATCCACTGAAGCACATATATTGAGACCTAGCAAAGGCACATCGGGCTACCAGTCCCTAATATTTTACCAAGTTTCGTGCAAATCCATTCAGCCGTTCGATTATTATTATTATTATTTTTTTTGCCCCGCGGGGCCCTTTTAAAACCTCCACATCAAACCTAGGGGGTCAGCGAGGATCTACTATGCCCCCTTATGGTCATTTGCCCCTTCGCTTTGACCTCCTCTTGTCTCTCGATCCTACCGAGAGACAAGATGGCGGCCGCTACGGACTGTTTGGAATGTTGACAGACGCCGGAGAACCAATCAGCTTCGCTTCACAAAGCTCCGTTGCGCGAAAAGTCCGCGAACCGGAGCGCTGCCCGGTCCGCTGTTACAGATATATATCTTTTGTTAAACGTTAATTTCTCAAAATCCACTGTAGCACATATATTGAGACCTACAAAAGGCACATCGGGCTACCAGTCCCTACAATTTTGCCAAGTTTCGTGCAAATCCATTCAGCCGTTCGGGCTAAAAGTGAGGCCAACCGCCCTATGGAAAACTCAATGTTAAAAACACGTTTTGGGACCCCCCTTTTTTCTCGACCCCCCTGGACGAACCCCCCCCCCAATTTTCAGGCGCTGCTCAGAAACAAAATGTGCCATTTTCCTGAAAATTTCAGCCAATTCCGTCCACAAACGCCAAAGTTATTTGACATAGAATTTTCAAAAATCCCATAGAGAAAAAATCCTAACTATATATACCTACTGGCGACCGCCAGTAGTTAATATATATATATATATATTTATAAGAAAGATTAAGCTTAAAAACTTTATTCAACTGAATAAGTCACCAAATACCACCAACCAGGAAAGCATTGCACATGACATTCTTCAAGGCAGGGATCTGGGCACACTTAGAGCAATGCAATCACTGGCCAATGAGTACTCCAACACCTCCACATTCGATTCGGACTTGAACACCGTTTAGGGGATTAACACGGGCATGGCTGCTGCTAGCCCATGTCATCTCCCATCTTCATTCTGCCCTACGATGCCTAAAGACGCTGTTGACACCTTTAGTGAAATGGTTGTTGGAGATCTAATGAAACTCAATATTAAAATCAATTCCCAAAAACGTACACAAGGTTATCGAGCTAAAAGTGTTTGGGCATTAATAAACAAACTACGTGACAAAAAATGATATTGTGGTCATGGGTGGTAACAAAGGCGGAAACATTGTGTTATGGCCAAAAGATGATTATCTTGCAGAGGCTGAGCATCATCTATCAGATCCCTAATCTAAAGTAGGTCGAGAATACCTGAACCAGGTAAAATTAACTGTGACCAAAGAGTTACAACAATGGAAAAGACAGGGACTGTTATCCAAAAATGAATTTCTTTTCTTGAAAAATGATTTTCCCACCACAGCAACCCTGTATTTTATTCCTAAAATGCATAAAAGCATCTCCCCGGTACCTGGAAAATCCATCATTACAGCCAGAAACAATTTGTTAGAGGCTATGTCTAAATACATTGACTATTTTCGTCAGCCCCATATGACATTCTTGCCGTCCTTCATAATCGACATGGGTGACTTTTTGAAAACATTACACAATGTAATATGGCAATCTGGGTTCTTAATAATTACCCTTGACATAGCTTCGCTGTATACCAGCATTCACCATACACAGGGTTTAGAAGCAGTGAAATACTTTTTTAATTCTTGTACCATCAACTTACATGACCACAACTGCATGATACTCCAAATGATCAATTTTGACCTGAACAACAATTTATTCTTATTCAACCAAATTTTATATACACAACTAAGAGGTGTTGCTATGGGGGCTTGTTTTTCTCCCACCTATGCCTTCCTTTTGGTGGACTGTTGGGAGGAACACATCCTCAAAGTAACCCATAAACATGCGTGGGACACCCACATCAAGTATTATGGTAGATACATTGATGATATTTTCATCGTTTGGGAAGGCTGTGAATCTGAGGCCTCCCAATTTGTTGATTCTATAAACGAGAACATGAATTTTACATTTACTGCCACCCTGAGTACTGAAAGGGTGGAATATCTAGATGTAGAGGTGTACGTGCGGCAGGACAAAATAGGGATTAAACTACATAGAAAGTCCACCACAGGTAACTCAACGCTACATGACACTAGTACCCACCCGCCCCACCTCATTCACAGTATATACCTTATGGTGAATTTTTGCAGTTACGACGCATATGTAGTTTTGAATCTGACTTAACTAACTGTCAAAATGAGGCGTTGAACCGTTTTTTGTCCTGAGGTTGCAAACTGTCCAACTTACAGATGGCCTTGGAGAAGGACAATTTTCGTACTCGTGAAATGTGCTAAATAACTAGAAAAGAGCATGATCTAAATCTCATGAGTGAGACCTCTATAACTGAAAAACAACCTATTGGACTTAATACTACATTCTGTAAACAAGACAAAATTATTCGCAAAATAATGTACAAACACTGGCCTATCGTCCTTACTGACCTTACTTTACATTTTATGTTACCTGATCTCCTGCTATTACTTTTAGAAGGGCCCCCACCATGAGAGATGCTTTGGTTAAATCTAGTCCTGAACTAACCACTCATACCACTTGGCTATCCAAATCTGGCTTTTTTATATGTGCTTCTTGCCGGGCATGTACGTTTGGAATTAATGTATCTGAATATTATACAGCATTTTGTGATGTTCCGATTTCCATCAAAGTGCACTACACATGCCGGACCGACTTTGCAGTGTTTGTGATTGTATGCACATGCCATTTAAAGTATATAGGAAGCACAAAATTACCTGTTTTCAACCGCATATTGCAACACTTACGTGCAATTATCAACTCGGATCCGAACTACCCTATTGCCTGACATCTTAAAGCTGTTCATGCCAATAGAGTCAGCGATTTGAAATACTTTGTCATTGGGGCAGTCCCTCCATCTATAAGGGGAGGTAACAGGAAAAGGCAGTTGCGTCAGTTACAATCAATCTTTATCTTATCTATGGACACTAGAATGCCTAACGGCCTAAATGTCAGTGAGGACCTTCACAATTTTTTATGAAAATCTTATTATTAAGACTTTTATATGGAACCTGTAATACTGTTCTGATTTTCATTATCTAACATTTGCACAGTTACCAACAACTTATCTTGCTGGGTTAGGTCTCATGATGTTTACAATACATGTTTATGTCGAATTTCATAATGTATCTTTCTGGTCTCTGATTACATAAGTTACTTGCACTGATAAAACAATGTACTGTATCAATTGAGGTTAATCAAAATTAATGCATTTGCACTTTAGCAGCAAATTTTGACGAACTTTGCCATCCACTGCATTTGTCTTACCTCCATTTCTATTTTGTGTGTTTTTATTATGTTTATTATGGGTTTTCCTATGCATTAAGGGCACGGAATCTTTTGCACATGTTTTCAAAGGGAACGTCCACCTTTTTAGTACCTGGAGTTCATCTATTTTTACGATTTCAGATACTAATTGTTTTTACATCTGCGATGCCTATTTATTGGTACCATGTTAATAGTTTTTTGGTCAGTACTGGATCTTACTATTTGGGCATTGACAACTGTTTGACCTCAGGCACTTGCCGTCATTTGTTAGCCCACTAGTGTCATAATTTACACCATTATATTTTATATATGGAAGTGATTGTCTCATCCAGTACCCATCATTCAATTATATATTCATAGAATTAATTAGGCACAGCAACAACTTTTTTGTTTTCAATCGTTTTGACTCACTGATTTTTATCTGAATTTGCCAATCATTAAGTTTACTGTATACACTGTGAATTTCAAACTGAGCCTAATCACATTCTCTGCAGGGCTTCTTGTTCTAAACTACGTTCCCTTTTAAGTATTTTGTCTATGTCTACCCTACACTATCACCAATCAGTTTGCTGAATGGACACACTGTATTCAAAAATGGTGGTCAAGCACCAGCTCATTAAGTGAACAAGATAGCTGAGGCGATCGAATTGCATCTGGGGCGGACACTTGTCTGCGTTAATCATGGAGCAATAAAGTTGGCTATGTATCCGTGAGTCCGCTTACTTGGATTTTGTTGTAAGTGTGCATGTCTGTGGTCCGGACCTGTGATTTATCCTCTCCTATCATTTTGAGGATCAGGATTTTGGTTACATATATATATATTACCTACTGGTGATAGCCAGTAAGTATATATAGTTAGGACCTAGTTTCCATAGGAAATCCACAACATTCTATTGGGAATAACTTTGGCGTCGATTGAGGAAATTTCGTGAAATTTTCAAAATTTTGGCCAGCTCAGTTCTGCTCCTTCCCTGAAAGATTTGGGGGGATTCGTCAAGCGGGAGCCGAGAAAAAAGGGGGTTCCCAAAACGTGTTTTCCCCATGTTAATTTCCATAGGACGTTCAGACACGGCTACAGCCCGAACCGCTGAATGGAATTACACCAAACTTTGCAAACTTTTAGGGACTGGTAAGCAAAAGCGCCTTTTCTATATTTGGTGAAAATTGCTCCAGTGGTTTTTATGAAAATTAACTTCAAAAACACATATATATCTATATAAGCTTACTGTAAGCCTACTGTAAGCTTTCTGTACTCTGTACCTTCCCGAGTACGAGCTGCATTCTGATTGGCTGCCAATGTCTGTCAACACTAACCCTGGGCGAAGAACTACGCTCCGTTCGCGGAGCTTGCGGAGTTTCGGCAGCTCCGCGTTCCGCGGAGAACGCGTAGCTGTCGATTACTCCGCGATCCGGTGCGTAGCGTAGTTCTCGCGCGCTGAATAACATTATCGCGTGCGCGGCAATGGCTTACCTTCGTTCTGCGTTCGTTTTTTCCTGTTCGCTTGTGCCACCATGTTTGGAAACACTCTCGCACAGTACCGTGCGACTGTGCGAACGCGATAACGTCATTTGGATGCGCGATAGCGTCATAAGGATGCGCGAGGATGCTTTTTGGTAAGATCGAGTTGCCGAACACGCAGAAACTGCATTCTTGCACAGAATAACTCGCGAGCATGTTAAAACCATAATAAATTACCATTTTGGTTAGGAAAAAAAAGCAAAAAACCTTAAAGTTGTACCTTTGGCTTTATTTTTAGGGGGGAAGGACCCCTCTTTTTGTTTCTACTCTTGTTTTGAAGAGTAAGGAGGAAGGGCTCTTGAGTTTACAACTTCCTGTTCCTGTCCACCAGGCTCCTCCCAGTGCTTTGTCCATGTGGTGCTCACTTTCCTTTGGATTTTGAGCTGGAAGGATCACTTTCTGTCTGTGTTGGCTGCATTACTGATTTACCTTGGATTTAATGAGGACTTTTTGAATTGGAATTCTCTTTTTCAAGTAAGTTTGTGTAATGTATGAGTGATGTAGACTTGTGCTTGTTTAATTTGATTTTTTTTTTTAACTACAGTATTCAATCCTGGAATTAAATTATTGATGGAGGCCTGTACTTTCATGAGGTCCCAAATTGTATTTTTTTTTAACTTGCATCCAGGCTTCATATAGAGGTACCCATGGGTCCAATCATGTTTCTGTAGTCTGTGTTTAAATGTTTATTCCAGTTTGTAAACAAACATCATGGATGGCATTGGATTATGTTCATTATGCAATAGCAATGTCTGTTGTGGAATTTCTGTTTGTGGAATTTAAAATGTTTCTAATTTTTAAGCCAATATCTGACCCTAGTACCCCATGTAGTTAGTGTGTAGGCATGCTTGAGTTCATTGTATTAACTTTCTGTTGTTGGCCTGGCCATGTGTTGGCGGCCATTTTATGTTTCCAGCCACTTTGCTCTTGCCATAGGCCTCCAACCTTGTGGCCTACTCTGGCAGTAGGCCATAGGTACTACTCATAGGGTCATGAAAGTTAATCAACTGTTTTTGTGGTGTACCCTTAATGTGAAAATCATGGATGGCTTGGATTGATATAGAAAATCTTATTTTTATGTGTGGGGTATTTCTGGTTTTGGGTGTGTTTAAACTTTAAATACTCTGTCAATTTCTGCCATTAGGTAACCCTAGGAATACAGCTTGGGTAGTTTTGGTAACTTCGCACAGTGTGAGAACGTGAACTTACATTTTTTGTCTTGTTCGCGCACTCAATGTACTTGCTCGGGAACGCGAACACGACTTTTTATTCCATTCGCGCTGCCGAACATGCCGATTTAGCATTCTCGCGGACAATATGTCCCGAGTTGCATAAAAGTTTCTCGAAAATGTTGCAGGTGTTTCTTGTGCACCCAAAAAGTCCTCATTTATGTTATGTTGTCATTTGGTTGTAGTTTTCTCTTTTTGGAGCATGGACCACTTCCATTTTCTGTCCTCTTTTTGTAATTTTTTTTTTTTTTTTGGGTGGGGTGACCAATTTGGGCGGTGGTGTGGTGTGTCCATTTTGTGAAGCAAAGCATTGTCCCTTTGCCATAGGCATTATTGTCTGTCTTCTCTTTCTTGTCATGTTGTTGTTGGTGGCCAGGCCATGTGGTGGCGGCCATTTTGTGTATGCTTCCTTTGTGATTTATTTTGCCATGTTGTTGTTGGTGGCCAGGCCATGTGGTGGAGGGCATTTTGTAAAGTTGTCCATGTTGTTGTTGGTGGCCAGGCCCTATGGTGGTGGTCATTTTGTGTATGCTTCCTTTGTGATTTATTTTTCCATGTTGTTGTTGGTGGCCAGGCCATGTGGTGGAGGCCATTTTGTGTATACATCCTTTGTGATTTTGCCATGTTGTTGTTGGTGGCCAGGCCCTATGTTGGCGGCCATTTTGTGTGTCCTTCCTTTGTGCTTTTGCCATAGGCATCCAAGGTTTTTGACTATTGTATTGTGGCAGTAGGGCAGAGTTACTACTACTCATAGCCATAGGTGCATTAAAGTTAATCAACTCTTGACGCGACATTACATTTTTTGTCTTGTTCGCGCGCTCAATGTACTTGCTCGGGAACGCGAAAACGACGTTTTCTTCTTTTCGCGCTGCCGAACCCGCCGATTTTGCATTCTCGCGGACAATATGTCCCGAGTTGCATAAAAGTTTCTCGAAAATGTTGCAGGTCTTTCTTGTGCACCCAAAAAAACAGAATTTGTCATTTGGTTGTAGTTTTTGGAGCCTGGAACAATTACTGTGTCTGTCTTCTTGTTTGTGGGTCGGCTGACCACGTGGGCAGCGTTGCGGCTACTTTGTGAAACAAAACAAAGCATTGTCCCTTTCCCAGAGGCATTTATTGTCTGTCTTCTTTTTTCTTTTACTTTTCATGTTGCTGGTGGTGGCTAGGCCATGTGGTGGCGGCCATTTTGAAGGTACTTCCTTTGTGCATTTATCATTGGACTCCCAGCTTTCTGTCTGATCTCACAGTAGGCCAGAGTCCCAGAGGTAGTAGTTAGCGGGGGTGCTGCCTTTATGTAGCTGTTTTAGTTCGGTGTATGCAATTAACATCATTAGGGCATGTGTGTGTATGGCATTGCATTCAACAATGTGTTGTCTGGGCAGGGGTTTGTTTGTATGTGTTTTTGCGGTGTTAGGTTTACAACCTCTGTCTTAGCCATGGGCTATTTATTCCTTGCACATTAACCTGTCATGTGCAGCAGGCATCCTCCTTTTTCTGTCCATATTGGTATCTATAGGCCTGCTTGACTTTATTGGTTCTTTCTGGACTTCATGTGGCCTTTGAGCTGTGGTGCTGCTGGACTGGTATTATTAGTCTTCTGTTTTGTCTTTTATACATTGGCCTGTGTGTCTTTCAATTGTTCATGTTGCCTTACTGCTTGTTTGACTGATGTTGTTCTGCCTTCTTTACTTGTAGGTGCACAAAAAAGACTGAGGAGGTGCTGGTTGTTTTTTCATCCATCGCTCGTTCTACTGCCAGACGGACGTCCTTCAGTTGTACGCCACGTGTGGTGTGTGACTCATCTGACCAGACATCTCTGCAATTTGTGCTGCTGTGAGCTGACTGACATCAGAAGAAGATGGGCCCTAAGAAAGCTACCAGGTCCTCCACCACAAAGAAAGTTGCTGCGAAGAAGGAACAGCAGAAGGAAGTGTCACTTAAGTCTGGTATGGACCCCAAAACCTTTTTTGGCACCCCAAAAGGTACGCCTGCAGCAGCGGGGTCTGGGGTGCAAGCTGGGACCAGCACATCTGCATTAGTGGGGGCAAGCCAGCATCCCAGGGCCAAGCACATGATGAGGGTCGAAGAGGTAGCCAGCCTTCTGCTTGCGAGCAGTGATACTGAGCCAGAACTAAACTTATCGCTGTCTCAAAGTAGTACACAATCCACGCAAGATGGAAGTGCTCAACAACCACCGCCAGCAGTAGATGTTCAACAACCACAACCACCGCCCGCAATAGGAGTTGTTCACCCACAACCACTTCCCGCAACAGTTGTTGAACAACCACAACCACCGCCCGCAACAGTTGTTGTTGAAAAACCCCAGCCCGCAATAGTACTTCCTCAAGAACAACAACCACCATCTCCGCACCAAATAGTAGTAGTTGTTCCTCCCGAAGTCGGGGCAGTTCAGGAAGTAGAGCCTCCTTCCGAGCAAGAAGAAGAGGAAGCCACTTCTGTAGGTGATCTATTTCCTTTGAATTCACCAAGGGAAAGGAGGGTTAGTGCATCGAGTTCTTCGCAAAGCATCCCTTCCGATGACCTTGATACGGATTGGCAGCCACAACTATCTGCGCATTCAAAGGAGAGACATCCCAAGAAGACCATGCTAGGAAAAAGGAAGTTTCCAGGCAGGCTTGAACTTATGGAGGTCGATGTTGGTGAGCAGGATACTGCTGGTGATAAAGACGGGTCTGACACTGTCATCATCACAAGCGTTATTCCTGGTGCAGAGGATGTAGAGACCAACATTTTCACCCTATCCAGAAATGCTGCAATGACTGATGAGCAGGTACCACGCATAACTCCTACACATTCAACACCCAAAGTAACACCAGCTCCAATTTTTTCATCAGCGAAGGCCCGGCAGCATCCGACATCCAGCAGAAGCGCCACTTCAACAGAAGGAGGTAGTGGCAGTACTAGGACTGAGCTGTCCCATAGTGAAATTCCACAATCCTCCAGTCCATCCGGCATTGGCAGTGGGTCCTCCTCTTCCTATGGCAGGAGACAAAAGTTTACCTCCCCAGTGTGGGACTTCTTTACGGTTCACCCAGTTCAGGAGAACATTGCTGTATGCACCATTTGTCATGTCAATGTCAGTCGTGGTAAGCTTGGTACAAACTATGGGACTGGAGGCCAAACGACCCATTTGAAAAAAACACACTTGATCAGGTGGGAGAACCACCTTGCAAGCTTAAAAAATGTTAGCACTCGTGTTGGTGGGGATACAGTGGTACAAGGTCCACTCATGGTTGACCAGGAGGTAGAAGAAGAGGGAGACGATGACCTTCTATCTAGGAGTGGTACACAATGGACCCCTGTCACCAGCACTGGAGTGGTAAAGTCTAAGCATGGGCGGATTTTGCGGATTGGCAATCCGCGAACTTGCGTATTTACGGATTCGTAATCCGCGAAGATCCGCGAACTCTAGCGGATTTGCGGATTTTTCCGTTTTTTGTGTTGGCGCGTGTTCGCGCCGATTTTGGGACAAGTTTGCAATTGCGAACTTACTTTTCGGCTTGCAACGGCCGCGACTATGTTGTTTCTACGTCTGGTTTATCATCACAGGTTCACAGCACCCTCTGTTTCACCACTGCCACCCTCTGGGACACCCATGCCACCCTCTAGTACATCCTCACTGGCACCTATTAGGTTTATTTATCACTGTAGATTATGGTGGTTGAAAAAAGCAAGCACACCTGCCCTTCTTCAACTGCCATCAATTAATTTGTGTTTCATTAATGTGTCAGTAATTTTGAAAGTTCCAGTCTGGCTGGCACCTGCTTCCTTCCTTATCTGTAATTTGCTTTTTGTTGCAGTGAATTTTTTTTTTCACAGGACCTTTATGGTGCTATTCTATGAGCCTGCTGTTTGGGTCATAGCAGGGTCATAGAATAGTTGCAAACTCTGGAGGGGCCCATCAGGAAGCACTACCTTGAATGTTACTAATGTTAAGTTTGAACTTTTGCACCTGCTCATTGCTTTCAGTTTAGCTAAAATCGTTTTTTCTGCAATTTCGCGCGTTTTTTGGGGCGCGAATCCGTGCGAGATCGATTTCGGAAGCCGCGAATACGTGCGAATACAAAATTGTTTTTGTTGCGACGTGTATGTTCGCGTGATCTTGCGCGTGTTCGCGAGGCGCTTCTAGCTATACGTTTGCCAAGTTACCCTATCGGTCGTACACGGGCGCGGCCATCTTGTTGGCGTGACGTAATTCCGTTTCCGCCCGCTATGTGTAATCTCGCAAAGTGTGCTGCTCGCTAGTACAATTTCGCGCGTACTCGCAAGGAAAATCTCGCGCGAACTTACCCACGCGGTCGTGAACGGGCGCGGCCATCTTGTTTCTCATTCATTGCTATGGTTCTGGGCATGCTTTCTCTATCCTCTCTCAATCTCTGCCATCCTTTGCTTGTTTGAAGTTTTTTTGATCTAATTTTACTTATTATCTAACCCTCTATTTTTCTAGCTCTATATTTTTGTGTTTTCTGCAGCTTTTAGTTACTTTTAAACTACTTTTTTAAACTCTTTTCTTTTCTTCTTCACTATTCTATTTCTTCTTTATCATTTAAGTTTATTTCTGCCCAGACCATGGTAAAGGGAGCCGGGAAGCACCCTGAGAAGGGGAAGGGTCCCGCACCCCGTGCCCGGCTCCCGTGCGGGCGTTTAAGGGGGGAGCAAGTGGTCCCGAGGGAGATCTTCAGCGCGGAGGAAGTGGCGGCACTGATCTTCCACGTCCAGCGCCGCCTCCCCAAGACGATCCTGGGAGGCGGCAAGATCGCGACCGGCTTTGGCATCCGGGAGCGTCGCAAGCGGTGGGAGAAGGTGTGCCGGGCCATGTACAAGATCTCTGGGGTCCGGCGCACATATAACCAGGCCACCCACCGCTGGACCGATGTCATGGACCGGGAGCGGGACTTGCTGGACGCGCTCGGCGTAGAGGTCCCCGGGCTTGGTGAGTAGTAGTAGTAGTACATTTACTACTCTGTTTTATCCTGCTCTGTTATTTGCAAATCTTTGTTCTTTACCAAGAGCAATAATGCTGCCGATTACATTGAGGTAAATTATATTTCAAAATCTTCTATGCATTTCAGGTGCACTGCTCTCCTTCTCAGTAGCCTTGCTTGCTACTATGCTTCTTTGTTTTGTATGTTGTGTTCAGAAGCATTTCATTGGCCTGAGAAATTATGTATGAGTGTACTGTAAAGAAAAGAACTGCGTAATGCTAGACAGTAAGGGTCATATTTTCAATTACCGGCGCATCCCTGCAAAGTAGCAGGGATGCGGCAGTAATTGTGTGCCATGCCACCACCACCCATTGGCCCAAAACGTCACAGAAGCCTTACGCATCTGTGCCGTAAAGGCAGCGCATTGCTGGAGTTGCGTGCCAACGATGGCGCAGCTCCAGCAATGCTCTGGGGTACCCTATCTCCCCAATGCTGCATCAAGCCGTACGTCGGCTTCAAGCGCGCAGGGTTTGAGTCATGCATCATTGTCCTAAAAGTGACTGATTGACATCTTGTAGATTTCCCTCAGCCACTTTTAGGATTCGTTCCTGCGCAGGTACGCCCTCCCTTGCGCCGGAACGCCCCCTGATGGCGCAGGGCTTTACAACGTGATGCATCGCCCATATGCCCATATGTGTTTTTTTTTTTTATATATACGCCGCACCAACACCATGGCGAGTCTTTTGTTCTGCCGCTGCGTCAGAAAAGGCACGCAACAATGGAGGAAAATCAGCCGCAACTTCCGCAAGGGACTTATAAATCAGCCCCAACAGACTGAAGTCCAGTCCTTCCTTTAGACAGTCACATGGCTATCAGAAGAAATAGTGGCGGTGGTGGCGGGTGGATTGATAGTTTGAGTATTCACTGATCTGCAAGCAGGATGGACTTTGTCTGTCACGTGTTGCGCACTGCTGCCTGCAGTGCCAGGCCTAGGCAAACCTCTTTAGTAGTCTGTTTATTGAGTTACATAGGAACTTTCTAAGTCAACGTTCCGCAAATCAGGCAATACGAATAACGTAGTATACCACATGAGATAGATCCCGTGGAATAGTTGTCTATCTATTTGCTATTTTTCCAAAATATGTTGTTATTGTTCTTTTGAAATGTTTGATTTGGTTGAAAAATCTCATCCATGTTTTCTGGTTTTTCTTTCTTTCATGTTGTACATCAGCTCCCCCCAAGGGCAAGAGGACACAGGAGGAGGGTGCTGAGGATGCAGGCCAGGATCGGGCAGGCGAGGGCTCCTTTGCTGGCCCCAGTAAGTTTACATTTTAATAAACAGTACCTATTTTTTCCTAGCGTTCCTCATTCGATTTTTTCTAAATCGTCTTTGATCTTCTTGTAGACTGGATATAAATTCTTATCCTGCCTCGAATATGACTCCCTGTGGTATTACTAGACTATTCTTATTAGTCTGTCTGTGTAGCTAACTAAGATTGGACATTTGGCAATTCCATTGGACTCCCATTATATTCAGCAATACCTCTATGCACTGTCTCCTTACTGACTAGATAGTGTGGCAGAGTCATTCAGCTCCCGAAGTCACCGATTATAGATCCCCAATGATCTCTAGATTATCGTACGCAGGACAAGAGAGTAGTACGGAGTCACAGCACAGTCAAGAAGTGTCAGAGGCACTCATGCTTGCAAAAATTCCAAAACCTTTAGCTCATCCACTCTAGTCTAGAGGAACAAAAACCACAGAGTCTATTTAAGTATAAAAGCTTTATTAAAAGTAAACACATTTATTAAAATCTACTTTGTCATAAAACTATTTAACTGTAAACGGAAAAGTGGTTAGTGCTGACGATTAATTGGACACATTTCTTGTGGTCGAGCCGAACTCTCACCTAGTTTGAACTTGATCCTGGTCGTGTTCTTAGGACTCAGGAGTCAAGCTTCTGTCTGTTAGGAGAAAAAGTGGTGCGTGTTAAAAATCAAAAGCAAGCATTCATCAGTTGTGCATAAAAGTGCAGCAAGACAACAGCCTTCCCTGGAAAATGGGACATTTTTACTATGGAGTAGACAGTCACAAATTATTACATTGTATTCTGTTTTTTTAACATTTCTCCTAGACCAAATATTATATAGTAGTGAGTGGTGTATTAACATTCTTAAATGTACTTTGTAGGTGTAACATCTGGTGACGGGGCCAGCGCGGAGGTGGCTGTGTTGGACTTGGACTCGGAGGCCTCTGGGGAGGAGGCGGCGGTAGAAGAGCTGGTGGCCGTTCCTGTGGGGGATCAAACGGTGGTGGCGGAAACAGGTAAGCTATATATTCCTTACTTATTGAGATTGAAGACTGCATAGTGTGCTTTCTGCACGGGTGTATTACAATTACAAATCAACCAGGTAGTAGCCTCCTCGAAATGTACTTCGACTTAGCTGTGAAGTTTTTGGTGAGAAGAATCCCAATAAGTTCTTAGACGAACGTGATGGATGGGATGAACGAAAAGCAAAAGAAGGGTGTAAGTAAGTGGGACGCGAACTTGTATGATGGCTGGCAAAGAAGAACGATATGTGTTTGCTTGGCCCCCGAGGTGGCTGGGAAGGAAAGAATATGGTATGGTACATGGCTGGGTCAATGATGAAGCAAGGATGGGTGGAAGGACAGCAGCCTGGGTGGGTGAAACAGAAACTGTATGTGTGCGTATACTTTGACTGAATGGATGCCTGGAGCATGGTATTCTCTGACTCTTACATAGCACATGTGTATCTAGAGAGAGTAGATGGTCGCCAGGTGAAGTAAGTGTTACCTTGAAGAGCATGTACCACCGCACCCGCACGTCCATCCCAGTGCAGGGAAGGCAAGGAAAAGAAATTGTAAATGTGTCCAATACTACCATGAATAGTAGCAGTACTTTGTATTGCGTTTGCATTCACAGCATATATCTGGTTATTACGGTGGACACTCCGTACCTCTCTTAATAACTTTAGTTTACTTGTAGTACGTCATTCATGTGTGGGTGTATCACTGTTCACTCAATATTAAGCAAAGCACCTAAAGTCATCTCATCTGTCATTAAATACGTCCCATGTGAAGTGATAGATAATCAAATTAGTTAGCTTCTTCAGTTTCCTTTTCTAGTACTCATTTGCACTGTAGGGTGAAAGGTAAATTAATTAAGCAGTAGCCCTTGTAACAGAGTATTCTCAGTGCCACCCGTAATAGAAAAGTAATAGCTTCACCACCTGCATGTACTGGACCGGTACAGTAACGCAAGTCTGTCTCAATCATCATGGTGTGCAACTTTTTTTCTCGGGTGCAACTTCACTGTGCTGTGTCCATGTCATTCTGCCGGCTTGCATAAGATAACGTACCCATTTCCCTAAACAAGAGAGAAGAAGAAGAATAAGACTGGTGTACTGTCATAGTCGACTGTAATGGAAGTCCATAGTGGTCGTAGAATTAGTTCATTAAACTACCACTACTGTTAGAGCAAGGATGCAGAAGTGGGAGGTTACATAGATACTGTCCTCAATAGTTATGTACTGTGCTTTCAATTTGCTACTTGTACTCTGTGACCCAACTTTCGGCTCAATCACTTTGTGTTATTAATAAGGAGCATTGGTTACAGACTATGTCTTTCTTTCTTCATATAGTTGCTCCTTCCAAATCAACAACAAGGAGGGAGCAGGCTAGATTGGCCCGGCAACGGAGGCTGGAGGCCACAGTCGCCGAGTATCGGCGGCTGGTGGCCCTGGAGGAGGAGGAGGACACGCAGTCGAGCGGGGCAACATCCTCGACTGTGACCACTGCATCCTCCTCCGTGACTAAGCCAGCGGGACCGAGCCGGGCTAAGAAAGCCGACCGCCACCGCCAAGCAACCGAAATACCAGCTGCCCCCCACAGGAGCTGCAAGGAACGCCAACGCCGCCTACGAGTCCGCATGTCCAACCTGGAGCAGGAGGTCCTGAGGTATAAGAACTTGGTTAAGGGCCTCCGCTCCGAGCTTGCCACCCTCCGCAAGGAGTATGATGCCCATGCCGCATCATGCACCAGCACCAGCACCCTCCAGTAGTGGAGTGTCCCTTGCCCTTTTTTTATAGACTTTTGGGGGGTGGGATTTGGGAGTTGGGATCGTTTTGGGACGTTTCAGAGACAATCGTTGGGGTTAGGGTGGGTGAGGGAGATTATTTTGTTAGGGCTAAATAAATATATTTTTCCACTTTATCTGACCATACCTGTTTTTTACTGCTTTTCAGTCTGGTGGGTGGGGGGCGGGGGTGTAACAGTAACTTTGTTTTCCTGAACAGTCGTAGGACTTTAGTAGTACAACCGTCAATCTCTTGTCTACTCCGAAATAATACTCCATTATACTACCTCCCACCAAACGCTTATCTTACCTGTAATTTGTGTTAGAAATTAGGGCTAGGCCCAGGGCTGGCTCCAGGTGAAATGGGGATTAACGTTGTCAATCCTGGGCGGGTGACATTTCCTCATTGCGGTGGTACTAGTGGTGTGACACAGTGGCAGTTGCATGCCTATGGAAAAAAAGAAAACGAAACCTTGTTTGTCCTCCTTACTGTAGCATTACAACGGTTACGGTACGATCGAGAAAATAGCAGGTGACAGTACACTAGAACAGTGCCATAATGTAGCCTAACAAATGGTAAAGTATTTGCTTGCAAGTATAACTAGTACTTGCGTTGAATTTATTTGACATTGGCTACTACTACTAGAAGATATAGTACTGAAGCTGAGTAAGTCTAGAAGATATCCTCGTATTCCTTCACCAGCCTGTTGCTGCTATCACCTTATCCTCCCCAGCAAGTGTGTGGAATTATTGATGTCATTTTAGTCAGACATCAAGCAAAACAACACAGCCCGGGGGAAGAGGGTTAGGGTTTGTAAAATGGATGGGAATGGGGGTTTCTTTTTGGGTAGGTTTTGTTGAGAGAAGAAAAAAAAAGCAGAGCATGGACAAACAATAATTGAAGATACAGAGTTTACAGACAATCTTTGGTTACAAACTAAAGGTAAGCACATGCAGTCACACTCATAGAATAAAAGACAACAATGGATACTGTATCTGTATTGCGTATGTTGTTGGAGTTGTCCTGTTGAAATTGGTAAGTAAGTTGCATGCAGCAAACAATTCCTCTTATTGGCGGCACTCCTCCATTCCAGCTGACGCTTCGTCCATCAATGTGGTGGTGACCACTGACAGAAGAGACACCCTGTCCACTGCCTGCCTGGCGGATGTTGACTGAAACCCGGCCTGTAATTATTGAACGGAAAACAGGAAGTGCTATTACAATACCACTGATAAATAAATAAAAGGTATGTACGCTGTGTGGTTCAAAAAGTGACACTTTGATTTCCCTAATAGACAGTACAATATTTTTGAAATTGCGTGCTCTGTCTGAGTCACCTTTTTAAGGATCAATAAGTATGGCCAAAATATTATAGCGGATCTTTCCCCTCAAGGTGGGTGTACTACTGTGTTTTAGAACAAAATTTGACCTTCCCAGCAATGCTCCCACCAAGACCCTTACTAAAGCCAGTCGCAAAAATGTAGAAGAACCCAATCATATCTCCAAAAACTATGCCTAGCAGAAAAATGGTTACAAAACGTACTTTGAAAGTAACAGTAGGCCCAAATACAGACCGTGGATTGTATTCACACCACTTGCCTGCAAGCAAAAGTATCCATAGCCAGCATCGCTCCAACAGTGCTCTACAACAACAGAACCGCGTTGCAATAGAACCCCCCTAAACACATGCAATCCTGCTGCTAGGGCTAACCCTAACGAACCCTAACTTACAAAAAGTGCCAAAACTGGTGTTTCCTTATGGATTTTGTCCAACAAACTTCTAGCCGGTATTAGACCTTCCCAGGAATGCCCCAGGCAAGACCCGCCAACCCACCCGCAAAAAAACACCCGACACAACACCACCAAACAGCGAAAAAGCTAAATCTCATACTTACAATGTCTCTCGGCCTTCGGTCCAAACGCGGCGCTGTGCAGCTAGGTCGTCATCATCATCAATCATCATAACTCCTGTTTTCCACCACGGATTTCCTGAAAAGCAAATGCAATCAAGATTAGACTGTCGCAGCAGTGCTTCGACAGAGACCCCGGCCGCAACCCACCCACGAACAGCAGGAAGCCCCCCAAAACGCTACATTGAGCAAGATGTCTGAAGAAATGGCAAAAAAAAGGCTGTTCCTTATGGATTTTGTCCAAAACACTTGTATCCGGTATTAGACCTTCCCAGGAATGCCCCAGGCAAGACCCGCCAACCCACCCGCAAAAAAACACCCGACACAACACCCCCAAACAGCGAAAAAGCTAAATCTCATACTTACAATGTCTCTCGGCCTTCGGTCCAAACGCGGCGCTGTGCAGCTAGGTCGTCATCATCATCAATCATCATAACTCCTGTTTTCCACCACGGATTTCCTGAAAAGCAAATGCAATCAAGATTAGACTGTCGCAGCAGTGCTTCGACAGAGACCCCGGCCGCAACCCACCCACGAACAGCAGGAAGCCCCCCAAAACGCTACATTGAGCAAGATGTCTGAAGAAATGGCAAAAAAAAGGCTGTTCCTTATGGATTTTGTCCAAAACACTTGTATCCGGTATTAGACCTTCCCAGGAATGCCCCAGGCAAGACCCGCCAACCCACCCGCAAAAAAACACCCGACACAACACCCCCAAACAGCGAAAAAGCTAAATCTCATACTTACAATGTCTCTCGGCCTTCGGTCCAAACGCGGCGCTGTGCAGCTAGGTCGTCATCATCATCAATCATCATAACTCCTGTTTTCCACCACGGATTTCCTGAAAAGCAAATGCAATCAAGATTAGACTGTCGCAGCAGTGCTTCGACAGAGACCCCGGCCGCAACCCACCCACGAACAGCAGGAAGCCCCCCAAAACGCTACATTGAGCAAGATGTCTGAAGAAATGGCAAAAAAAAGGCTGTTCCTTATGGATTTTGTCCAAAACACTTCTATCCGGTATTAGACCTTCCCAGGAATGCCCCAGGCAAGACCCGCCGGCGCCAACCCACCCGCAAAAAAACACCCGACAACACCCCCAAACAGCGAAAAAGCTAAATCTCATACTTACAATATCTCTCGGCCTTCGTTCCAAATGCGGCGCTGTTCAGCTAGGTCATCATCATCAATCATCATAACTCCTGTTTTCCACAACGGATTTCCTGAAAAGCAAATGCAATCAAGATTAGACTGTCGCAGCAGTGCTTCGACAGACACCAAAAATTACACACAAACCCCCGGAACCCCGCCAAAGAGCACCTCAAAGGCAAGCAAGTCAGCAAAAACGGCAAGAAATTTCCACCTCATATTTGGTCCAAAACACTTTTGTCCATTATTAGAGCTTCACAGCAATGGGCCCAAAAACGTCAACTCACCCGCAAAGAAGTACAACACCCCCACAAGTGCTGAGTCTTTCTTCATTGTGCGTAATCCAGCACTCTGCTTGGAGGGAAATCGCAGTCTGGAGGAGGAGGATAGAGGAGCATGTTCTTCAGAACTTGTGAACCTGAGGAATGTAGACTGCGGCACCTTCAAATCAATAAGCAAACAAGTGAAGACAGTTCTGATGATGGTCTTGTTTTTGGGATTAGGTGATTAAAGTTTGAATTAAATTAACTGTGCAAAACAAAGAAAGAGAGACACAAAGCACACAGGAATAAAAGTGAATAAGGACGAAAAAGAAAGTTCTTGATTGATTGTCTCATTTTCAGGGCTCGGTGTCAGGGAATAAGAACAAGATTTCGTCATCATACTCTGCGAATTCAGGCTGGATGAGGTCAGTGGCACCGAACAGAGAAAAAATCCCCTCATCTACGTTGCTGTCCTCCTCGTCTTCATGCGGCGTGCTTTCTCGTACTTTGTAATCTGGTGGTATGAGGTGCTGATTCATCTTGATCATTGTCAGCCGCTCCACATTTTTGGGCGAGAGGCGGCTCCGTTTGGGAGTTACAATGCCACCAGCAGCACTGAAAACACGTTCAGAAGACACACTTGCGAGTGGGCAAGACAAATAGTTTATAGCCAGGTTGAAGAGCTGTGGCCACAATTGTTTTTTGCCATGCCAATACTGCAATGGCTCATCATTAAGGAAGACCTCTGTTGAGTCATTCAGATAGTCCTGCACCATCGACTCAAGGTCATCAACTGTTCCTCCACTTTGCTTACTTTTTGCTGTGCCTGTGACATTTTTTCGAGAACCATACCCCATCAAACTTAGCCAATCCTCCTCCCCAGCCACTGTTAGTGTTGTCATTGTGTGTGGTGCAGATGATCCAGTTGCCGGTGTCTTTAACGGCTGAGAGGTCACTTGTGCCCCAGCCACAGGTGCAGAAGTGGATTCTTGTGACTGCGGATGGCCTGCTGATGCTGATGCTGATGTACTGGCTTCTCCTTCAATAACCTGCCGTTCTTTTTCAAACCTCTTGGCTGACCAGGCTAACCAATGTTTGTACTTTTGAACATCTGCATCAGCGAAAGGAAAGAATGCGTTGTCTGCCAGCGCCTTTTTGTAGCGTGGATCCAGAATAGTAGCACAAATGTAATGCTGATCTGAGTTGATGTTTTTAAGACGTTCATCACCACGTAGGCGATGTAATAATTTCTCAGACAAAATGAAATGGTTTTTTTTTTTTTCATCTTTTTCAAACTCAGAAGAAACCGCCATCAGTTGGTGCTCCAGTATGCACAACAATGGGATAGCTTTTCCCAAATTACAGTCCTCCTGGCTGACTGCACGCGTGAAGAACTCAAAAGGACGAAGCATGTCTGTCAGGCTTTTAACTATGGCCCATTGCGCCTTACTCATCCGCAGGTCCTCCTTCTGAGATGTAGCCTCTGTCAAGAAATAGTGATCGAGTACCGTATACTGCTCATGCAGACGCTCAAGCATGTAGAAGGTTGAGTTCCAACGTGTTGCCACCTCCTGGATGAGTGCTTTCACTGGCATTCCACGTTGAAGTAGCAGTCTCCGCAGATGCTTCCGGGCCTTAAAAGAATGGCTGAAATGGTTGCACATTTTGCGGCAGGTGGCCATTACCTCGAACGCTGGACTCTCTTTATCACTCAAGAATTTTTGAACTACCAGGTTGATACAGTGCGCCAAACACGGCACTCTAACATGGTCACCAAGGAACATGGCCTTAACTACATTGGCGCCATTATCTGTGGAAACATAACCAATCTTGCGTTTTAGGGGGGATAGCATTGTAAATGTAAATGTAAATGTAAATGTAGTATACTTGTAAAGCGCACAGCTGCCCCAGCAACGGGGCGTCCCGGCGCTGTATAACTCTGGGGAACCCGTCCTGGCTTTCCCTGTGGGATGGTCCCTTGCTGGGAGTCCCCAAGGTGGAGCCAGGCATCCCCGGAATTGGTGGGGCCGTTGTGGAGATTAGGCAAGCTAATGCCCAGAGTTGCCGAGTGGAACCCCTGATTAGAGTAAGCACCGAAGCGAGAATTATCGAGTCCGCTGACCAAGGTCCACGACCCTGCCGCGTCGGGAATTGAACCCTGGTCCCGGGCTGACTTCTGCTCTCAGGCCTGCTGCCTCTAACCAGTGAGCCAGTGACCTTTTTGTCAAACTCTTCCAAAAGGTTTTCTGCTGTGTGACTTTTCTCCAAGCCAAACATGGCTAGTGTTGCATGTTTCCGAGCAGCTTTGAAAACTTGGTCCGGGTCAACACCTGCGTTTAGCTTTGCTTTAACACCTGAAAAAGAGACCCAGTGTGCAGTGATGCACATGTAATCATCGCCTGGGCCACTGGTCCACATGTCTGTTGTCAGATGTATTGTGTGAACAGCACTCTTCTGCAAAGCTGCCCCAATCGCCTGCAGCACATCTTCATGTAGTGCTGGAACCGCAACTCTGGCAAAATAGAACCGGCTCGGAACCTTCCATTTAGGGCAGAGCGTTGCAACTAATTCAAGAAAACCTACCGCTTCTACAAAAGAAAAAGGTAGAAGGTCCACAGCTAGCATTTTAGCCAGCTTAGTGTTATACAGACGCGTCAGTGGGTGGTTGCGTTCATATGGCACGTCTGAAGTAAGCATTGTTCTAATGTTGCCCTGGACCAAGCATTTACGGGCTGATAATGACTTCGTTGACCCAATTTTGCTCGCTGGTGAACTTTTGTGCGTTGGTGTCTCACTCGCTCCAACACTCTTAGTGTGCCTCACATTGGGTGTGCTGCTGACAGGGGTACTGGGTGTAAGGGAAGTGTTTGACACGTCTTCTTCCTGCTCGTCAACATCAGATGAAACATCAACGTTTCCTTGATTTTGGCCTTTCTTGATCGCAGCTAGGTGCGCAAACCATTTGACAGCGTGCTTTCTCTCAAGATGACCACTCTGGCCGCCGGTACCATAGTTGGTACCTGACTTACCACGACTAACTGCAAGCTTACAAAGGGTACAAATGGCAAACTTTGGATTTTTGGGACAAACAGTAAAGAAGTCCCAAACTGGGGACTTGAAGTGTCTGTGGGACCTGGAGGAGGCGGCGATACTGGTGGTGGTGGTCATGAAGCTAATGCCAGATGAAGTGGAGGATCTGGATTGCCCAACTTCTGTACGTTTTCCACTTTCACCGCCACTAATTAAGGTCGAGGTTGACGGAGGTCTCTTCTTGCCAGAAAGAAATATGGAAGCGGGACGAGTTGGTGTACTACTTAACTCCAATGATTGTGGTGTTTCCACTGCCTCCTCATCGACAACATCATCATCATCATCATCACGCGCAGCAGCTCTTCGGGCTAGGGTCAAAATGTCTGTTTGCTGCATGCCCGCTGGGGCTACAGTGACCTTTATGATGATTGGGTCGTCGTTGGCAGAGTCTTCATCAGCAGCAGTATCCGCCACTTCTTGTTGAGCCTCATCACACTCCATAAGTCTGAGACTTTGGACGAGCTTCCTTTTACGCTTAAGTACCTTTGTTGGATCATGGTGTGCCTCACTCTCAGACGGCTGTGGTGCTGGTTCCCAAGTTTGATCCGTATCATCAGAAGGAGGTGTGCTTGAAGAGGATGTAGACACCACCCTTGATCTCTTCCTTGCTAGGGTTGTGGAAGACAATGAAGGATCAGCAGGAGGAGTGGCTTCCTCAAATGATACCTCGCCTTGATTGTCGATTTCCTGATGTGCCCCTACTTCGGGAGGAACAACTATTGTGGGCACTTGTGACCCTCCATGCACCTCTGCTTGCGCATCTCCTTGCGCTGCCTCTCCTTCCACATGTACTTGGGCTTGTACTTGCACATGTGATTGTTGTTGCGGCTGTGGTTGTTCAACACTCGTCAGATGAGCTACAACAACCTGTGTTGATTGAGGGACATTGCTGCTGCTTTCTTGCGATGAGCCAAAATCACTGGTCGATGGTGATTGAACAACTATACTGGCTGCCTCTGCAGCACTCAAGGGCTTCGACTTAAGTTGGCGTGGTGGTGGTGGTGGCACTGAGCCCAATGGAGCGGGGGGGGGGGTGCTGCCAGCTTGGTCCCCAGCAGATCCCGCTGCTGCTGCTGCAGGCATACTTTTTTTTTTACTCCCAAAAAAAGGGGCGGGCGGCACACCAGTCTCCTTGGTAACTTGCTTCTTCTGCTCCTTACTGGCACCTTTCTTGCTAGAGGAGCTACGGGTTACTTTTTTTGGGGCCATCCTCTTCAGAGCAGGTCAGCAGGCAGCAGTTGCACGAGTTGCAGAGGGTTCTGTGTCCAGACGTGACGTCGCGTGACGTTATGCTGCACACACCGCTGCAGGACTTCTTCCTGGCACTGGTGGTTCTCTTGAGTCTTCTTGTGCACCTAAAAGCAATGGAAGACAGAGGAACATCAGTTCAGTTATACACCCCAAAAATTCGACAAAACACAGAAAAATGAGCACAATCCCATGCCATCCTTGATGTTTACATTGAAGACACCCCACAGAAAGACTACGGACATGCAAGTATGCAACACTCACTACCCCTGGGCATAATGGATGAAAAGTAGGCAAAATAAGTGCAGGCCTCAGACACTGCCTCTCCTCAAAATGGCCCCTTACACCCCAGGCACATGTTGCCTGTACCAGCCAGCACTCAAGATGGCCACCACCACCACCCACATGGCCAGTCCACATCAACAGTACACCCCCAAAAAACAGAAAAACAGCCAGAAATCACCACAATCCAACACCATCCATGATGTTTACATTAAAGAGAGTGAGACCACACCACAGGCACACTCAGTCCATGCACCACCCACCACCCCTGGGCAAAAGGCCACACCAGCAGCCCCCCAAAAACGACAAAAAACAATAAAATAAGCCCAATCCCAGCCCATCCATGGCCTCAATTATGTTTAAATTCAAGAAGACACCCCACAGAAAGACTAGGCCCATGCAACACTCACCACCCCTGGGCAAAGGGCCCCACCAGCAGGCCCAAAAAAACAACAAAAAACAATAAAATCAGCACAATCCCAGCCCATCCATGGCCTCAATGGTGTTTAAATTCAAGAAGACACCCCTCAGAAACACTAGGCCCATGCAACACTCACTACCCCTGGGCATAATGGATGAAAAGTAGGCAAAATAAGTGCAGGCCTCAGACACTGCCTCTCCTCAAAATGGCCCCTTACACCCCAGGCACATGTTGCCTGTACCAGCCAGCACTCAAGATGGCCACCACCACCACCCACATGGCCAGTCCACATCAACAGTACACCCCCAAAAAACAGAAAAACAGCCAGAAATCACCACAATCCAACGCCATCCATGATGTTTACATTAAAGAGAGTGAGAGTAGACCACACCACAGGCACACTCAGTCCATGCACCACCCACCACCCCTGGGCAAAAGGCCACACCAGCAGCCCCCCAAAAACGACAAAAAACAATAAAATAAGCACAATCCCAGCCCATCCATGGCCTCAATTATGTTTAAATTCAAGAAGACACCCCACAGAAAGACTAGGCCCATGCAACACTCACCACCCCTGGGCAAAGGGCCCCACCAGCAGGCCCAAAAAAACGACAAAAAACAATAAAATCAGCACAATCCCAGCCCATCCATGGCCTCAATTGTGTTTAAATTCAAGAAGACACCCCTCAGAAACACTAGGCCCATGCAACACTCACTACCCCTGGGCATAATGGATGAAAAGTAGGCAAAATAAGTGCAGGCCTCAGACACTGCCTCTCCTCAAAATGGCCCCTTCTTACACCCCAAGCACATGTTGCCTGTAGCAGCCAGCACTCAAGATGGCCACCACCACCACCCACATGACCAGTCCACATCAACAGTACACCCCCAAAAAACAGAAAAACAGCCAGAAATCACCACAATCCAATGCCATCCATGATGTTTACATTAAAGAGAGTGAGACCACACCACAGGCACACTCAGTCCATGCACCACCCACCACCCCTGGGCAAAAGGCCACACCAGCAGCCCCCCAACAACGACAAAAAACAATAAAATAAGCACAATCCCAGCCCATCCATGGCCTCTATTATGTTTAAATTCAAGAAGACACCCCACAGAAAGACTAGGCCCATGCAACACTCACCACCCCTGGGCAAAGGGCCCCACCAGCAGGCCCAAAAAAACGACAAAAAACAATAAAATCAGCACAATCCCAGCCCATCCATGGCCTCAATGGTGTTTAAATTCAAGAAGACACCCCTCAGAAACACTAGGCCCATGCAACACTCACTACCCCTGGGCATAATGGATGAAAAGTAGGCAAAATAAGTGCAGGCCTCAGACACTGCCTCTCCTCAAAATGGCCCCTTCTTACACCCCAAGCACATGTTGCCTGTAGCAGCCAGCACTCAAGATGGCCACCACCACCACCCACATGACCAGTCCACATCAACAGTACACCCCCAAAAAACTGAAAAACAGCCAGAAATCACCACAATCCAATGCCATCCATGATGTTTACATTAAAGAGAGTGAGACCACACCACAGGCACACTCAGTCCATGCACCACCCACCACCCCTGGGCAAAAGGCCACACCAGCAGCCCCCCAAAAACGACAAAAAACAATAAAATAAGCACAATCCCAGCCCATCCATGGCCTCTATTATGTTTAAATTCAAGAAGACACCCCACAGAAAGACTAGGCCCATGCAACACTCACCACCCCTGGGCAAAGGGCCCCACCAGCAGGCCCAAAAAAACGACAAAAACAATAAAATCAGCACAATCCCAGCCCATCCATGGCCTCAATGGTGTTTAAATTCAAGAAGACACCCCTCAAAAACACACTAGGCCCATGCAACACTCACTACCCCTGGGCATAATGGATGAAAAGTAGGCAAAATAAGTGCAGGCCTCAGACACTGCCTCTCCTCAAAATGGCCCCTTACACCCCAAGCACATGTTGCCTGTAGCAGCCAGCACTCAAGATGGCCACCCACCACCACCACCCACATGGCCAGTCCACATCAACAGTACACCCCCAAAAAACAGAAAAACAGCCAGAAATCACCACAATTCAATGCCATCCATGATGTTTACATTAAAGAGAGTGAGACCACACCACAGGCACACTCAGTCCATGCACCACCCACCACCCCTGGGCAAAAGGCCACACCAGCAGCCCCCCAAAAACGACAAAAAACAATAAAATAAGCACAATCCCAGCCAATCCATGACATGAATTATGTTTAAATTCAAGAAGACACCCCACAGAAAGACTAGGCCCATGCAACACTCACCACCCCTGGGCAAAGGGCCCCACCAGCAGTCCCAAGAAAAGGACAAAAATCAGCACAATCTCAGCCCATCCATGGCCTAAATGGTGTTTAAATTCAACAAAACAGTTGTATCATGCACCCCTAACCAACCCTGGTCCTACTGGATACTGTGGCTACCCACAATATAATTTATTTAATGTTCTGAAAAAGTTCCAAAATTTTACTTGCAGCAACTGTAATGCCCCAAACAAACTTACTTGTGAAAGTTGATTTCTAATCCAAAAGTGATCCAAAGACAGTCAAAAAGGCCTCAAATCCAAATATCCAGCAGCACCCACAAAAAGTAATCCTTCCAGCTCCAGATCCAAATGAAAGTGACCAGGAGATGGACAAAGCACTGGGAGGAGCCTGCTGGACAGGAACAGGAAGTTGGAGACTGTGGGGCACTTCCTTCCTCCCCTCCCCAAAATGGACTCCTTGCAAAAAAAAAAGGCCATGCAAATGTCAACCTGAGGAGTGATTCTGATAAAAATCATAATTTTCTGAAGGTTTATCCTGTTTGCTGGTGATTTTCTTGTGCGAAATTGCAAAATCTCTATTTCGCAAGTGCGAGATTGTTCCTTTCCGCCGCAACTACGTGTTCGCAATTGCGAACTCTCGCGAGGTGTGCTGTGCAAGGTGGCAAGCCGCGAGTACGTATTCGCGGGCGACAAACTCCCGCGGGAACACGCAGCAAGATCTAAAATGGCGCGTCACTCGCAAAGAAAAACAACTCGGCAAACGCTAAAATGACGGAAAGTGAACGCCGTGCACCACGCCGCGCGCCGCAACCAAGCAAAAAATCCGCCGCGAGCGGATTCACGGATTTGACAAATTCGCGAGCGTTCGCGGATTGCGGATTTGCCGAAAATCCGAAAAATCCGCGAGCGGAGCGGATTTTACGCCCATGCTTAGTAAAGTCCACATCCGCCGCATCAGCAACTTCTCAGTGGCACCAGAGTCAGCTGGAGACACCAAGGAGTGCAAAGTCTGCGATGCAAGGTGGTCCGTCTAGCATAACTCAAAGACATGCAAAGCAGCTTACCATTCCTAGCATGTTAAGGCAGGAGGGAAAGTACGAGCGGAACCACCCAGTAGCACGTTTGTACAATGCCAAACTTGCGAAAATGTTAGCACTGGACCTTCTCCCATTTTCATTTGTTGAGGCTGTTGGATTTCTGGAATTAGTGGCAACCCTCTGCCCAAAATGGAACGTTCCCAGTCGCTACTATTTTGCCCGAGTGGCTGTTCCAGCACTACACCACGACGTGCTGGAATTGATTGGGAAAGCCTTACAACAGAGTGTTGTCCATTGTATCCACCTGACAACAGACATGTGGAGCAGTTGCGATGCTACAGATTTAATGTGCATCACCGCACACTGGATCTCTTTTGCAGGTGTTAAAGACAAGTTAACTTCAGGCCTCCGTGACGTTGCTGGAATTTTTAATGATACGCGCAGACATGCAACTATAGCCATGTTTGGTATGGACAAAAGTCATACTGCTGAAAACATTTTGTCTGACTTTAACGACAAGGTCTTTGAATGGCTGAAACCAAGAGGCCTTAAGATTGGTTTTGTTTCCACCGACAATGGCAGTAATGTAGTGAAGGCAATGAGAGAAGGACATTATTTCAGGGTACCCTGTTTGGCACACTGCATAAACTTAGTCGTGCAAGACTTTCTGAAAAATGAAGCCAAAGTCAGCAACATAATGGCCATCTGCAGAAGAATATGCACGCACTTTAACCATTCTTTCAAAGGACGGAAGCTGCTACGGGTCATTCAGCATGAGCATAAGTTGCCAGTCAAAGCACTCATCCAGGAGGTCCCAACACGTTGGAACTCAACTTATTTCATGCTTGAGCGTCTCTTTGAGCAGTACATCCCACTGAATGCTTATGTCATGTCAAGAAGATTAGGGGATCCTACTGTTAATCTTAAAGCCCTGACCATTGAGATGTGGCAGTGGGACCTCATTAAATGCATCACAGAGATGCTACAACCCTTTGAGGTCTTCACACGTGCAGTTAGCAGGGAGGACTGTACTATGGGCCAAGCCATCCCATTGTTGTACATGCTTGAGCAACAGGTGAAGGAGGTCTGTCAAACATACGAAGGTGACGAACAAAAAGTAGATGCATATACCTTAGCCAAGGGCTTAGGCAACTGCTTGTGTGCAAATGTAAGGGTCAACAATATTGTGTCAGGTGAACATTACATAACTGCAACAATCTTGGATCCACGGTACAAATTATTTGTCAGCAGTAACGAAGTAATTCCATTTTCAGATGAGGATGTTGACAAGTACAAAACTTCCATAGCTGCGGAAGCTAATGAGTTAGAAACTGAACGGCTGTTACTTAAAGGCCTGCCACTGCCAGCCCAGGCCAGTCCAAGTACTCCTGACGCAAGTTCTTCACAGCATGAGAGCAGTGCGTCTGCTTTCCAGCAGGCACCAACAGTACCAAAAGCAGCACCTACACGATCTGATTCAGCAGACCCAACCAAAAGCATAACTGCTTTTTTTCTACAGAAAGGGATGGGTAAGTCCGTTGCTGTTGCAAAGGGAAAAGAGGACCAGCAAAGCCGAGCACCAATGAACATTGAGCGGATGGTTCAGGCCTATCTGGATGACACAACAGAGGTGTTCATGGAGCAAAGCCCATTGGTCTATTGGTATGAAAGAAGGAGACAGTGGCCAGTGCTGAGCAGGCTGGCGATAAAGTATCTGGCTTGTCCTGTAGCCAGTGTCTCTTCTGAGCGGGTTTTCAGTGCTGCTGGTGCCATTGTCACATCGAAAAGGACTAGTCCCTCCCCCAAAAGCGTGGAGCGGCTGACAATGATAAAAATGAATCAACGCTTCATACCACCAGACTATCAAGTACGTGAATCACCGCCGGATGAAGAAAGCGAGTGCGAAGACGTCCTCACTACTGGGTTACATGACCTACTTCTGTCTGAACGCACAGAGTTTGAGGATGAGCTCCTCTTCCCTGACAACTAGGACAGGTATATTAAAGGAATGATGCAATGCATTGCATAGGATTGTTTAGCGGACTCTGAGCAAATGTGCATGGAATTAAAGTATACTAGTAACTTCAGACTCACGTGATGGGCAATTTTCCCATGTTATTTAATAATATAAATTATTTATGCACTTGTGACCCTACTACTACAGGTGCAGTCAGTACTTAATTTATCGTTCGTAGTTCATGTTCATGTTGCACAACGTACATTATTTGGTGAAACAGTCCCCCCTCCACCCCCCCAACAAACACAAATGAACTTCAAATGTTTTCTTGTGAAAATATCTTTGTTTTATTTTTATATTTTCATAATGATAATAGAAAAATAAAATATATAACAAATGTAACCCCCTGACCCAGAGCTGTCCCTACCCTCCCCTAACCCCAACCAAATTTCAACCCAAATGTACACCCCAACTCCCACATCCCACCCACCAACAAAAGGATTAAAAAAGGGGCAAAAAACAGGGTCCATTTCAAAGCCGGCGGGCTTTCAGGTGTTTGTCCACCATTATCTTCACACGCTCCTCTAGACCGTCCTCCAGCTTCTTCCGCTCCTCCTCCAACTTACTCGCTACCCGGCGGAGAATCTTCGCTTGGAAATCACGGCACCTACACTTGCATGCATGTTGTTGTTGTTGTGGGGGGGCCGCCGAAGATGTAACAACGCGGCGGCGGGCGGCTGCCTGACTACGGCGACGTAGTCCTGCAGGCTTGGGGCCCGGGGCATTGGAAGAGGCAGCAGCTGCTGCCGCCGCCTCCTCCTCCTCCTCCTCGGCCTGATCCACCAGCCGGCGGTAGGCCTCTACAATTGCCTGCAGTTTCCGCTGCCGGGCCCGGACTGCCAACTCCTTCCTTGTTGGTTTTTGGGAAGGAGTAACTATAAAGAAAGAAACAGAATTGTTGTAATCCAAACTCCCCGCAAATCAAGAACACAACATTGATTCAACACATAGTGGGCGGCACAGTAGCACTAGCAAGCAAGCTGAGTACCAAAAATTGTGTTGCGTCTATCTTGAACATTCTACAGCCTCTATTAATTTTTGGGACTTTTTGTCACGGCATTATGCCTGCCCTATTAGCATGGGTGTACTTCAACGGTCACACACATTAGAACGAACACCTGTCTTTTTCATATCTCCTTTTGTATTATATACTCTGATTCCGGGAAGGCGGGAACACTCTCAAAGTAACATTAATTAACAGGGGGCAGCTAGTAGTACATGTCTAGTAAAGACTATAATACTTTATACCGCGCAACAAACCTTATTTGGTTTGTGTTTCACCAGCAACGACCCATGCACCCAGTCGTCCCCTCCTTCCCTTGCCTTTGGGTTTGCCCAAAACACCACTGCTGCTGAGACTATCCACTAACCACCGGTATTGGGTGTGTCTCCCAACCACGCTGGCAGCTGTGTTTTCCCCTTTACATGCTTTAACAACAACCCATGCATCCGACTGCTATCAGCCACTTGCATTACTGTAGTGGTAATGCTTAGCATGCTAATGACAAGTAAAGTTAACATCATATATTTTCCAGTAGAGTACAGTGAGAAAGTTTTCCCCTCCCACCAAGTAATGCAGATCACTATTGAATGTAACTTACCATCGCCCGCCGCTGTTGGCTCCCCCCCCACTGCTGCTGGTGTAGGTGCCTCTGTTCCTCCTGTCCCCGCCGGGATCGCTGAAGCTGCGCCGCTGTCCCCGTCGGCACTGGTCGATGGTAAGGGTTCTGCACCTATAAAAATAAGTACACCTTTTTAGATGGATGCACAGCCCCCTTTGTACTTGTTCACCAAGAATGGAGTTCTTCAAAACAGTTAAGTACAACGTACGTAATCAGTATGAGTCCACATTGCATAGTACAGCAGAGTCACTACACATATTAGCATTCATTGTTATGGTATGGTACCCAAGCTCATCTCATCTGTCCTGCTACTCTAGTCCTTGGAAATTGGAAGTGAACTATGTAACCTTTGTACATCAATGTATCCAGTTTTGCGCATGTTAACTCGCAGCTTGTTGCGCAGTACGAGAAGACGCTCTGAGGCAACACATCATTGTTCAATGCATACACCTGAAGAGGTGGGAAAGTAAAAGGGCCCGTATTTAAGTTTTCTATGTGGATTGTGGAATAGAGTTTGCTTACAGGTTACAACTTCTTTTTAGCATGGCTGCATAAAACTGGCATAAATGTATTTCATACTGTCTAACGTGCACCACTTTTGTCATTATTTTTCGGCAGATGAGAAGATTGCCTTCTATGAAGCGGACATTTCCATAGCTTACAAAAAAAGAGGAATATCTGACCAGTATACGTTGGTGAGAGGTCTCCGATAGTTGCCACATTTCCCTATTGTGCACTAGTAGCTGTACAAATGTTGATTACTTTATTATGCCTTTTTTAACTCTGGATTTTTTCTGGTGGGCCCTTCAACGTATTTGACGGAACAACTTAAAAACATTGATGTTACTTACTTACTTCTAACAAAATAAAGCTTTTGAATGACCACTTTGACTCTGAAGTTTATTTTCAGTGTCTGTTGTCTTGGAGACTCACACGAGTGAGTGAGCAAAAGGGGGTTTCTTAGGTAACGGTTTGTGTACTAAAAGCATTCGGCATCTTGGTATTAGGGTTCAGGAGTGTGAATTGAATAATTGACCAATGACTCAGGCCATATAGGCTGTCGTTCAGTGAATTGTGCGTTCCTCAGAGTTCTGTGACTGAGGTGTAAGTAAGGTCCAACCTGCCTATCAGTACCAACATCCAATTTTCGTGTGCATAGTTACATAGTTTTGTAATATGTATATAACTCCATAGGAGATAGAATACCCACAAGACTAGTAGTGGTATACTAACGTTTACAAAAATACTAGACAAACATCATTCTGGATGCATACTTGGTTGCTGTCAATTGCCAAAGCAGACACATTACAGAGGAAAAAACAAGCACTGTTGGACTTACTGGGGACAGCAGCAGGATCCTCAGTAGAGGAGCTCTGTGTAAGTGGTGGTTCACCCGCCGACTCGGTCCCTGTATTCTGCTTGCCCCTGGGTTCTGTGGTTCATGTAAAAAATAATAAACAAAGAGAAAAACATTGAGTGCTGTGAAACATAGACATCATTGCAAAAAACACTGCTACAGTGGAACAGAGCCGGAGGCAACAAATCCATGCCAGGGGCCGCAACGCAAATATGTATCCATCCTTAGAGTATTATTAAATTAAGGATATCTATTGGTGCGGTGGCCCCTGAAGTTTGGTGCCCCTGTGCAGTTGCACAGCTTGCACATGCCCCCTAGAGCCGGCCCTGGCTGAGGTAAGAAGAACAAAGTAACGTTAGCATTCTTTGCAAGAAAAGGATTCGATTCATGCAGAAGAGAAGGCCGTGAAAAAAATGCTACAATATGCAAACTACGTACAATTATCCATCCACCGCTATTTCACTGACGGACAAAGGAAGGACAAGACTCTATTAATAGCATTAACTAACTTCAGTTCTCAACAATAAAGAAAATCTCACATCAATAAACAGCAACAGCTAGCGCCAAGTTGAAACAACACGCAAGAGCCAGTGAAGAAGAAGAACACTGTCATACAATGACAGTAGATATACCGGAATACATCGGAAATGTAACTAGGAGCAACAGTCATCGCGTTACTTATTCAGCCAATATTTACAAAGATACAATAACAATATTTATACAACTATATATATATATATATATATATAATATATATATATATATATATATATATATATATAATATATATATATATATATATATATATATATATATATATATACACACTTTATTTTTGGGGTAGCCACTCACCAAGACCCACAACCTCCACACCAAGCAGGTCCAACAGGTCCTGCTCCCGGTCCAAAATGTCGGCCCAGCGGTGGGACAGCTGATGGTGGGTACGCCGGATACCGGAGCAGCGGAAGACTGCACGGCGCACCTTCGCCCACCGCCGGAGACGCTCTTCAATGCGCTGGTAGCCGGAGCCGGGCCTGCCGCCTGCTGCCAAAGTCAAGGGGAGGTGACGCTGGATAAAAAAGACCAGGGCGGCCACCTCCTCCTCCCCAAAAAGTTGGCGGGGCGTCACTCCTGCCGGGCGCATTCTGCCGCAAGGCAGCCGGTTTTTTTTCGGCACAGCCGCCTTGCCCTTTGAGCCGCCGATGCTGCTGGCACCCTTCACCATGGTTCTGGGTGGAGGGGAGAAGGAAAGTTGAAGACAAAAAGGTTAGGGGAAGAAAGAAGAAAGATAAAAGAAGGAAGTAATATAAAACAAGAGAAAAGTTGCAAAAAAAGTTGTAAAAGTAAAAATAAAATGAGAAATATAAACCTAGGCACAGACAGAAATAGGTAATAAGTAAAGAAAGTTAGAAAAACTGAGGGAAAAGACCAGGATGGAAGAGATAGGAGTGAGATGCTAAAGTAGGCCCAAAACCATAGCCAGAGTGTGAAATCGAAGATGGCTCTGCCCGTCGCGACCGCCGCGGTAAGTTCGCGCGATATTTGACGCGATCACGCACTTTGGCAGTGCGAACGAGAAGATGAGTTCCCGAACATGTCTAACACAACGCGAACACGTTACTTGTGACCCGGAACCGGAAATAAGGGAACGCAAGCGGGCGGGACAAACCTCATTGAGTAACTTAGCGCGCTAGCTATCTCGAGCATGCAGGCAGCGCCCCGAACACGCGCACCGCGCTCCCGAAGACGAAAAACGGCGCGCAAACAGGTCTAGCAAGCTACTACGCATGTCCGCGGAGCTACGTGTAGCTCGCGGAGTGCAAGTGCGTCTTCGCGTAGCGTCGCGGAGTGCGGCTACGCGAACTACGCCCAGGGTTAGTCAACACTCCAAAACAGAAATTGTTGGCAGCCATCTTGGTAGACTGAGGCACAGGAAAGCAGAAAAACAAACATATAGAACTCAAAAAGGGGGCAGGGTAGAAGCACCCTGACCCCCTAGGCCTGCTCAGGGGGTCCCACAAGGACCCCCCTAGGCCCCTCAAATAAATGTTTTATTTTGAAAAATCGCAGGGTACGCGTGAGATCTGATTGGCTGAAGTGTTGGCAGCCATCTTGGGACCAATATACATGATAGCACCTCATTAAAAAGCATTGTAGTTAATAGAGGGTTTTAGGACTTTAGTTACATTATAAATAATTTTTTGATGGTACCATACTCATTTTAGGAATTGTGGTGTGTTCTAAGGTGATTTTGCCATGTGAAAAAGCCTTCTGCTGGGATATCATCAATCATGTTTGAAAGAAAACTATTATCTCATGATTTTCCCACAGTGGTTTGGAAGGGGATCTATAAGCTAAACTGAAAGCATATTTTCTGTAAATTCACATTATCTTTCTCAGTCATGTGAGAATGAAGTCTGACATTCTCAGTAAAACATGTACATCCAACAAGGACAGAGACTGTCAGTTGATTCCTTTGTGCTCTACTGCAGCCTCCTAGAGTGTTCTAAAGAACAACTAGAGCGCTAACAGTCTTACTTATTACAAAGGTATGGCACACCTGAAGCCATCTTGATTGGAATAAAGTTGTAACTCTTAAAACATTTAATTTAAAAAGGAACAAAATGAGGGGGTATATTTTTCCATAGAATGTATGATTAGTGCTGCAAAAAGAAAAAGTGGGGCACATTTTGAGTGACTTCTCAAATCCTCTTCTATTTCATTAAAAAATTCTGACATGGAGTCTCCCAAGATGGCCACCAGAGACAAAAGAGCCCAAATGTAGCCCAAATATCACCCAGATATTGCCCAAGTATAGCCCAATGACAGAATGTCCCAGAGTGTTCTAAAGAACAACTAGAGCGCTAACAGTCTTACTTATGATAAAAGTATGGCACACCAAAAGCCATCTTCATTGGAATGAAGTGGTAAGTCTGAAAACATATAATTTAAAAAGGAACAAAATGAGGGGGTTCATTTTGCCATAGAAGGTATGATTAGTGCTTCAGAACGAAAAATTAGGGCACATTTTGAGTGACTTCTCAAATCCTCTTCTATTTCATTAAAAAAATTCTGACATGCAGACTGAAACATGCACTTTGAATACCAGCGATTCAGAAAAGGGGGTGGTGATGAACAGAGTGTCTGAATTAAGCAGACCACTCTTACCCAGTCCAAAGATCAGGGCATGATCCATCACCGTTATTTAGCTCACTGCCCCATCCCAGCTCAGAACCTGGCTATATGCAAATTAGTCTTTCCCTGGCCCAGTGCATCATGGGAACAGGGCAGACCAAACTACCAAGCCAATTCTTCACCAGAAAGGAGACAAGCTACCGGGGACCGGTTTCTGGCATTTCAGCCTCGTCGGCCCGGCATGCTTGAATCCTGATGGAGCAGTGAGCAAGGGACTCATGTCTGAGTATACCCTGCCACACCTATAGTGGCCAAAAACGATTCAGAAAAGGGGGTGGTGATGAACAGAGTGTCTGAATTAAGCAGACCACTCTTACCCAGTCCAAAGATCAGGGCTTGATCCATCACCGTTATTTAGCTCACTGCCCCATCCCAGCTCAGAACCTGGCTATATGCAAATTAGTCTGTCCCTGGCCCAGTGCATCATGGGAACAGGGCAGACCAAACTACCAAGCCAATTCTTCACCAGAAAGGAGACAAGCTACCGGGGACCTTTGACTACCAGCAGCAGACTTCCCTGGTGAGCAGTAGCTTTACTACAGTGATCTAATGAGCAACTAGAGTGCTAACATTCAGAATTTATGGCAAATGTGTAACACATCTGAATGCCTTCTTGATGGAACTAAAGTAAACAAGCATTGAAATGCAATAGATCTCGCTCTCGTTTAAGTTAAAGCCATTCTGCTTGTAATGAGGTGGCTTTTTAGTTACAAATGGGGGTGGGGTCGCACACTACTCAAACACCGGCGGTGTCGCCCCTAAGGACTCTGGTCAATGTAGTAAAGTGTTCGCGATGCATCTTCTTTCGATTCTCTGCTATCTTCGCTGTCTTCGCCATCCCTGGACACGTGTTTCGGGGTATTACCACTCATCAGCAGGGATAGGCCGTGTACTGGGGTTGCCGATGGCTGCCAATATCTGCCAGGTATAGTACCACTCAGGCGCGTAGGTGCGGGATCCCAGGCTCGTCAGCCCGCTGCTCAAGGGAGCTTTAAAGTTACAAATGGGGGTGGGGTCGCACACTACTCACACACCGGCGGTGTCGCCCCTAAGGATACTGGTCAATGTAGTAAAGTGTTCGCGATGCATCTTCTTTCGATTCTCTACTATCTTCGCTGTCTTCGCCATCCCTGGACACGTGTTTCGGGGTATTACCCCTCATCAGCAGGGATAGGCCGTGTACTGGGGTTGCCGATGGCTGCCAATATCTGCCAGGTATAGTACTACTCAGGCGCGTAGGTGCGGGATCCCAGGCTCGTCAGCCCGCTGCTCAAGGGAGCTTTAAAGTTACAAATGGGGGTGGGGTCGCACACTACTCACACACCGGCGGTGTCGCCCCTAAGGACTCTGGTCAATGTAGTAAAGTGTTCGCGATGCATCTTCTTTCGATTCTCTGCTATCTTCGCTGTCTTCGCCATCCCTGGACACGTGTTTCGGGGTATTACCCCTCATCAGCAGGGATAGGCCGTGTACTGGGGTTGCCGATGGCTGCCAATATCTGCCAGGTATAGTACCACTCAGGCGCGTAGGTGCGGGATCCCAGGCTCGTCAGCCCGCTGCTCAAGGAAGCTTTAAAGTTACAAATGGGGGTGGGGTCGCACACTACTCACACACCGGCGGTGTCGCCCCTAAGGACTCTGGTCAATGTAGTAAAGTGTTCGCGATGCATCTTCTTTCGATTCTCTGCTATCTTCGCTGTCTTCGCCTTCCCTGGACACGTGTTTCGGAGTATTACCCCTCATCAGCAGGGATAGGCCGTGTACTGGGGTTGCCGATGGCTGCCAATATCTGCCAGGTATAGTACCACTCAGGCGCGTAGGTGCGGGATCCCAGGCTCGTCAGCCCGCTGCTCAAGGGAGCTTTAAAGTTACAAATGGGGGTGGGGTCGCACACTACTCACACACCGGCGGTGTCGCCCCTAAGGACTCTGGTCAATGTAGTAAAGTGTTCGCGATGCATCTTCTTTCGATTCTCTGCTATCTTCGCTGTCTTCGCCATCCCTGGACACGTGTTTCGGGGTATTACCCCTCATCAGCAGGGATAGGCCGTGTACTGGGGTTGCCGATTGCTGCCAATATCTGCCAGGTATAGTACCACTCAGGCGCGTAGGTGCGGGATCCCAGGCTCGTCAGCCCGCTGCTCAAGGGAGCTTTAAAGTTACAAATGGGGGTGGGGTCGCACACTACTCACACACCGGCGGTGTCGCCCCTAAGGACTCTGGTCAATGTAGTAAAGTGTTCGCGATGCATCTTCTTTCGATTCTCTGCTATCTTCGCTGTCTTCGCCTTCCCTGGACACGTGTTTCGGAGTATTACCCCTCATCAGCAGGGATAGGCCGTGTACTGGGGTTGCCGATGGCTGCCAATATCTGCCAGGTATAGTACCACTCAGGCGCGTAGGTGCGGGATCCCAGGCTCGTCAGCCCGCTGCTCAAGGGAGCTTTAAAGTTACAAATGGGGGTGGGGTCGCACACTACTCGCACACCGGCGGTGTCGCTCCTAAGGACTCTGGTCAATGTAGTAAAGTGTTCGCGATGCATCTTCTTTCGATTCTCTGCTATCTTCGCTGTCTTCGCCATCCCTGGACACGTGTTTCGGGGTATTACCCCTCATCAGCAGAGATAGGCCGTGTACTGGGGTTGCCGATGGCTGCCAATATCTGCCAGGTATAGTACCACTCAGGCGCGTAGGTGCGGGATCCCAGGTTCGTCAGCCCGCTGCTCAAGGGAGCTTTAAAGTTACAAATGGGGGTGGGGTCGCACACTACTCACACACCGGCGGTGTCGCCCCTAAGGACTCTGGTCAATGTAGTAGGAGGTGGCTTTTTAGCTTTGCTTTTATTAGTGTTTTTCAAACTTTCATGTAAATAACATGCATATGTATGCATGTATGTATATGTATGCATGCATTTATAATTGTATTTATATAGATATGCAGATTATATATGTTTATATATGTATGTATATATATATATATACACATACATATATATAAATGCATATGCATATATATATGTGTGTGCGTGTAGAGAGAGGTAGAGAGGTAGATAGGTAGAGGTAGAGAGGTAGAGGTAGAGAGGTAGAGACTAGTAGAGAGAGAAGTAGAGAGAAGTAGAGAGGTAGAGAGTAGAGAGTGAGTAATAGAGAGTAGAGAGTGAGTAGTAGAGATTAGTAGAGAGCAGTAGAGAGAGTAGCAGAGAGTGAGTAGTAGAGAGTAGTAAAGTGAATAGTAGAGTGAGTAGTAGAGAGTGAGTAGTAGAGAGCAGTAGAGAGTAAGTAGTAGAGTGAGTAGTAGAGAGCAGTAGAGAGTGATTAGTAGAGAGTAGTAAAGAGTGAGTAGTAGAGAGTAGTAGAGAGTGAGTAGTAGGGAGTGAGTAGTAGAGAGTGAGTAGTAGAGTAGTAGAGAGTGAGTAGCAGAGAGTAGTAGAGAGTGAGAAGTAGAGAGTGAGTAGTAGAGAGTAGTAGAGAGTGAGTAGTAAAGAGTGAGTAGTAGAGAGAGAGTAGTAGAGAGTGAGTAGTAGAGAGTAGAGAGTAGTAGAGGGTGAGTAGTAGAGAGTAGTAGATAGTGAGTAGTAGGGAGTGAGTAGTAGAGAGAGAGTAGTAGAGTAGTAGAGAATGAGTAGTAGAGAGTGAGTATTAGAGAGTAGTGGAGTAGTAGAGAGTAAGTAGTAGAGAGTAGTGGAGAATATTCCAAAGTTTGGCACAGCACCACTTGCACAATAAGTCCAATCAAATCATATCACTTAGAGTCCTTATTGAAGCGCTGAATCTTGGTGTATATTCAAATGCTTTTATTTTCCTTAAGTTTATGTACCACAGCCAGCCGACGCGTTTCGTTCTGTACAACGGAACTTCTTCAGGGCGTTCTTATTTCCTTCAAGTTATGTCGGTATCCTGTTGTCATATAACTAGATATTTCTTCCAAATGTTAGATGAGACGTAAGTACATTCTTATTCAAAGTGACTCGGTATCAATTTTACCCACACAATTCGGGCAGACTTGAGTAATTTATAGCATCCTCAAAGTCAGTCTTTCAAAAATTCCAAAGTATAGGACATGATAATCCAAATCCAAATGTTTCTCAAGAAAAGTCATTTTCAATCGTTCGGAATATCGGCGTTTGGGCAGATATGACCATGGGACCCCCAGTATGCAAGGGGAATTAGTCCCCCCTCTGCAAACACGCCAGGGGGCTGCGTTGCAGAGAGGTGTAACAAGGGGCATAGCCTCATTACACCTCTGCAATTCAGCCCCCTGGCGCATACTGGAGGTTCCAGGTGGGCTAGTTGGCCCCCAGGGGCCCCCAGTATGCAAGGGGAATTAGTTCCCCCTCTTCAAACATGCACGGGGCTGCGTTGCAGAGAGGTGTAAAAAGGGGCGTGGCTTCATTACACCTCTATGCAATGCAGTCCCCTGGCGCATACTGGAGATTCCTGGTGGGCTTTCAGGTCTCATATAGTTAGGAATTAGCATTAAAAAAAACCTTTGAAATTCACTGAAAAAAACATAGGTTTAAGGCCTTATATAGTTAGGAATTAGACTTTAAAAAACCTTGCAAATTCACTGAAAAAACCATAGGTTTCAGGCCTTATATAGTTAGGAATTAGCATTTAAAAAAACCTTTAAAATTCACTCCAAAAACTATATGTTTTAGGGTTGTTATAGTTAGATGGACATTTCACTCATACAAAACCACTGAAATTGCTCCTATATAGTTAGTTGTACTAACTACATTTTGCGCACCCGCAATCCACTGCTGATGATGTCACATATTACATAATTCATGACATGGTCAGTGACATCACTGATGACATCTCAAATTACATCACCGATGACATCACTGATGACATCATCCACGTGACAATCACATACACCTTTTCATACACTAGTAAAATCTTTCATCACTCTTTGTAAAATACAGAGTATCATATTTGAATCCATTGTTACAGCAATACAAGTATCTAAAAACCCACTCAGTGATTCATAGATGTATATACACATCTAATCACTTACCTGTAGATTCACTCATACATGCTGTCAATGAACAATAGAACACTATCAAAAATACTTATACACCTAAATCGACAATACACACCAGCACACATCCTATTCACATATGAAGTCATCCTACTCGTTTATGCAAACAATGGATCATACTTACATATTTACTTAGCTACACACTTATACAAACACATCTTTATCTATTCATTTCGATAGTAAGTCATACCTAGTGAATTATATAATCATTATTACAAGTATAAAGTTATCCATACAGTCACTCACACAATCATTGAGTCTTATGTATACTTATTTATATACAACAACTGACACATACACTGCCTTTTATTTTTCTAATTTGTTGGACATGTACCATTGAGAAATATATTTGCTCATCACCACACCCATAAAGATATTCACTCACCCAAACAACTGTTAGAAGATGTAGTTTTAACTTCATATATCTAGTGAATCAACTATTCACACATCTTTGGGCAGTCACACACCCCCCACCGAACCCCACACACATTCACTCTCCCATACAAATACTCAGTTAACTAATCAATAACTAATATAGACTTTCACATAGCTAGTAACCAACTGGAGAACCAGTTTACACAACAACTGACAAAGTGATACAGATATTCAAACAATTTAGTCACTATCCACTATATTTAGTGAGACACTATAAATTGGTCAAGTAAACAGTCAATTACACTGCTACTAAATCCTCCATCCAAATATTTATTTTTATATATCCACTCATTCTTCAATGCAAATTGCTATATATATATAATGCATACTTAAATAACGAAGCAAACAACATTCACTGGATGATGTCATCAGTGATGTCATTTGAGATGTCATCTGTGATGTCATCAGTGATGTCACTGACCATGTCATGAATGATGTAATATGTGACATCATCAGCAATGTATTGCGGCTGCGCGAGTTATACTTAGTACAACTAACTATAATGGAGGAATTTCAATGGTTTTGTATGTGTGAAATGTCCAGCTAACTATAACACCCCTGAAATCTATGTTTTTTTCAGTGAATTTCTAAGGTTTTTAAATGCTAATTCCTAACAATAACATGTCTGAAACCTATGTTTTTTTCAGTGAATTTCAAGGTTTTTTTTAATGATAATTTCTAATTATAATATGTCTGAAACCTATGTTTTTTTCAGTGAATTTCATAGGTTTTTTAAATGCTAAATATTCAATCATGGCTGAATGAGTGACCGTTGAAACTCATGCAAACACTCTTAGATGATAACTATACACAACCTCCATATTAAAATGTGCAAGTTTTCTTATACGAGCAGATATATTGCTCTTTAAGGCTCTTTACTAAAAGTTTTTTATTGTTTTTACCCTTTTACTTTTAGAACAACAGACCTATTGGTCTAGTACTCACCATTGACAGCATTTACAATCGCTCAAAAAATACCCAAATTTCCGTATTTATCCACACTTTAAAACAATTACAAAGAGGAAAATAAATACTTTTCTGTCTGTATTTATCTGTAAAAATCAGTAAAAATATAAAACAAGGAGCCCTACTTTTAATTTAAGAATATTTTCAACATAGTTAGCGATAATTAACATATAAGTGTGGTAAAAGTATGACACAGCACCAATAATACCTGACTTTGAACCACAGCATTCACAGTTCGATTCCAAAGTCCATCAGCATCTTAGCCCACCACCATCTCACTGTAAGTAACACCTTGCTTAATCTTCCCTACGCCCGAAGTGCCAGCAAAGCTTTTCGGGGGTAGCTTTACGCTTTACAAATGCTGGCATTTTTTTATTTGAACTTCATAGTGGTAACAAATATTTACACGTTTTGTTTTCTTCTATTGTAAACAATATTTTTTTATGTCTTCCATTCAGATGTTTTTAATCATGAGAATGCAATGGACACAGTTTACCGGGTAACAATTTTTAAACTCTACAACATTTGTAGATAATAAGAACCTTATACATGTTACTATGGAAATCGAAACCTTTACAGCTTCACAGTTTGTAACTTTTCCCAGCACGTGCACAAGCAAAACAGTTAAAACCTTAGCATGTGTAAACTGTAAAACGTGACATCTACATAGGCGGAGTCGAAACTTCCTTCCAACGACTACTAAACAACCAAAAACTATATAAACCACACCTATTGTGCAATTAATTTCATTTTCGCAAGCTATTTCTGCGTCGCCAATCTGTGATGAAGGTTTCCTTTTCTAGCATCGGATTCTTGTTTTGCGTCAACAAACATATCCCGCAGTTGTAAGTTGTTTCATTATGGCATAGTAGATAGTTATAATTTGTGCTATTTGTCAATATTTAAACATTTATATCTAGAAAAAAGTGATATTGCATGTTTTTCCCTTTTTCCCTGTAACGTCAGCAGCTTGTTTTCAGAAACAGATAAATAGCAACAAACATTGCTCCTTTTCTGGCTCCTTTCAGCTTATATATCAGCTTATATATTGTGACTTTCAATATTATAATATTGACATTGTAATTCGCTTCAGAGGTGTTGGTGACCTGTCGGCGCAAACCCTAAACATTTACAATCAATGTCTGCACCTTCCAGTTGTAACTGTGTTTTTTCCCCTAAGGATATTATACTGTTAATATGTGTATTATAATATTAACAGTTTTGCTGATCACAGTGGATTTCATGACCCGTCGGCACAAAGAGTAAAGACACATAAGCAACGTCACCAGCTTCTGTTTTTTTTATTCTGTTCCCCCTTTTGATCATATACTGTGAATATATACATTATATTTTTCACAGTCACAATGATCTCAGAGGAGTTTATGACCCATTGCCACGAAGATCAAACTTTTCGACCTGCCTGAAAAAAGAAGCTCGGAAAAAAATTACCACTCGAAAGTATTTCATTATGGTTCTTCTGTTAAATAGATAACTTTCTTTTCCTTTTCTTTTTACTGTAACAATGGTATCAATCGTTATATTGTAATAATTTGTCCTATTGTTACAGAAGAGGAATAGGAGATTTTTCGAAGCCATCTGTAATACAGTTTACAAAACATTAGAACGTACTTGATCAGATATTTTTTTCTGGGAGCATATTTTACGAAATTGCAGAATAAAAAGTATAGCTTTCATACATACTTTGTTACTTTAAATATTTGATGAACCCTACATTTCTGAATGTTATTTTCTAATTTCTATTCGTCTCATTTGCGGTTCCTATTCACCTTCTCCCTAAAGAATACATAGGACCAGTTCTGTATATTATAATAGTACTATCCTATATATTCTTAAGTGAACATGTGATTTATTAGCGGAACAGTGTGCAACCTCTAAGCAATACGACAGGATATTCCTGAATTCTACAAAATACAAATTTGAAAAATAATGCAAACATTTCTATTTAATATGAAGTCACTTGTATTTAACTGTTTTTTACTTGTTCTCCTGACCTCAGATAATGTAGTGCAGGAGTGTTTGTTGTAGCACTTCTATTCTACTTTATCTTAAAGTAACTGATGCCCTCTTACATTATCAAGAATAAGGGGCAACAATTTTACAAACTATAGCAGAAAAAAAGAGGGTATGGTCACGCTTAACTGATATTTTATGAAATTCCATTTCTATTTGTCACCCCTTTCATATATACAGCGTCAGTTTTTGAAGAAAGTTTATTTGTATTTGCTAAATAAAAACTGTTTCAAACCTAGACTAAACTTTTTGCTGCGTAACCACACCTCCCCATCAGAAAAGTAAACACCACATTATAAGTAAATAGTGCTTCTGGGAAGTATCCTACCCGCAAACTTCATAAAAAAACACAGCAAGACACTGTCATTTTTCCACCGTGATTTGTACACCACACAGCAATTATATAAACGGCCCTTAAAACATATAAAAACTAGTTTTACCTTTATAATCCCTGTCCACCAACTTATGACCACTGTACAGAGCTCATAGTGTTCCTAACCTCCCCTCTACTACTTTCTTTTCCCATACTTCTTTGGAAGTGCGTCACAATATCACTGACAACAGTGAACCGTTCCCACCCAATAAGGAGCAAACTTGTGCCCGGAACACTTTAGCTTATAAAATGTCCATGTTGTTCCGCAGACGAGGAAGGAATGACTGCCAAGACTTCTACTTTTAATGTTTCACAGCCAATGAACATTAAGCTTCATAAGGTCCTGCTTGGAACATGTTACCCAATGAAATGTCCCTAATACTCCGCGAAGAGGGATGGAATCGCTGACAAAACTTCTACTTTCAACAGTTTACAGCCAATCAACATTAAGCTTGGGAAAGTCCTCTTTGGAGCACGTCAGCATATCAGATGTCCCTCCTACTCCGCAGAGCGGAAGTGAATGGCTGGCAACACTTCTACTTTCAATAGTTCGCAACAAACCAACATAAAGCTCAGGAAAGTCCTCCTTACAATATGTAAGCCAATTAGATGTCCTTGCTACTCTCCGGAGTAGAAGTGAATTGCAGAAAACACTTCTACTTTCAATAGTTCGCACCCAATTAACATTAATCTTGTTGTTGGAACACCTTAGCCAATTAAATGTTAAATTTGTTCCACACACACATACAGAACACACCGTCCTACACATTAATACATTTCCTGTAACAAAGTGACTGTATCCGTAACAAAAGTGAACACTGACTAATAAATAAACATTATTCCACATTATATTAAAGAAAATCCTCAATATGCAGCATTGTTGTTTCCCCAATATAATTTCCACAGCCTATTGCACCCCCCTCACAACATGAGTGAAGCCCCAGGACTGTGGGGGCTCCAGCCAATCCCCGCTATTATTTTCATTGTATTTTCCACTGACTTCTTCTACAACTAACGGTTCCTATGGAAAAGAATTTAAACTCCAGCACAGTAACTCTTTCAATTACCAACTTTGTGTGGTGAACTTCTAACCTTTGTGCTCACTTAACTGTTCCATGAACTGTTACTATGGTAACAGGCCGTAAACAGAAAGGAAAGCAAAGTAAGACAGAACTCTGTGTAGCAGATTTACAAGCTTTTTTACACTTTTGCGTGACATTTCCCATCTTAAAAATGATGCAACAGTAACGCAATGAACTTGTAAATCGAGCCCTATTCACATTACGAGCAAAAGAAGTACACACCTCTTTCAATTCTTTATCGATCACAATTAGACGGTGTTGCTTCACGATTCACAATGCACTTCAATACATACTTCGTGCCTATTTAAATGGGAGACAGGATTGTCGACACTACAAAACTTAGAGGCATATTTACAAACTAACCCTGGGCGAAGCACTATGCTACGATCGCGGAGTTTGCGAAGTTTTCGCAACTTCGCACTACGCGAGCTGCACGTAGCACAGTGCGAACATGCGTAGTGCAGCGTAGCGTAGTGCAGCGGTCATTTTTTGCTTGTTCGCGGTCCTGAACGTCATGTTCGCGACCGCGAGCTAGCAAAATGACATCCCGGCGAGATTCTCAACGCGAGGAGGTCAGGTTTCTCATTGTGAGTGGTTGGGCATGCTCGCAACCGCTCTCAATGAGAAACTACCTGTTCGCGTTGTGAGAAAGCTGCCGCTCGAGTAATAATCTACTCGAGCAGCAGAAAACTACAGCTCGCACTGTGCAAGATGCCGTTTTCAATGCTTGCACAGTGCCGGATGCTTGTCCGCACTGTGCAATCATTGAAAACGCATCTTGCACAGTGCGAACATGCTACTAGGCAGCTCGCGTAGTGCTACGTGAAGTTTGCGTAGTGCGAAGTGCACTTCGCGTAGCTTCGCGTAGCGCTACTTCGCGAACTACGCCCACCCTAATTACAAACACGGCGTTAAAATTGTCGTCGCTTTAACGGCAGCAAACTACAACAAAAACAACATTGCTGTTTGGGATGCAAGAGTGAGAGCCACCTCCCGGGGCTATAAAATAAATGGTGCCTTCCCCCGGCACACTGCTGTTTGCTATGAGAAGGCGGGAGTCTCGCGGCCCCGCCCTCCCATCGAAACTTGGTTTGGATTTTAAAAGAAAGAGCAGGGAAATCTGTTATCTCTTTCAAAATCCAAACTAGATTGCTTTTCCACATGCTTGTTAGCAACTCATCATGTGGAAAATCAATGCCGGCTCCCAAAGGACGTGGGGAGCCAGCGGGACCGTGGGGGCATTTTGGTTCCCCCCACGGTCCCCAACATTTTTTTTTATAACCCGGGGATGGGGTCCCCGGGGATATTAGAAATTACTTATAGGGGCTATTTTTTACGGTAAAATTAGAAGTCACACACCCAGCACAGCGCTCAGTGTGGCCCCCTGGTATGCACGCGCTGGATGCACGACTCATAATCTGTAGGGTGTACGACTCCAGCATATTTTGTGCACTACTTCTACACATTTGGGAGCCGGCATTGCTTTTCAGCATGGGGAGCTACTAACATGCAGCTCCCCATGTGGAAAATCAATCTGGTTTAGAATTTGAAAGAGAGAACATATTTCCTTGCTATGGGAGGGCAGGATGGGCACCCCGGGACACTGGAGGAGCCGGCCCTCCCACAATACATAAAGCCCCAGGGAGGGGTGGTTCCTGGGGCTTTGAGGACCTTAGAGCCCCCCAACCATTTTTTTTTTGTAGCCCAGGGGGGTGATGATCACCAGGGCTGGGGGGCCCCTCTGGGCCACCCATAACATTTAATAATTTTGCCCCTGGGATTTGGCCCCCCGGGGGCTAATTATGAAAAAATCTCCATTTATTTATTTATTATGGCAGAGTCCGCGCACCCTACCTCACTTGCCGTTTAAAAAATAAAATAAAAATTGTTGGCCCTGGGGGTCCTTATGGGACCCCCTAAGCAGGTCTAGAGGGTCAAAGTATTTCTACCGTGCCCACTTTCTACATTTTGCACACTTGTTTCACTGACTTCGTCAGCCTCGCTTCTACCGAGATACAAAATGGCTGACACCAGTTCCTGGTTTTGAATGATGACAACCACTTAACAACCAATTAGCATTCTGTGTGTGATCGGAAGGGTGTGCTTATGATACACTCACGGTGCGCTCATAGTCCGCAGATCCACCGCGCCCATAGATGTATATATGCTTTAAACTGTCATTTTCTCAGGAACTACTGAACAGATTGACACCATTTAAGCAAAAGGCACTAGTCTGACCTGAGAACTACATCTCTGCCAAATTTGGCATAATTCCGCTCAGCAGTTCGGGCTGTAGCTGTGGCTAAAGGTCCTATGGGAAATTGCATGGGGAAAACATGTTTTGGGACCCCCCTTTTTTCTCAGCCCCCGCTTCACGAATCAACCCAAGACTTCAAGGATAGAAGCGGACTGGAGTGGCCCACCAGTTTTGCAAATGTCACGAAGATTCGTCACCCAGCACCGAAGCTCTTCTAAATAGAATGTTGCAGATTTCCTATGGAACATAGGTCCTAACTATAACTACCTACTGGCGATGGCAGTAAGTATTAATATATCCATATATCTATATATCTATCAATATATATCTATCTATCTATATATATATATTTATATATATATATATAATTATATATATATATTACCTACTGGCGGTCGCCAGTAGGTAGTTGTAGTTAGGACCTAGTTTCCATAGGAAATCCGCAACATTCTATTGGGAATAACTTTGGTGCCGGTTGTTGAATCTTCGCAAATTTCTCAAAGAAGATGGCCCGCTACACTCCGCTCCTTCCCTGAAAGTCTTGGGAAGATTCGTCAAGTGGGGGCCAAGAAAAAAGGGGGGTCCCAAAACGTGTTTTCCCCATGTTAATTTCCATAGGACGATTAGACACGGCTACAGCCCGAATGGCTTAACGGAATTACAAGAAATTTGGCAAAATGGTAGAGTCTGATTCGCAGAGCGCCCTTTTGCTTAAATGGTGTAAATCCCTCCAGTAGTTGTTGAGAAAATCAAATGTGAAAAAATGTATATATCTGGGCAGATACTAACCACACATCTCATCGTGAGATCTGATTGGCTGTCAGCACTTCATCCAAGAAGTGTTGGCAGCCATCTTGGGACCAATATACATGATAGCACCTCATTAAAAAGCATTGCAGTTAATAGAAGGTTTTAGGACTTTAGTTACATCATTTGTTTATGGTACCATACTCATTTTAGGAATTGTAGTGTGTTCTAAGGTGATATTACCATGTGAAAAAGCCTTCTGCTGGGATATCATGAATCATGTTTGAAAGAAAACTATTATCTCATGCTTTTCCCACAGTGGTTTGGAAGGGGATCTATAAGCTAAACTGAAAGCATATTTTCTGTAAATTCACATTATCTTTCTCAGTCATTTTAGAATGAAGTCTGACATTCTCAGTAAAACATGTACATCCAACAAGGACAGAGACTGTCATTTGATTCCTTTGTGTTCTACTGCAGCTTCCCAGAGTGTTCTAAAGAACAACTAGAGCGCTAACAGTCTTACTGATGACAAAAGTATGGCACACCTGAAGTCATCTTGATTGGAATGAAGTGGTAACACTTAAAACATTTAATTTGCAAAGGAACAAAATGAGGGGGTTCATTTTGCCATAGAAATTATAATTAGTGCTGAATAAAGAAAAATTAGGGCACATTTTTGACTTCTCAAATCCTCTTCTATTTCATTAAAAAAATTCTGACATGCAGACTGAAACATGCACTTTGAATACCAGCAGCAGACTTCCCTGGTGAGCAGTAGCTTTACTACAGTGATCTAATGAGCAACTAGAGTGCTAACATTCAGAATTTATGGCAAATGTGTGACACATCTGAATGCCTTCTTGATGGAACCAAAGTAAACAAGCATTGAAAATGCAATAGATCTCGCCCACATTTAAGGTAAAGCCATTCTGTTTGTAATGAGGTGGCTTTTTAGCTTTGCTTTTATTAGTGTTTTTCAAACGTTCATGTAAATAACATGCATATGTATGCATATATGTATATGTATGCATGCATTTATATTTGTATGTATATAGATATGCAGATTATATATGTTTATATATGTATGTATATATATATATATATACACATACATATATATAAATGCATATGCATATATATGCATATATGTATGTGTATATGTGTGCGTGTAGAGAGAGGTAGAGAGGTAGAGGTGTAGAGGTAGAGAGGTAGAGGTAGAGAGGTAGAGGAAGAGACTAGTAGAGAGAGAAGTAGAGAGAAGTAGAGAGAGGTAGAGAGTAGAGAGTGAGTAATAGAAAGTAGAGAGTGCGTAGTAGAGAGTAGTAGAGAGCAGTAGAGAGAGTAGCAGAGAGTGAGTAGTAGAGAGTAGTAGAGTGGATAGTAGAGTGAGTAGTAGAGAGTAGTAGAGAGTGAGTAGTAGAGAGTGAGTAGTATCGAGTAAGTAGTAGATTGAGTAGTAGAGAGCAGTAGAGCCTGAGTAGTAGAGAGTAGTAAATAGTGAGTAGTAGGGAGTAGTAGAGAGTGAGTAGTAGAGAGTGAGTAGTAGAGAGTGAGTAGTAAAGAGGGAGTAGTAGAGAGTGAGTAGCAGAGAGAGAGAGAATAGTAGAGAGTAGTAGAGCGTGAGTAGTAGAGTGAGTAGTAGAGAGTAGTATAGAGTGAGTATTAGAGAGTAGTAGAGAGTGAGTAGTAGAGAGTAGTATAGGGAGAGTACTAGAGAGTGAGTAGTAGAGAGTGAGAAGTATAGAGTGAGTAGTAGAGAGTAGTAGAGAGTGAGTAGTAAAGAGTGAGTAGTAGAGAGAGTAGTAGAGAGTTAGTAGTAGAGAGTAGTAGAGAGTGAGTAGTAGAGAGTAGTAGATAGTGAGTAGTAGGGAGTGAATAGTAGAGAAAGAGTAGTAGAGAGTAGTAGAGTAGTAGAGAATGAGCAGTAGAGAATGAGTATTAGAGAGTAGTGGAGTAGTAGAGAGTGAGTAGTAGAGAGTAGTGGAGAATATTCCAAAGTTTGGCACAGCACCACTTAGACAACAAGTCCAATCAAATAATATCACTTAGAGTCCTTATTGAAGCGCTGAATCTTGGTGTATATTCAAATGCTTTTATTTTCCTTAAGTTTATGTTCCACAGCCAGCCGGCGCGTTTCGTTCTGTACAACAGAACTTCTTCAGGGCGTTCTTATTTCCTTCAAGTTATGTCGGTATCCTGTTGTCATATAACTAGATATTTCTTCCAAATGTTAGACGAGTCGTAAGTACATTCTTATTCAAAGTGACTAGGTATCAATTTTACCCACACAATTCGGGCAGACTTGAGTAATTTATAGCATCCTCAAAGTCAGTCTTTCAAAAATTCCAAAGTATAGGACATGATAATCCAAATCCAAATGTTTCTCAAGAAAAGTGATTTTCAATCGTTCAGAATATCGGCGTTTGGGCAGATATGACCCACGGACACGGTTTATGATTTTTCTTGAGAAACATTTGGATTTGGATTATCATGTCCTATACTTTGGAATTTTTGAAAGACTGACTTTGAGGATGCTATAAATTACTCAAGTCCATGGATGCTGCTGGGAACGCCCCCAGCAACACCCATTGCACGCCGCTTTAATGCAGGACACTTTCATCAGTGATGTCAATTGAGATGTCATCAGTGATGTCATCAGTGATGTCACTGACCATGTCATGAATGATGTAATATGTGACATCATCAGCAATGGATTGAGGGCGCGCGAGTTATAGTGAGTACAACTAACTATAATGGGGGAATTTCAATGGTTTTGTATGAGTAAAATGTCCAGCAAATGCATTTCCGCGTCTAGCCTTCTTCAGTGCAAGTCAACTTGGCAACAGACATTGCGCAGGTTTAAATACATTTTAAGACGTTTTCATTGGAGAGGCATACTCATAGCCAGTGATGAGGGACAAACACAGTTCAAGGTCAAATACCTCTCTTCCTGGCTGCCATATGTGCGTGTGTTACGTTCTTCACAGCCTGATGGAAAGCATTTCGTTTTTGTAATTCAAAGTTCTTAATGCTTGCTTTGATGAAAAATGCAATGCATTTCCACACTGCATGGCTTATCTGGCCCCTCAAAAATAATCCGCCCATAGTACCTCCAATTGTCAGTGCCATGATGTTATATTTCAGTCCCCCGCCTGCCAGGATCTCAAATGTTGCACCATCCTACAGGATTCCGTATGTATTACTTCTGTCTTCCAATTAAATAATTGTCAGCTGCGCTGGTTGAATGCTTATTCATTTTTTTACATTTCAGAATGCCTGCCTCCATGACGCATTTCAGCCTACCAGAGGCCTTGATCACATGACGCCTTGGGAGTAACAAAGTGCAAAGTAACCTGTTACACGATTGTTTGCATGACAAAGAGTTTTGTAGACATAGACAAAATACATGTTAGTTGAAGAATCTCTTTAAAACCGACATGGCAATAAAATTCGAAACACAACCGGCAACATCATAAATAGCTTTAAATACTTTAAGAATATAAAAACACATTGTACTTGTAGTTATTCCTTATTAAAAAAATGAGCTAAATAAAAAGGAGAATTAATTAATTCATCCCCTGCATGTGCAAGATATACGTAGTTGTGCAAGCTGAGCAAAATGAGAAAATATATATATAGGTGATTCCACCAGGTGCTCAGAGATGAGGCCACACTCCGCTTGCAGGTGAGTTACAAACACTTTATTCCAAAACATGTAGCTTCCCATCCCGATCGTTCAATCCCTTTGGCCTTATGCATTTCAAAGCATTTGCGCTTCCCATCAGAGGCCTGTGGCAGGAAACATTTCAGTGCAGCCCACATCTCCCCCGCCTGTTCTACACGTTTGATTGGCTTCCGATATGCCTTCATTTTAGAGTTAGTTTTTAGATGCATGCTGGGATATGTGGTGAATTTTTTGCATTGTTTTTAACCCTCCAGTGGGTTTGTTTGCTGCTTACAAAGTTCAAAGTTTGGGACAATTTTCTACAGACCTCCAGTGGGCTCCGGATGAAACTATGTAACTTTAAATTTCTTTACCTGCTGCATCCAAAGAGGATCTTGGCCTCACTTGCTGTCCTTGGAATAATCTTCAGGAGGTGACGTGATAATGTGTTTCCACCAGGTGCTCAGAGATGAGGCCGCACTATATATATATATATATATATATATATATATATATATATATATATATATATATATATATATATATATATATATATATATATATATATTCACTGAAAAAACCATAGGTTATAGACCATATATAGTTAGGAATTAGCATTTACAAAACCATGAAAATTCACTGAAAAAAACCATAGGTTATACACCATATATAGTTAGGAATTAGCATTTAAAAAACCTTATTTTACTCACACAAAACCAATGAAATTCCATATATAGTTAGTTGTACTAACTATATATCGCGCACCCGCAATCCACTGCTGATCATGTCACATATTACATCATTCATGACATGGTCAGTGACATCACTGATGACATCACTGATGACATCTCAAATGACATCACTGATGACATCACTGATGACATCTCAAATGACATCACTGATGACATCTCAAATGACATCACTGATGACATCTCATTTGACATCAATGGTCACATCACTGATGATATCATTCATGTGACAATACAATGCATCTCCTCACACTTTAATATAACCTCTGTTACACCCAGTGTTAAATACAGAATATATTTTTTAAAACAATTGACACACCAATACTAGTTACTACATACGCACTCACTGATTCCTACGTCTACACACACATTCACTCATTCACCCATACAATCATTCATACATACAATCACTCATCTTTACAACACTATCATATGCACTCATACACCCTATACAGACACTCACACTCTGCCACTCATCCTTGGAGTTACTCACACACCTAGTCAGTCCTGTAAAGAATCAATCACACTTCCATTTTCTAATCTATACAGTTAAACATAGAGTACCTTACATTTTCAAACATATTCTAACACATACTTACTCTCTTATAAATCATTGATACAAGAACACATTGATCTGCACAGAGTCACACATCTCCCAGCTAGCCACACACACACTCAGTCTCCCATACAAATAGTCAGTCCTGTAAAGAATCAATCACACTTCCATTTTCTAATCTATACAGTTAAACATAGAGTACCTTACATTTTCAAACATATTCTAACACATACTTACTCTCTTATAAATCATTGATACAAGAACACATTGATCTGCACAGAGTCACACATCTCCCAGCTAGCCACACACACACTCAGTCTCCCATACAAATACTTGGACAATCAATCAATAACTCATATAGTTACTCATATAGCTACTGATCAACACATGCAGCAGTTTACAGAATACCAGACATAATGATGCACAAATTAAGACAGTTTAGTCACTAACCTATGCATTCAGTGAGACACATTTAATCATTCACTCATACAGTCAGTCACGCACCTACTAAAACCTTCATTCAGACACTTATACATCCACTCATTCAGTTGTGATGTGATGTCATCAGTGATGTCATTTGAGATGTCATCAGTGATGTCATCAGTGATGTCATTTGAGATGTCATCAGTGATGTCATCAGTGATGTCACTGACCATGTCATGAATGATGTAATATGTGACATGATCAGCAGTGGATTGCGGGTGCGCGATATATAGTTAGTACAACTAACTATATATGGAATTTCATTGGTTTTGTGTGAGTAAAATAAGGTTTTTTAAATGCTAATTCCTAACTATATATGGTGTATAACCTATGGTTTTTTTCAGTGAATTTTCATGGTTTTGTAAATGCTAATTCCTAACTATATATGGTCTATAACCTATGGTTTTTTCAGTGAATTTCATTGGTTTTTTAAAAGCTAATATCTATAGCTGTAAAATGTATTCTTCTTTAAATCCAAAAATATATTTTATATGTTTATTAATAATTTTTTTTAAATATTTTTTTTTGTTTCGCTCCCGGTCCGCGAACCGGAAAGCTTCCCGTTAGCTCAAATTAATGCCGCGACCCGGTCCGCGAACCGGTAAGAAATCAACATCGTGACGGTATCGCGTTGCCGCGTAATGCGTCTTATGACGTACCGCGTTAGCGCACCCGGAAGTGCCCCGGGGCGCGGACCGAGGCGCGAAACGCAGCTCCCCGGAAGCGATCCGCGTCGCGTCGCGAAAGCGCGACGTATCGCGTTGCCGCGTAATGCGTCTTGTGACGTACCGCGTTAGCGCACCCGGAAGTGCCCCGGGGCGCGGACCGAGGCGCGAAGCGCAGCGACCCGGAAGCTAACCGGGGCGCGTTCCGGGGCGCGTTCCGCAGCGCGTAACATGAGCGTGAGAGGTCATGTGACTTGTTAATAAAACTTTTCATTGGTTCATTTCACTTTTGGTTTCATAATGATGTAAGGCTAGGTCAGGTGACCTAAAAATAACACTTTTCATTGGTTTAGAACTATTTTTTTTCCCAAATGATGAAAGCCCCCACCTTTTTTCTCACTCTGACTTTCAACTTTGAGAAAGGAAGACCTGATCATTTGCTCTGATTAAAAAATGGCTTCAATAGTAGCTTCAGCTTCTGCACCCCCACCACCACCACCACCATCTCCTCATAGGAAGAGAGGACCATCTGCACAGTTTATTGGAGACACAGAGGAGGAAGAGGAAGAACAAGACGGAGAGGAAGAAGAGGGACCACGATTTGTCAAAGAGTTACCCCGGGTATCTCATCGCAAAGTTAGCTTTATCTGGCAATTTTTTTCCATTCCACCAGGAGAGAAAAAAGTCAATGCACGCTATGCTACGTGCCTTATCTGCCAAGAAAAGTTATCCCGGGGCACTAATAAAAAATACAGTTATGGAAATTACACGATGCACCGACATATGCAGAGGTGGCATCCAATCAACTATAGTCGTGCAGAGGTGCGTGAACTACAACAGAACCCCCCAACTTCGGTGACAAGAACATCACCTGATATGTCTCTCACATTTGGAGAGGCCAACGAAACAACGCCAAATATCTCAAAAAATTTTGTCCATATGAAGGTGACATGCTTATATTGTGGCACTTTAATTTCATGCGCAAACATGAGTCTGAAATTAATTAATTTGGCTTTCGAGAAACACCGATGCTCCAAACGCAGCAAGTTTTAAATTTTTTTTTTGCTCCTGTTGAGCCTTTTTCAATGCCTCTTTCTGTTCCTTCCCTTTGAAAAAAACCAAAAAAAACAAATAAGTGTTCAAAAAATACAAAAAAAACAAATAATGTTCAAAAAAGACAAAAAAAATATAAAACAACAAAAATATTAAAAAAAAAAGTTCTTTTTAGAACTACCTCCCCGTTATTAAAAATTAGCTAGAATGTTTAGCACTCTGGCAAGCTCTATTTCTTTTGGTTCGCTTCCCGGTTAGCTTCCCGGTACGCGAACCGGGAGCTAACCCGAAATTGTTTTTTTTTAAAAAAATAGAGTAAGTAAGGCCCTTTTAAAACCTCCACATTAAACCTAGGGGGTCATGGAGGATCTAGTATGCCCCCTTATGGTTATTTCCCCCTTTGTTTTGTCCTCCTCTTGTCTCTCAATCCTACCGAGAGACAAGATGGCGGCCGCTCCGGACTGTTTAGAATGTTGACAGACACCGGAGGGCCAATCAGCTTCGCTTCGTGAAGTTCCGTTACGCGTAAGGTCCGCGAAACGGGGCGCTGCCCGGTCCGCTGTTACAGATATATATCTTTTTTTAAACGTTAATTTCTCAAAATCCACTGGAGCACATATATTGAGACCTACAAAAGGCACATCGGGCTACCAGTCCCTACAATTTTGCCAAGTTTCGTGCAAATCCATTCAGCCGTTCGGGCTAAAAGTGAGGCTAACCGCCCTATGGAAAACTCAATGTTAAAAACACGTTTTGGGACCCCCCTTTTTTCTCGGCCCCCCCTGGACCAACTCCCCCCAAATTTCCAGGGGCTGCTCAGAAACAAAATGTTCCATTTTGCTGAAAATTTCAGCCAATTCCGTCCACAAACGCCAAAGTTATTAGACATAGAATTTTCAAAAAACCCATAGAGAAAAAATCCTAACTATATATACCTACTGGCGACCGCCAGTAGGTAATATATATATATATATATATATATACGATCTCTCGAAGTACTTTCTACTAGGCATTAAAGGAGCTATTCTGATTTGTAGTGTTTATAAGGGTTTCAGAATCACAGGTCAAGAACAGCCTAAGCCAGGATGTTGAATACTACCGCACGTGGTTCGTGGCATGAACAGTCAGTTCTTCGGGGCTAAAACATGATTTATCATGTTCTATGATCAATAAATACTATGAAAAATAATCAGCAACCTTTAACTTCTATCCACTCAAAATTACATATTAGTATCACATCTAACTTACATTAAATATATTGCACCAATTAAATCTAATTTATATACATTATCAGTAAATGCACACTCATAATACTTTACAATACCATTATAGTGCTTTACAGGATGTCCTTAAGTACAATATATATTTAGTATTTTTTAATATTTGAAACATCATTTCATAGTTTTATGTTAATTAGTGAGTTTCAATCCCTTCATATTCACAACAAAGTCCTGTGTGCCCATCTGTTTCAGTCCAATCCTAGAAGTTCAAAATATTCAAATATCTATAAACATATGCATTGGAAAAAAAGTTATGCTTATACATTTATTACCACACTATGGGAGAAAAACTCAAAATATGTGCTTACATCCTAGGCTCAATAGATAGATAATTCCCCAACATCTGCCTTAGATTGAACTACACTAGATAAACTCGTTGATCATTACTCATTCCACATTCCAATCACTTCCAATCAAATATTACACTTTCTCTCACCTTGTTCTTTGACGTTAATCTTTCCACATTAGCATGTTAACTGTATCGATGACTACATTGGATTCCATTCTATATCTTTCTAAAATGCCAGAATAACTCATTGATTCGTACAGAACAAGAATTACACACATCTGATCAAAATCACAATCTGCAGAATTGATGCAAAGCCACATACTGTCTAAATCTGTCTGACAATGCCTCCTTTTCACATCACTATGACTGTTAATCAATAACATCTTACCTGATAAAATGTACCACATGAAATAGCTTGCAGCACCATGCTCTCAGCATGGCTAATCCTGTTCTGCTTGCTCTGCGTAGTGGCGCTAGCTGTGCTGTACCCCCAGGGCTCCATGGAAGCGAGTGCCAGCAGTTACACTGAAACTCCTGAATATAGTTCTACACTACAGCTGTGGCACGAACTCAGCAACAGCAGCTGTGCACACTCTTACTGTGATATGGGGATAGCGATGAGACAAAGAGTGCAGATGGATCAGGTAGCCTCATGCAGAACCTTGGTTTGGGGGTGGTACGCATCTTTCACAGGCACCAACAGCACCATCCACATCATCAGCACCAACACCACCACCACCACCGTAGAAAGAGCAGAACCTGAATCTACACCATCACCCTCACTATCACACATCTCTGCTGAGTCAGGGGGGGGGGGCAGATGTCTGAGCACCATGCACCCCATGATATGCTACCTTCCTTGTCCTGCAGTCGCAGGCACAGCAGCAACACACACCCGGAGGAGGAAGAAGGCTCCCCCTACCACATGGTGAGCCATTTAAACTCATATGTATTATGCCATCAGTGGCAAACTCTGTTTGCTCCACTAACAAAGCTGCGCTCTACTTCCTCAAGCCTTGCTCTGATTGTGGACTTTATGTGTAGCTGGGCCTCTCCATCTAGGTCTACTAATGAAAGATCTAAGAGATTCTCACAATGCAAGAGCTGTTTCTCTTGAAGCTAGGAAGAGTTACCCTCAAGGGTGTATGGCGGGCCCGTATTCCACTGCTTACGGTATAAAGTGGAGTAGAACTCTGCGAGTTCCACCCACCCCTACTCAAAACCTGATATGGATTCCTCACACCGTCCAAATCGAAGTGGCACTTAAGATAGGCTATAAATGTTCATAGGATAGAAAGCATGCTATTTAAAAAGTAAGATTTGAATTGTATGCTTTACAGGTCCTGGCAGTGGAAAACCTCCAAAGTAATTTGTCATTGTGGAAAGGCTGGTTCTCCCATAGTGAAGCTCTGTTTTTCATTAAAACACCTAACAATGTTTAACTGCAGTTTGACATTAGCTAGCAAAACAATTAAAGGACTCATATTAACTGCAATTTTCAATCCATCTTAATGGTCCAGTCGGATTTTATATAACTATTTTGAAAATTACACTTTTTAAGAAAGTTGCCTTATTCCTGACTGACCCACTACTTGATTAGGTGTTAAATGGTTCCCAAAGCTGAGACAAAGGGAAAGGGATTGTCCTTCCCCTGACAGGAGGTCCATCTGTGCTGTGCCCAAAAACGTAATTAACTTCAAAGGATGTCTACCCTACCAGCGGAAGATGTGGTGAGGCAAACTCTAAGGGCTGGACCTGCTCTCTCTTGTACGTATGACTGGGAAATGGACTTCATGGGTCAGTTGTCTGACCTCCTGTTAAACTACAGGGACACAAAAACTTCAAGAAGCCCACTTTCCTGAAGAACCAAGTTGATTAGCTCTAATTGGACCTGCCCTGGGCTCCGCTGGTTTCATCTACTAGAGAAAGCCTGACCTCTAAGCAGTGTCCCTAAGGTATTTGGGCCCTCAGATAAGTGTCAGTGTGTGGTCCTCCTTCCTAACTCTAAAACCTGTGACTTAGGAACTTTTTCAAGGATTTTTCCCTTAGCACGGACAGAAGACTGGTACCAACCTGCAAAGCCAATCCATTGAGTGTGTATTGCTGATGGGTCTGACTTCACCACAGCTCCCACTTTGTTCTTCTCTGCAGCAGGAAATCTGCTTCAGCAGGCCGAAGTAGAGAAGCACCCGATGACGTCTATCCCTCCCCAGCTACAGCCTGCAACCTTGCCCCTTTGAAGGGATCTGTCTTTGAGAAAATAGATTAAGTCCAAAGGTAGACACTTCACAGTGTCAGATGCCGAGCAGCATCCAACTGAAATTGCCTAATTCCTAAGTGCAAAGTATGGTCTTTTCTCACTCTTTTTTCTTGCCTTCGTTGACATCTTGAACAGGACCTTGTCCTTTGGAAATGTATTGCTTGAAACCTCAACTTTTGATCCAACCTCCAAACTTGCTCTACTAATGACGCTGCTCTCATAACATTTCTGAGTCTGAAGGTAGGTCTTGACTGGCACCTGCCTGGGCCGTGCATCTGACCAGCACTTCATTGTGGTCTGCCTTAAAATTTCATTTTGTCCCAGTCTAACATCCCCAGTTTGTCACAGTTGCCGCTTAGTACTTTTTGCGGCTAAAATTTTATTCAAACTTTAAAAATTGATATCTCTGGTTACCCTTATTTTACTTTTATCATTTTGGTGCCATCTTGTTCATTAAAGTATTACCCATTTTTAAAAATCATTGAGGGATTTGTATTGTGGTTTTGTCTTTGAACTGTTTAACTGTTTTGATACTTCTGAATGCTTTAGACATTTTCTTCAGTTAAGTGTGCCTGCTCTATGGTTAAGCTAACAGCGTTTTGCTTAGGTTTAATTTACCAAAACATTTACTGGACCGAACACAAATAATGGCATTATTACTTGTGGTGGATTACCATCCACCCCAAATTATAATCCACTTTCTCAAACCTTTAATTTCAAATTTACTATTTCACAGAATAGTGTAATGAAGAAACAAATAGTCTCCTCAGTAAACAGTGGCCATAAACATAACAAAGCAGATGTGCAGCTGCCTTGGACAAACAAAAAAAAGCAAAGCAATAATGTATAATGACATCATATGGGCAGAATCCAGTTTTTTACCACTTCACTATTTTACTGCCACTTGTCCTGGTTTCCAGTCACATCAAGACCAGTTTAGACTTACATTTCAAATGAACTATGAAATGGGTTAGGTTAATGTTATTTTTGTTATGTTATCTTCTACTCACCCAGGTTGGCATCTTGACATTAAAGCTGGGGCTGTGGTCCAAGCCATGGCTGAGGATTGGTGAAGAGTCACTTGTTCAATTTTTTGTGGATTTCAAGAACTAAATAGGTGGCTCTGGAAAACAGGGGAAGGTTATTTCAGGCTTTAAGAGAAAGGTAGGAGAGTGCAGGACCACCAGAACTGGTTCTGTGCATGCAGGTGGTGCAAGTATGAGTTCAGCTGAGTGAGGGTGTCTGGTAGGTTGATCGAAGTTTTTTTTTATTATAACTTTATTTATTTTGCAGTTAGTAAAAACAGACATCAATAAACGAACACTTCATCCGAATAGTAGTATAATTGATATACATAATAAATACTCATTGATTAACATAAATTCATAATCTATATTTAGATATTTTATAGATAAGAGCAAGTATAACCCTAATTCCCAACCCATATTTTATAACATTTTCTTAAAGTTCCTACTCTTTGGGAATATAGCTTCTCCTTCGCCTCATTTCGGGACATCTTAAGTAACCACAGCGAAAATGTTGGGGAATCGGCCTCTTTCCATCCTTGCAAGATCAGTGATCTAGCAACAAGTGATGCAATGAAAATATTCTGTTGCCGTCGCCTTGGTAAACCCGATATATTGGTCATTCCGAGAGTAACAGGCACCAAATTGATATCAAGCTTGTTGCTAAGCCACTGATATATTTGGTTCCAAGATTTATTTAAAGCTGGACCTGCAAAGCAAATATGGGACCAGTCCCCAATAAGATGGTTACATCTGAAACATGCTCCCGAAATAGATGGGCACATTTTGGAGAGTCGCAATGAGTAAAATAGAGATGTCATTTAGAAAAAAAAGCCATGCGTTTACAATTGGTGCCCTGTATGGCTTTATGCGTCCAGGTGTTATATGATCACCATGTTTGGATATCTAGCCTGGACCCAGTAGAATTTTGGATCTTATGTAAAGCTTGCGGCACAGTTTTAGCCTGGACCTGCCCAAGTAAGGCTTTATACCAATTACCGATCCCTCGGCTCTCTTTCACATAATACTTGAAACTAATCACATTTGCTTGGGGATCTTGGGAAACTTGTAAACTGCTTAGAAAATTCCGAAACTGAAAAAAGAAAAATATTAGTGAAGATGGAAGTCCGGGATTCAACTGCTTTATTTGATTCCAGGATTTCATTTGCTTTCCTAGAAGAAAATCTCTGAAGCGAAGAACTCCAAATATTTCCCAAGTGGTTATACTTTTTTGACTTATTTGAAGACTTATCTCCCTACTATGGGAAAATAACATTTCTGGATGGAAAGCAATAAACTGATATCCCTGCTTCAATTGAGGAAACCTGTCAGCAATATAAATAGAAGGAACAAGGTGGAAGCCGGATTCCAAAAACATTTGCTTCAAATAATAATTGCTGCCCAGATTGTGTCTAGTAAGAGCTGTTGATAGAAGTTAATACAGTTGTTGAGGTATGGTAGGATTAGTTTTGTAAGGCTTTGTACATGAGGAGTTTGAAGAGTATCCATTTGTAGTTTCAGGGCCATTGGAGCTCTTTGAGGTGATGTAAGTGCGTAGTGGGCGGTTGAGGGTTTTCTGATCAGTTGAGCATTCATTCCAGCATAAAGTGTGTTGCTGTAGTCCAGCTTGCTGGTGATGAGGGCTTTGATGGGGAATCATTTGAAGATCTTCTTGAGCATCTTGAGTATGTGGAAGCAGGAAACGTAGACTGAGTCATCATCATCATCATCATAGAAAGCTTTATTTCAGTCATAAGACCATAAAAAGTGCAAGTGAGATACAGCTTATATGAATAAGATCAAATCTAAAAATAGATATTGGTAGCATAAAGACTGAGTTAACATGACATGTCATGGTGATGTGGCTGTCGATTACTATTACAAGTTTCTTTGCGTGGGTTTCTAGGTGGGGTGGGTCCGTGTTTGGCCGGCCACCATTTAGAGTCCCAAAGCGTGGTGTCTTTGCCAAAAATTACTACTTCCAATGTGTCTTTGATGAGCTTGCTGAGCTTGAGGCAGCTGGCTTTCATCCATCTGGTGACTTGGGTCATACAAGCAGAGGAATTTGTTTGGATGATTGTTCTTGTGGGGGAGAGACAGTATGAGTAGAGTGTCATCAGTGTGGGACATGATGTTGACTTTTTGGGCACGGATGATGCTGGCGAGTGGGGTCACATGTGTGTTGAGCAGGGTTGACCTGACGGAGGATTCTTGTGAAAATCTGCAGATGAGGTTGTAGACATATGAGACGAAAGGGGGCAACCACGACTGACTCTGTATGGCCTGCAAGAAAGAAGGAAATCCAGCAGGGTGGAAATTGGAAGACGGTGTTGAAGATTACTGAAAGCTCCGGTACGATCAGGGCTGCTGTGTCACCCCGTCCTTGATCATCTGGATTTTGGTGGTGGTGATAATGAGGGTGGTCTCTGTTCCATGGTTGGGCATGAATCCAGATTGAGTGATGTTGAGGAGGCGAATTGTCGTAGAAGTGGGTGGCTGGATGTATCTGTTTGTACTCCAGAATTGAAAGAAGCTGTGACCTGTTTGGCCTGCCATAGTGAATAATACGTTTTGGGAATGGCCCTTTCTGCAGGGCAACCCCAAATGATTTATCTACCCCCCCCCCCCCCAGTTTTCTGCTCAATTTATTTTTGTTGGCTTTAGCACTCATGTTAAAGTGCATGTGCTCTCTTATTAAAACATGGTAATATTGGCTTATCTACAATTGACATATTTAATTTACGTATAAGTCCCTATTAAAATGCACTGCTTGTAACCAGGGTATGTAAATTAAATGCTAATAGAGGGCCTGCAGCACTGATTGTGCCACCTAACTAAAGTATGAATAGTTAAGGAGGTAGGTCCGAGGACGTAGGGTCAGCAGGACCATATACTATATTTAGAAAGAACAAGATGCCAACCCCACCACTTTTCAGATGCTCATCAATCAGAGCAAACAAATCAAACTAAATTCGAAAAATGTCGTTTACGCTATCATTTGTGGGTGCCAGAAACTGTACATTGGCAAGACTAACCAGCAAGTGAACACGAGGATCACACAACATCGTTCGCGGATTAAAAATAAAGTACTCAGTGCCCCCATGGTCCAACACTTTGTAGATCAGGAACATGCGGAAACTGATTTCACATGGACAGTACTTTTCACAATGCCCATAAGAAAAGGTCTTGTTGATATATTGAAGAAACCTTATTACGGAAAGAGGCCTATTTAATTATGAGGTGTAACAGTGCCCAGACCGGACTGAACAGTATTTCTGAGGTCTCAAGGCTGTAAATGCTCGATTGCCTGGTGGTTTGAAGTGCTCCATCTGACTCTCGAGGTGGATCCGTTTCTAGCAGAAACTCAACTGTAACTACAGGTACCACAAGCCCAAGCGCTGGGTCCTTGTCTATATCCCCACCTCAAAAAAATGGCGGTTGCTGTCTTTGATTCATTTTTTGGACAACTATGAGCGTTGGACGTATGATTATATCGGTAAGTCTTCGCGTGAACAAGCGCGTTTAGAAAATCTGCTTTTTCAGCCAGAGCGGAATAGTAACTGTTTTCTATTCCCGATCGCTAGGTGACCTTTTGAACACAAGAGCGGCAAGGCGTTGATACGCCGGCTGTTCGAGAGGAAATATATCGGCTAGGCGAGCGAAGCAGAAGCACACGCGTGCAGGTAAATGGGCGGGGGAGCCTGTCTACTTTATACTTTTTAGTATTTGTCCTACACGCAAAAATCATTTGAGCAACGGTTACTAATAGATTTATGTCCCGCTCTTTGTCCTTTTTAGAACGTTGTTTTTCACACATTAAGAGGTTCCGCTGTGAACCAAGATTGCAGCGGCAGCATTACCATACGTCTTGCCCCCAGGCTGAAAGAGGACCAATAATAAATTGAATAACTGGAAAGGGAGGATTGCATAGACCTGTCCAAGGTATGAACGTCTTTGTGCTTTTTCGTGGCACACATCACACGAATTGTATTATGACATCATATACTTAGTTCATTGTTATCTTGCAGATAACACTGTCTCGCTAAAGTGGTGGCACCATAGGATCACCGTGACAACTGCTCCTGATTGATCAACAGGTACAGGAGGGCAATAGAGGGGGAGGCGGGTCGGTCACCCAGTACTGAATGAAGGTTGGTGACACAGTGCTCTCTTTTCTTTTTTTTTTTAATACACCTCACAGAACCCCATTGATTGAGCCCTGATGAGATTCCGTGTACTTTGTCCACGGATTGGAAACACGTCGGCAGAATATAAAGAATACATGAATCACACAGGATTAATTTCTGATCTTGATTAATGCTCCTAATTGATTTGTGTTCTTTGATTTCTTCTTTGAACGTGTCTCTATCATTGAGTTGAAATATTGTGAAATATTTTTTCTTGAATATATGCAAAGATTTACTGTTTGCTTTTTGTTCAACAAGAAAAGGTGTACAACATTGTTTTTGTTTGTTTAAATAATTTGGTTATGTATTTGTCCTTTTTGTAGTGCGTTATGTGTTGAGTGTCTTTCTCAGACATAGGATCATTCTTAAGTATTCAAAATTTCTAAAGTAAAAGGTATAAATAAAATATACCAAACAAATCTCGAATTTAGTTTGATTTGTTTGCTCTGATTGATGAGCATCTGAAAAGTGGTGGGGTTGGCATCTTGTTCTTTCTAAACCTAACTAAAGTAGGCTTTTAACCATGTCTTAGGCCTGCCATTGCAGATCCTGTGTGTGCCGTTTTAAAGTGAAATGCTGACCAGGCAAGTTAACCCTCTTGCAGGGCACAAACCTTACTTTTTAAAACAAATAAGACAACCCTAAGTTAGGCCCTGGACAGCCCTAGGGCAGGGTGCAGTGTATTTAAAAAGTATGACATGTACTTGCAAAGATTCCATGCCTTAGTAGTGAAAAAAGTTAAAATTAGTTTTTCACTATAGCACGGCCTATATCTCCCATAGGTTACTATTGGGATTACCATGTTACATTGTATGTGTCCTTTCCAATTGTGAAGAGATGGGAATCTGGAATAGCAATGTAAAATTCTAACTTATGGTGAAGTTTGATTTTAACTTCTAATTCTGAAAATGCCTCTTTCTGAAAGTTTGTAGAAAAGAAGGAGTTTGGGCCGAGGGGACGAGAAACAGGCAGGGCCATATAAATGAATAAAAAGAAGTTTGCCTCAAAAAGAGCACAGAAGAATAAGGGATTTTTCCTATATTGATGAATTATATGTTTAATGATTCCGTGCTCTTATGGATACATAGATATATATATTTTTTTAAATCTATGACATTGATTTATTCACTTTATCATTTTCACTTAAAGTCACAATTGGTTTATTGTGGTTTTTGTAAATATTTTTGTGTACTGTGATGTAGTATGTATAGCGTGTCTAACGTAAAGGAATGTAAATTATTTTTTGAAAGTATTTTTGTAATATATGTAATTGTGGAACAGTTTTCCTTTTCACAAAAAACGTAATGAAAAAACAGAGACAAGACCTAAAAAAAGGTATAAATAAAATACAGGTACGAACATAAAGACATGTGTTTGGCTTATAAGCAAAAATTATTAAAGCTTGTCAGAAGTAGAGATTCAGGCAAACTTCTTTTTATTCACTTTCCGAAAGTTGCCATTTTCTTACTTCAACCATTTGCTGGCTTCTGCTTGTTTCTGAATTCACATCTGGGGTGGGTGACAACTGGCCTTTGTGTATTCCCTCTAGACAGCCACACACATTTTAGATGTGACTGATGTCCTATCCACATCCTGATGGGCCATGCTGGGCACGATGGGAGGAATGAGCTGACACTCACACCTGAATAGATTGTGTCCTGTCCCCACACAAAGGGATGCATACACCCCTTTAGTGAGGCTGGAGCCAGGGCAGGAACGGCAGATACTCAGTGTACTTCAAATGCACTTGAAAGGCACAACTGGGTATAAGTGCTGGACCTCAGACACCATCAACTCAGTAAATTTCTGTATCCTATGGATACTCTGCCAGGAAGAAGGACTGCTGTGCTGCTACAAAGACTGCCACTCTGGTGGATTGTTACTCTGCTAGACTCTTGCTCTGCTTTGATGTCCTGCTGCCTGGGAATAGGAAGGACTGGACCTGCATCTCTCCAACCCAGGACCAGAGTGACGCCCGGACCTGCAGGTTTGCCTCCTGTTAGTAGCCTCAAGGACATCAAAGACTTCCAACCCATCTATCCACAGCACCTGGACGCTGCCATTTGAGAGTTTTGGGCTCTTGGAAGTGGGTATAAAGTGCTGCAACTATTAAAAGCCATGAGTTACCATCGCTGCGTGATCAGAACCAGCACATCTCCTTCGATGCCGCTGCAACGCCACTGCCGCAAGTACCGAAAACATCACATCGCCCACTGCATGGCACATCACCTCCAGCTCCTGAAGTATCCTCTACTTGTGTGATTTGATGATAACACATCGACTACAGCTTGTGGTTCGATGACTACACATCTCCGATCTTGCACAGCTCTGAACTGAAGCATCGCCTCCTTTGTTCGATGCATCGTCCCATCTCTGACGATTCAACAAGGTAGTACTTTGCAGAGGGACAATTTTTTGCCCCTGTATCCGAACCGCACTCCATTGTGGTCAAACTGAAGTTTTAGATGCGACCCAGTCTATCATGACTAGATAGCCCTGGTTGGCACTTTATGGTTTTAAGCATTACATTTCATTTCATTTTAAACTTTAAATTTAATAACTCCGGTTATACTTACTGGATGTTTGTCATTTTGGTGTTGTTTTGTTCATTTACTTAAGCTTCATTTTTTTAACCAAGTGTGGTATCTTTTTGTATGGTGTTTGCACAAATAGTTTACACATTGCCTCTTAAGTTAAGCCTGACTGTTTTGTTCCCAGCTCATACAGGGTGAGAACAAGTTATTTTAAGATGTGTTTCTGACTTACCCAGACTAGGATTGTGGTTCCTGCTTGGATAAGGAGTATATCTCTGCCTACCAGAAAGGCAATTTCTAACAATAAGTTATTAGAACCTTGTCCATCACCTCTCTTCCAATACCCCATTTTTACCAACTCATTTCCATCAACTCATCATAGCCATTCACTCATTGTTACAATCCACCCACTTCCATGACCACAACCTGGTAAATTTAGGGGCATATTATCAAGAACTGCGATAAAATTATTGCCGCTTTAGCAGCAGGAAACTGCCACTAAAATGGCGATAATGGGCATGATAATATGTCCTTGTGAAATTCCCATAGCAGCCCAGGTTCTCGTGTTAACCTGGGCTGCAATGGGAATTCACAAGGGCATATTGTCAAGCCCATTATCGCCGTTTAAGCGGGAGTAGCTCCCATTGGTGCAGCACGTGCAGTGGCAGCTGTGCCCAAAACCCCTAAGAGGCCATTTGAAACTTAAATATTGCTGTATTTTACTACACCAACAGAAGGGAAAGAAGCCACTTTCCTGCCTGCTTCAGGGTCTATTGCACCCTTGCTTTGCTACTGTGTCAGCCATGTTAATGTAATGGCAAATTAGGGTTTTAGTGATGGCATGAGGTGATAGCTGTAAGGCTGTGAGGTGTTCACCTTTATAGCATGACTTGATGTCAGGCCCGCAGCAATCTTCCAAACGTTAAATATTATGATCCGTCCTTTGGCTTAACAATAGCTAAAGGCTTGCTCACGCTTTGCTCCACACTGAGGAAGGTATGTCTGCCTGATTCAACAACACACACATCAGGCTCATTAGATGCAGCCCTCTATCTTTGAGGCAAGGCCACTGCCAAGCATAATTAAAGTGTTCACTCCCATCTAACATTAATTCTGACAAGACAACCAGCCCTGGAAAATATATGCATTTGAAATTTGGGTGGAGATAAGTTGTAAGCTTTAGGCAATCAAGTATTCATTAAAATTGCTCAAGCCCTTGTAATCCTTTGCAGTATTTTGTTTACCAGGCTACTCAGGTTGCAGTCCCTCTCAGGCATCCATATTCTCTACACTACTGTAGCGGTCTTGATGTTTGACTCCTGTCTGGCATCATTGTGTAAAGAAACCAGTAAATAAAATCAACATATCCACAGTCATTCTATGCACTACAGTGTTTGTTGTTTGCATGGTGATCTTAAAGATTAAGTAGCCAGAGTACAGGAACAATAGTTCACCCAATTCTGGTGAAATTTAAAATTTTAGTGGCGTAGCAGATGTCACACCCAGGGTTATATGATTTCAAGCACGAATGACGTATATAAAATACTGTAAAACAGTGGCGTGGGGTATTAGGCTTAGCGTCCTAAACCTGCCTCTTATAATGCTATTATAATGCCTTCACTTCTAAAGACACGAAATAATTCTATGTCGCAAACCTGGCAGATGTTAGGTGTGCAACGGCTATTAAGATGTTTTACTGCTGTATAAGTTCATTTTGCACCATTTTATTGCTTCGTGCATAACTATTGCATAAGATGTCTACAATAAGACTCATGTCTATCAGTACTATTATTATTTCCGCAGTGAACCACGCAGTTGTTTAGTTAACTGCTATTTTAGTATAAATATTCTTTCGTCCGAATTTCATTATGCACGGCTATTTATAAATAAAATATACCTTCACAGTTTCGTAAATATATTATCTACATTTAGACGGCCGGCCTAGCTACCCTTGAATTTGGAGAGACAACCTTCAAATGTGTCTTTTTAAAATTCCGTGGCCTAGATTATGTTGCTAAACTGCACACACATGAAAAATTCTAAGTAGAAATGAATACACTCTTTTGCAGGAGGCTTTGTCATCTCCCAATAACACATTTGCATGCTGTCTGTTTGTGAAATAGATTGGAATTGATGTTTTTTTGTAAATGTTTGTGTGCATGTAGGTTATTCTCCATTTGTATTATAAATGAAAAATAAAGCAGTTAATACAAACACCCAATAACAAAATATTGATGGCAACAACTACAAATACGATTAATAAAGCCTACGTCATAGGCTAGGTGCAATTGTTGATTAATGCCGGCACTAGTTTAATCGTACTAGTACTCTTTCAGATTCTCCTGCATGTGGCGTCTGGCATAACAAGCATTGGTAAATGCATTATATTTTGCCTATCTGATTATTAATAAGTTGTTTTTTGTTATAAGCAGCCGCAGCGGCTTCATGTGATGGCGGTGGGGCCAGGTGAGAGGGGATTTCGAGAGAAGACTACAAGGGGAAATTAAATGAATAAAGAATTTTACCTCGTGGTCGTCTCCCAAAATCCCCTCTCACATGGCCCCACTGCCCCACCACTTATGCCTGCAGCGGCCGTGGCTGGTTATAAGTTGTAGCTTGGTCAGCAGTTGTGCAATAGAGGTTACCAAAATTCTGTTAAAGTTTTATGATGTGTATATTGCAAAAGGCAACATACTGTGCAGGACACTATGGAGCATATTTTCAACTAAATGGTGCAGTGCAATGTTGCTGCAAGCAATTTAAGCAGAGCTGCACCATTTAAAAAACACAGGAAGGGGCGTAGCTACAGCTTCTGGTGCCCGGGGCTAGCGCTCAGATTGCCGCCCATGGCCAGCAGCGGGGGGTGGTGGTGGGGGGGGGGGGGGGGGGAGCTGGGGCAAAAGGACAGCAAGTAGCGGGGGTGGTGGATTGGCAGCGTTTAAGTTTAAGTTACGACACCACTGAAAATTACTCTAACCGCTTCAGTGGAGGACTCAGAACAACACTGCTGCTCATATGTAAATGATCAATTCGGCAAGTGGGTTGCTGTATAAGACAGAGGTATAAAAATTCAAATGAAATTAATTTTCGCTTTACCTTAATTAGGCTGTCAGTGTCTCTCTCGACTCTCGAGTCGACTCGAGGCGGGGCCACAGCAGCACAGGTGATAGGCCAAGCCCAGTGCATGCAAGCACCAACAGGCCGGGTTTCTTCTGCTAGAGAGACTGACAGAGAAAGTCCAGACAGTGAGGGACTGACTCGAAGTAAATCAGAAGTCCGGTCAGACTGTCTGCAACAAATCTGCATAGCCCAGCACACAACTCCTCCACTCAAGAGAATCCTAGTCCATAAATATCTAGCTGCTCCAGTCCTTTGATTTGGTTTGCATTCTGGGACTTGTAGTCTTGTTTATCCCATAATAAATCCAGGACTATGAACTCCACAACGAAAAGGAAAACTCTAGACCAGAACAGCTAAGCACAGATGAATGTGGGAAACTTTGCAGTTATGCCCCCAACTCCCCATTGTAGGACAGTCAATTCCCAGAAATAATTTCAATGTGGATTGGGTGGTCCTACATACCTTACTGACCCTGCCCCACCTACTCTCGAGTGCACCTCACCTTACACTCCCCCCAAATGGACCTTCGGGGGGGCTCTCAAGTTTTATGCGGGGACAGTTTCACCAGTAAGGCTAGGAGAAAGCAGACCTGGGGTCCGATAGTCAACAGCTCGATGGCTCCTCTGGATGTGACCACCGGTGGGGCCCGAGGTGGAAGCGAAGGCGTGGGGAGGCCGAAGGGCAACGGTCGGCCGTACAGAGGTTAGGCAAAGAAAGCGTGCAATGTTTACAGAATGGAGGCCTCTGCGCTCTCTGTCATGCGCAGTTTAAAGTTCAACGATGGGGCGGATGGATGGGAGGTCTTCGGATGTTCGAGCAAAACCGTCCTACCTCATTCACGACTTCCACCAAACCCCACAGATGGCACGGTATCATTCTGGGGCAGGTTTATAGCAAAAAGGTGACAGGAATAGGAGTGGCGGTGTTGGAATTCCCGTAATTTTATGATACAGAAGAGAAACAATAGGCACAATGCAAAATGGGATACACAATATCACTGCAACATGTTTTTTTCACACAAACGATGCCAGAGTTTTGCATGTAAACAAAAGAAATATGTTTGCTGACATCACTAAAAACACAACATTGTGCTTTCACAAAGTCCCCCAATGTACGCTGTAACCTCTCACTGTCCTCTAATGCGTTCTGTGACCTCATTATGTCAGTATTTCGTGACACTCCAACAATGCAACATTTTTTTTTTTTTCCACAGGAGACACCACAGTATATTGTAACTCAACAAAGTACACACGGCCCGCTAAGCCACTCCACATGACGACAAGAAGCCAACATGAATATACGACAAGTCATTTTGCGCCTGCCCGAGGCCACGCAGTGGCCATCAAGAGGGCGGGTACCTAGTCAAGGAGGGCGGTCCCGCCCCCACTTGCCTGTCCGGCACATCCGCCTCACCGGTTGGAGGAGGCGGCTTGCCGAGAATCTCGTCCGGGCGGCGGGGAGGGGCTTCAGGGGTACTTATGCTGTGGTGCCCCCATCCTAAGCCTCTTTGCCGCCCGGACGCCGTACGATCTTGCGGGACACTCTTTTGTGACTACCTCGTCGTGTTGAGGTGAGCGAGGCCTTGGGCCTACCCTCTCCCCCCCCCCCCCTTACTGTAGCCGCCTGCTCCCTCCGTGTGAGGTGGGAGCCTGGCGAGGCGGCCCGCTAGAGCGGGCTGCTGTGGGGGGGACGTCCGGTTTTCCTTCCGGTCTTTGTCCTCCGGTCAGCGCGGGCCCGGCCTGTTCTTGTCGGGCCCCGCTGTATTTGCTATACCGAGTCCCGTTTTCCCTAAAGGTTTGGGCGTCTTTTGTGTGATCTCTCCGGCGCTGGAGTGGCCATGTTTGTGTGGTATTGTGGCGGCAATTGTAGGATTTACAAATATTGCATTTTGGCGGGTCGAACCTTCCCCAGGTTGTGCGTGGGTGTGTAATGTTGTGTATTTCTCCCTACCTCCTTCGCCTCGTCCGTCCCCCTTCCTCGTCGTCTGATTTTCCTCGCATTCTCTTTGGGGGTGCGGGCTGGTCCGGGGAGCCCCGCGTGGTGGGACTGTCCGTGGGGTAATGGTTCTCCCGGGAGTCCGATGCCGACCCTCTACGATCATCGGGGCTGTGGCCGAAGGGTAGGGTAAGCGTGTTTTTCCGTGTGTACGCTTAGCCATGCTCTGTGCATCTGGCGCTTCTGATTGCTCCTACCTGGGGCCTGAGCTGGATGCTTTCTCGCGACATCGTGCTTGTGCGCAGTGCCCTCAAGTATGGCGCGGTGTGTGGTATTCTAATGTGTACAGTTATTTACAGGTGGGCGCGTGGCCCGAGCGGTCAAAGGATCCGGTTTTAGGCACCAGTCTCTTCGGAGTCGGAGGTTCGTATCCTCGTGCTGCTTGGTTTCTTTTGTGAGGATTATGGCAAAGGGATAGTGCATGCTTGGTGGTGCGCGGGCTTTCAGGCGAAGGCCAAGACTCGTTATGGTTGTACTCATGTTGATGGGGGGGAGCTGTGAAGGATGAGCCAATTTTTACCCGCTTCATCATTATGCACGTACCGTGTATTTTGCATTCAAGGAATACCATCGTTCATGCAAAGTGTTTCCTTTTGATCGCTTCTGACTACGGGATCAAGAAGGCTTAATTTGGGCCCCGGAGTGGGGCGGCACTTGTGACTGGGGCCTGCGGAGATACGAGTGTGTTGTCCCCATATTTACCAGTGCTGCTGAGCTGACCAGTGGTCGTGGCCCCCATCTCATGGAATCGGGGCTGAGAGGCGTTTTGTTTGCATGAACGCTAGGTTTTCTTGCGCTTTCTCGGTTTTAGGGCCGAGATGTTTGTGCGGCTTGCCATAATCATGCGTGATTGTTGGTTTTATGATATGTTATGGATTCACGGTGCCGCATTCGGTGCCTCAGGGCACAGATATCCTTTCTTTCCCGGGTTGATTGGGGGCGCGATTACTAATGCAATTGCTGTCCTAGTGTCCACCGCTACTCTATGCCTTCTGTCGGAAACCACTAAGTGTGGCTGTCTAGCGGGATATCCTTACGTCCGGGTATTAGTGTGAATTCACTGTTTAGGAGTTAATGTTTAATACCGTCAAGGTTCATTTTCGAGTCGCTGCCGTCCCTTTCTTGTTACTTACCAGTGTGATGTTTTGAGACTGCCTTGCAAATGTATTAGGCTTTCGACGGTGAGGCGGCGCTCGTGGGGGGGGTTTTTCTCTCATCTGTCCGAGACATTTTGTCCAAGCAAGGGTTACATAGGTTCTTCGTTAGGGGGTCAGTTATGTCTGACGGAGGTATTGTGCACAGTAACAGCATAGGGGCCCGATGGGCTTATTTTCGAAGCCAGAGGCGTGTTCAGCGGTTAGAGTTGCTGACTCTGGAGCTGGGGACCAGTGTTCGAGCCGCGGCGTCGGCTCATTTAGTCTAACGGTCGCAGTGCAGTTTTGGTTTTCGGCTTTGGCTTCCGGGCGGGGGCGGGCAGATGTACCCCAATTGACACCAAAATTAGGTCAATTAGTATTGATAGCAAAAGGCTACGCTTTGCATCTTTCAACATTCCGTCGCCACGGTTTAGTATGGCTACGCGCCTTGCTGTTCACTGCCCTGCCCCAGGCCCATCCTGTCAGCAACGCTAGCAACGGGCGGCTCAATTTGGGTTTGGTGGAGTGGGTCCAGTCGGCGGCACCACCTGTCTCGGGGTTCGTTGCCAGCAACCATGCACCTAGCTCCCACCCCTATGTCCGTCCGGGAGGCTTGGCTGTATATTTTCGTGGTGTAATAGAACACCGCCCGGTTAAGAAAATCTGCTTTTGTCGGCGCGCTGGTGTATAGCCCGTCCTCGCGTTTTCTGCGGTGTGTGTCGGGGGGTGGTGGGGCCAGCCCCTTCGTTCACTCGAACCATGTCCTTCATTTCTCCCCCACCCCCCTGCCTCCGAGGCGTCAGCCAGGGTCCCCATGTCGGGAGGCGGGTCGGAGGCTTCGCATTGTCCTCCCATGGTGCGTTCATGTGACCCTGGGCGACTACACAGGTGTATGCGGCGCCGGGCCAGCGCTGGAGTTTGCGTTCGGCAGTGCGGTCCTTCTGCAGTGGCGACGCTCACTACGTTCTAGCGCAGACTTTCCCGCAGGGTCCGAGCGTCACATTAGCAGTAACGATACCTGAGGAGAAGGTTTAGTGGACATGTTTCTGTGGCATATGTCACACTACTTGAGGTATTAGTGACATCTGTGGTGGTATCTAGAGCATCTAGAAATCGTGGGGTCGCAATCGCAATGCGTTTTGACAACACTTAAATGCTTTACCATTTTGCAGGAAAGTAGTTAAAAAAGGATATGAACCAACGGTGTGTGCTGATCATTGTCTCTATGGTTTAGAAATATACCTGCATATTGTTTGTGATGATGAATTAGAAACGTGCTAAAGTGCGAACTACCATGTTTTCTCAGTTGTGCCTTTGGCGCGGTAGAGAAAATGTGGCTGGAGCTAGAGGGGGAGTTTCGCTCCAGGTGTCCGAGGGTCAAGGGTTGTGTAAGCATGCGGGGAGTGATGCGCTATTGTCCTCGGCAGCCTTATTCATTTCCGGCTTTGTTCTTTTCCGGTATGGTAGAGGATGGCATTCTGAAATGCGTTGATTTGTGTGGTCCTTGCGCTGGTCCTAAACAGGTTGTAGGCGGATCTCGACTATACTATTTTCCATGTATGCCTCAGTGACATATCGATCAGAGGATAAAGACATCTTTACAGTCTGTTGGAAAGATAGACTCCATGCTCCTGGGCAGCCGGCCATTTCCTGGGGCGGTATCTCTTACTTTGTCCGGCGCACGTGGGTAATGGCGTCAACTTGCCACCACTGGCATGGGAAGTACGCTTCACCATGTCCGGGGCACGCGGGTAATGGCGTACATGTCCGGCCATTTTAAAAGGCAATTATGTGCGAGATGTCCGCGTAAGGATGCGCCATCTGGCTTCAGGGCTAATTATTGGTGGGGCACAGGCATGTTGGCTTTTGATTGTGTTTTGGCATGCACGTCTTTATAGTGGCAGACTGGTGGAGTGGCCTTCCACCCACCACCCCTAATCCCCCCCCTGTCGGGCAGTGTACACTTGGTCCACACAGCCGCCCTCCAGGCCATGGTACACAGAACAAGGGTGCTTGTACATGCCTTTAGGCCGGGCAACGACGGGAGCGGAGAGACGTTTTCGCTGGATGTCCTGGCCACCCCTTTGCCTGCTGGATTTTTGTTGGTTCTCGTGCCGTTTACAGCAACACCGCACTTCGGCAATTGCTGGGCATAATTTGGTCTTGGATGCGTTAGCAATTGTTGCGCTCGGCCTTTTGCTTGGGCAGTGGTGCGTGTTGGCCACCAGGGGGAACAGTCTCTCGGTTTCAGTTTCTCCGCACACGCTGGAATTTTGTGTCCTTTCCACGTTTTCTCATAGAATGTCATTTCTCAGCACTGCAGGATATCATCGTTCTTGCCCGCGAGTGCTGTTTTGCAAACGGGCATGTTCTATTTCCCGGACTGTCGTACACCTGATGATTCTTAAATGATTATGACTACACAGCAGGTACCTCTACTGTTTGTAATACGCGGTTCTCACCCCTGAATGTTTGCCTGTAGATGTTTAAATTACCTTTAAATTTATTTAGGGTATTTATTCGGTAAATCTGTGGCCGGATTTCGGGTCACTTCATGCAATGATTCCCCAAGTAAACCGCATTCAGTGGCTATTAATTTAGCTGATTAACACAGGTGCCAATATTATAGTCGCCACTTCTCTGGCATTATTGCAGATCCACTGGTTTATGGGACATATTCATACGTGAATATCAAAAGACACTTTAGTGTTAACGGGAGCCTCACTAGGCAGATAATTGTTAACCGGTGTGTTCATATGTTTTGGAGCACGGCTCAGTGGGAATTCGGCTTTGAATGTGCAACATCCTGTCCAAGGGTATCGTGTTATAAGGTGAGTTGCGGATGAGACCCTAGTTTGTCCTGCTCATCCCTACTAGCAATAGAGGTTGACCGACTGCTTTTGCCCCTTGTAAATTCGGGATGTGGTGGTGTCACTGGTCCCAATTTCGGTCCAATTTTGTTTGGAACTCTCCTTTGGGTTTTAGCATGAGTTGCAGATGAGACCCTAGTTTGTCCTGCTCATCCGTACCAGCAATAGAGTTTCTATGACTGCTTGTGGCCCTTGTAAATGCGGGAAGTGGTGCTGACACTGGTCTCTATTCTAGCATTGGCACTCCCTGATCTAGCTATAGATCAGCATTGCAGGTAGTGATCTCTACGTTGTGGGTGGCAGTTTGTCATCGGCATAGCATGTGATAGAACTGGTCCAAGAATATTACAGCAGGATGCTGGACAGGCATTTGGAATAAGACCCTCACCTGTTCATTGTCGAAGACGCTCCCTCCCTGAGACGGGCGTAATCGAGAGCGTAGTTGCAGCAGGTGCAGGGGTTCCTAGGACACTTGATTCCTCCTCTGCTGAAGTGACCATGGCTGCATTTTATCATCCCACCTCCTTCCTGGGGGCCCATATTCTTCCTCTTAGCGCTGCCTATGACACTCCCTTGGCCCTATTCTCAGATAACTCGCACCCAATCCTTGCGAGTTCAGCCCAAAGTAACCAAGGGAAAACGCAGCGTGTGATAGTGCTGCTTTTCGGGACCCGTCACTTAGTATCCGGACGTCTAGGCATGGCACGTCTACTTTATTTTGATGGTTTGACATGTATCTGACACGCAGATATTCTTCAAAGAAAATCCAGTATCCTTCTATGTATATGATTTTCAAAGCACTCACGTTCCTTGCCCCCATTCACCACGTAGAGGTCTTCAGCCTAATGGGTAGGCACAACGGCCGGTCTCTGTTAGTCCATTGCTAACATGGGCGTTGTGCTGGAGTCTAATATTCTTATGCCATGTCTCAAACCTATAGACTGGTTATGCCACTTTCATATTCGCAGACGTCGTCTGCCATGTATGGGTCCTCTTGTTTACTACAGTAAGTTAAGCGGGAGGATTGTCATTATTTGAATGTCCTGGGGTTTAATTGTTTGATAGCCCAGGCTGAGATTTAGTGTCACCCGTATAGCTGAGTGGATCTACATTAGACTCCTCCCTCCTTGGCTCCTCTGGCGTAATACTCCTCTTTCCACCTAAGCGTCTGTTACACATGTTCTTTTAGGCCAGACGATTTTAGTGGGGTGGATATCTCAGGCTACTTCTGACCTGTACACGGATGGAGTTTTCAGAGTGTTTAATCTTAAACTAGGGTCTAAAGAAGGGTGTTTAGATGTGGCCCGGCATGCAACAATGAGTACCAATCACAGGTTTATAGGGGGCACTGCATGATTGGCAACAACTCGTAACTGAGAAATAGTACTTGGTACCCTCGATTAAGGCACATGTGTGGTCTGCCATGCTTGGGAGGGTCATTCGTTTAGTCTCCCCCCCCCCTTCTTGGATCTCCTGCCTTCTTTTCCGAGGCTCGGGGGCCCGCTGGCAGCTCACCCGCAGTCTGCTGCCGTCAGTGTAACACTCTATTCAGTTATACAGAGAATAGCTGTGGCTTCCACAGCCAGAGTACGGACTGCCAATAATGGTTTGGGGTGGGCCCGAGAAGTCTTTTAGGATTTCAGGTATGATCCGGGGGGGCAAGTGTTCGCGGCTGTCCCCGAGGCTTCCAGTTTGCCTCTTGTAAGACCTATTCGCTAGTCATTCCAAAATATGCTTTGCGCACTGCAATAGACTCTGTATCCGGGGGAGGATTAGTCGCTTATGCGTAATCTTGCAGTTGATTATTTCCTGTGACTGCGCTTGTTTTCCGGGGGAGAGTCTCTGCAGGGGGGGCCCTTCCCATCACCTGGTCTCTGGCCTGGGATAGTCTTCCCTCATGGGGCATTGGGACTGTTCCCGGGTGGTTAGGCACATTGGTGTCGTGGTGGCTGTTACTTCCCATACAAGCCCCTGCACAGGTCAGCCTTGGGGGCTCCCTGCCAAACTAACTTAAACAATATCTTGTCGGTAGCCGCTCCCAGCCTAAAACCCAAGGGGGGCAGGGGATACCGGCTGCTTGTAGACAGACCTGGGTATCGTTGGCAGCATGTTGCGCGAATGCGAAGTCTGGTGGTCTGAAACAGTGCCTAGAAGACATTGGCGGGGCGCTAAGTCCAGCGAGGCTATCGTGAGAGCAGGAAGGCGCATATATGCGGCCATGACAAAGTTTCGCAGCACAGTGGGCTGTTTTTCTTACCATGACGTGATTCGGGAAAAGGTCATGGGGTACTTTGAGGGAGATGGTGTTCTCCTCTCGCCTGTTGGCTTATACCTCTTTCCTCTGGACTTGAAATAAGAACTCATGAGCAGAGGTTGCAGGTAGAATAAGTAACAATGGTGGGGGGCCTGTGCGGCAGCGGTGACCACCGCACAGGCTGTGGCGGAGTTACGGGGCGATCCGGAAGAAGAGAGGTGCAAATGATGTACTTCAGTGGGCACATAGGGGTGCCAGAGCCTAACCTGTAACCTCATGGGAGGTGCAGGAATCCGTGTCGGCACCCCAGTAGTCCTTCGGGCGGTTGTGGGCCTGTGCAGCCGGGGGTTTGCCTAGTCACGCCCAGCAAATGGGTGTGTCAGTATTTAATTATATTCTACAGCAGTTGGGTGGTTCGCCACTGTGCTGTTTGGCTCAAACAGGCGGACAGGTGGCGAGAATGCGGCCTGTCCTGGATCGCCCGTAAGCTAACCCACCATCTTTACATATGTTGTATGTAAATAAATCCTGCAGCAATTTTTGTACCCAAACTCTATTTGTCTGTGTTTCCTTTGCGGGTTTGGGTATGTGGGGCGGGGGAATGTTATGTAGCCCTGAGTTGACTATGCGCCTGCCCGAGGCCACGCAGTGGCCATCAAGAGGGCGGGTACCTAGTCAAGGAGGGCGGTCCCGCCCCCACTTGCCTGTCCGGCACATCCGCCTCACCGGTTGGAGGAGGCGGCTTGCCGAGAATCTCGTCCGGGCGGCGGGGAGGGGCTTCAGGGGTACTTATGCTGTGGTGCCCCCATCCTAAGCCTCTTTGCCGCCCGGACGCCGTACGATCTTGCGGGACACTCTTTTCCCTCCCGTCCTCTTACCCAGAGTGTCATGAGTAGGGGCTGTGGGGGTGTTTTAATGTGTCTTGTTTTTCGTTGCAGGCGGAGTTACGGGGCGATCCGGAAGAAGAGAGGTGCAAATGATGTACTTCAGTGGGCACATAGGGGTGCCAGAGCCTAACCTGTAACCTCATGGGAGGTGCAGGAATCCGTGTCGGCACCCCAGTAGTCCTTCGGGCGGTTGTGGGCCTGTGCAGCCGGGGGTTTGCCTAGTCACGCCCAGCAAATGGGTGTGTCAGTATTTAATTATATTCTACAGCAGTTGGGTGGTTCGCCACTGTGCTGTTTGGCTCAAACAGGCGGACAGGTGGCGAGAATGCGGCCTGTCCTGGATCGCCCGTAAGCTAACCCACCATCTTTACATATGTTGTATGTAAATAAATCCTGCAGCAATTTTTGTACCCAAACTCTATTTGTCTGTGTTTCCTTTGCGGGTTTGGGTATGTGGGGCGGGGGAATGTTATGTAGCCCTGAGTTGACTATGTGATACGACAAAATCCCCACATGTTTCTGCGAAATCATAAGGTGCACTGCAGCGTTCCGTGGCCTCATGAAGTAAGTCACACTCTAATTCCACAGGACTCAAAGTACGTTGTGTTTGTTGTTGTGTTTGTTAGACACTGAATGAGAGCGCACGCTGAACGTGTGCGCGAAAGACGGTGCGCACCACTGCTGCAGCGCGGGGGATGGCCAAAAATTATACCCAGGGCCGTCATTGGTAGCGCTTTCGCACACTACAGGATTGACGGCCCTGGCTGGGACTCACATGCCACCAGCGCTGCACCACCACTTTTTTAGGTGGTGCAGCGTTTGTCTGCAAGCAGGTGTGCTTGCACTTACAGATATCCTCCAAAATGATGCCGCCTGGGGCAGACCGCCCCCCGCCCTCCCCTAGCTATGCCACTGAACACAGGGATGCCCTTATTTACAGTAATGCGGCACACCCCTGTGTTTTCCCAGTGATAAAGAAGGCACAAAGCATCCAAGGGTGGAAGGGACAGGCAAATCTTATTTTTAAAAAGTGCCCCAAAAGCGAACATAACACAGAAATAGTAAAATGCAACCTTGCTTTAGACGTCCCTTAACCTGGATAGGCGGAGTACACTCCCCTTGTTGGCAATATTTAACCCTCGTGTTAAACATTTTACAATGTGAAACAATCTGGGATCAACCCCTGCTTGACCAAAATGTCCCATAGGATGTTCCTGTCCACTAAGTCAAAGGCACAAGAGAGATCCATAAATGCCATGTGAAGTGCTCCTTTCTTGGCATTAGCATATATACAGAGGATCATTGTAAGGATCAAGTCTTGCTCCATTGTTCCCAACCCTAGGCAAAACCCATATTGCACTACAGTAAAGAAGGATTTATCCACCGCCCAAAATTCTATTTTTGCTAAGACTTGCCTGCCAAATATTATAGCTGGGGTATCCAGCAGCAAAATCGGTCTATAATTCAAGGGGAAATCTCTTTGTCCTTTCTTGAATATGGGTACTACTATAGATTCCCTCCCAGTCTCTAGGAGTCTCTTCATGACAATTGCTCTAAAAGCATTTGTTACCAGGGGGGCCCAAAAGTCAAGATTGTGTTTAAAAAGTTTAGCTGGGACCCCATCTGATCCTGACGCTTTCCCTGTGGCAGAGTGTAAAATCACTGTGCAAACTTCCTCAACCGTGATGGTCTTACTAAAATTTAGAAGGTCATTTAGAGCCTGCTGCTGATTTTGTTAATTCAATCAAAAATATCTGTAAAATAGTTGACCTATATAAGTTCATTAAAGTGGCATTTAATACCTGAAATTTTCTTTCCAGAAAAAAGGATTGATTTAATATCTCTCAAAAGTTCCTCCTAGGCTCTAGTTCTAATTTCTGCTGTCCTTTTTTCAATTCCTTGTTTATAGAGAACGTTCGTAGATCTAACTGATACCTGGTCCCGATCCACCTTGTTGGGGATTTTTAAAATTTTTGTATAGGCTTACTTGAGATTGATACTCATGCAACCAATTTGAAAATATTGGCAACACTATCACATATACTCACTGAGTCAAACTTCTCTGCTAGGTACCTTAGAATTATTATTAGTATGCAGATTGCCAAAAACTGTATTGGGATTGGCATGGGGCCATTTTTGGAACCCCTTTACTTGACACGTTTGTTGAAGAATAATGAGCCCTTGTAAAAGGAGAAGATTGTAAAGTAATGGCAAGGCTAACAAGGAGAGGCTCTTGGTTACTCAATGGAGATAGACACACTTCAAAACTTTTCAAAAGGAGGGCTAAATCATTAGACAGGGAAATTTGATCAATCGTACTTCCTTTTTTTCTCCCTACAAAGGTTTTAACTGCCACACAATTGTCACTAATTAGCTCTGAGGCAAAGAACATGTCATTATTTAGGATTAAGCCTGTCCAGGCCTCTCTTTAGGGGAGTGCTTGAATTGGCAAGCGTTTACTCCACAAACAGCTGTAATTCCACAAACCTGTGACCCACTGTGCGGACACTTAGCAATATTAAAGTCACCTCCCCAAATGATTGAAATAGTTGACTGCTCCATACTTATATAGGCAGTAATGTAAATACCGGTGATATTTCATAGGAAGATTTTTTGTCCCAGTTTCCATCACCTGCTTGCCCAACTCTAAGTGACTCAGGTTAAAAGATACATTCAAGATACAGAGATCTTGTGATGCCTTGTTCATAATACAGTTTACTGGCCGTGCCTGGTTGGTCAATACTTGTAACTGGGGTGGACAGATACCAACCCTATCAATCAAAACTTATCCTTCCCAGACTAGGTGTGGGAGTGTATCTTGCCTTCCATTAGGAGGTATATCTGCTTGTGTTCATGGGTAAGCCCCCAGATGATGTTCTCCAGTAGCTCCTTGATTGGCTACAGGTGGATACAGTCAATTGTTTGAATCCAAGCCAGAACGTTGGGAAAACCTATTATAGGTGTGAAAAGGAGAAAAAAATTCTCGTACAGCTACTCGAGGGTGAAGGGTATCAACCCTAATTAACCTTCTATGACCATTAGAGTTGCCCAAGGGGGCAGGTCTTTCTCTCCACCTCCTGCAGTTTTGGCTGTCACTTACCAGCTGTGTGGCAGGTCCCACCTCCCGCTTAGATGATTATAGAAAAAACGAGTGGGTAGAGTCGTATACTGGATCCTACTTTGTTTGGATGGGGATTAAATTTAAATAGGCATTGAATAAACTGCGGATTCTTGTAATGAATAATAACACAATCACCCTTATGCAACTTTCGCATGAGCCCTACTAATGCAACTTTTCTAACCATTAATATGTAGCAGGCATCAGCTTAGGAGGAACCAGCATGGGTGCTAAACAAATCTAATGCCTTGTTTCTTAGCTGAGCGATACAAAAGGGGATGATGGACGGAGCGTTTGAGCAAATCAAACACTCACCCCCAGTCAACTGATCTGGGTTTAATCCATCACCATTCTTTAGCTCACTCGGCCACCCCAGTTCAGACATGGATATATGCAAATCAGTCTGACCCTGTGCCCCATGGGAACAGTCCAGCCCAAACTGCCAAGCCATGTCTTCCCTGGACCGGAAACAAGCATCCTGGGACCGGTTTCGGATTCATAATCCTCATCAGCCAGGCTACCTTGAATCCAGTGGCCAAGTGCGCAAGGGACTCACGTCTGAGCATACCCTGCCACACTTAGGGCGAACAAAGCGATACAAAAGGGGATGATGGACGGAGCGTTTGAGCAAATCAAACACTCACCCCCAGTCAACTGATCTGGGTTTAATCCATCACCATTATTTAGCTCACTCGGCCACCCCAGTCCAGACATGGATATATGCAAATCAGTCTGACCCTGTGCCCCATGGGAACAGTCCAGCCCAAACTGCCAAGCCATGTCTTCCCTGGACCGGAAACAAGCATCCTGGGACCGGTTTCGGATTCATAATCCTCATCAGCCAGGCTACCTTGAATCCAGTGGCCAAGTGCGCAAGGGACTCACGTCTGAGCATACCCTGCCACACTTAGGGCGAACAAAGCGATACAAAAGGGGATGATGGACGGAGCGTTTGAGCAAATCAAACACTCACCCCAGTCAACTGATCTGGGTTTAATCCATCACCATTCTTTAGCTCACTCGGCCACCCCAGTTCAGACATGGATATATGCAAATCAGTCAACTTTTCTAACCATTAATATGTAGCAGGCATCAGCTTAGGAGGAACCAGCATGGGTGCTAAACAAATCTAATGCCTTGTTTCTTAGCTGGGCAAAAGATTCTTCCACTCATTGTTCCAAACCAAGAAAGTCCCTGGGGTCATTTTTAAGGTAACAAGCACTCCCTCGCACCCTGATCTGGCCTCCGATTGTTAGCCTCTCTTGCGATACTCGCAGTGCTTCACCCTCCATCCTCCACCTCGGCCCCTGCCCTTGCTATGGTACCCTATAGCAACAAGCAATGGTCTGCATTCCCTTGGGCAATCAGGGCACTGTAGCTGCAGGGAGGTTAGTATTTACAACAGCTCGGCTGACACTTGGTGACAACTGCAGGCATACAAACCCTCCCTTAGGGGAAATGTCCCTGGTGGTACTGGTCAATGGGGGGGATCAGACACCACCTGTTTAACAAATATTGTCTTTTTCAGGCTCCTCATGGCAGACTCAATCACACCCAACGTTGGTAAATCGGCTTTCCTGCACCATCATTAAAGCTCTTTTCACACTAAGCCTGCATCTTTTCATCGAATATTTCAGTGGCCTCCCCACCCGGTGCACCCTTCTTCACAAGGTTCACGGTGCATGACCGCTTTGCCTTAGGGATCACGGCTACCCTTTTCCTTTTGCCCACTGACCCGTGACTAGATTCATTGCTCTCTTGATAAACCCATCCAAAGTTGCTATGAGACGTATCTTGGGGCCACTTTCTACTGATCTCTGTTTCCCCATAATTAACCAGCCTAAGAAAAGGGGGAACAATTGCATTTTTCCCAGTACCAATAGTGTTACTTCATAAAATAACATGAGCTAATCTGGGGTGTTGCAAATTCAAGACCTTTGACCAAACTTTGCAAATATGCAATCGAAATCTGATTGAATCAATTGAAAAATACTAAGGGCTGATAATAATGATAATCAAATCAACATTATGATCTCAATAATATTACTAATACTTCTGGTAGCACTATTAATAATTTATGTTAATGCTATTATTGTTAACTGTAGCATTAGTAGTAGTATTTATTCTGTTTCATGTTATGGTTGGAGCTGCAGTTTCTTCCATTCATTAGATGTGTAGCCAACTAGTTTTATAGTTGCCATGACCAGTGGTACTAAATCTGGTCTAGCTTGCGCTGGGTAAGCCCTGCAGAGATTAGTATGTATGCCCTCTTGTAACATGCATATTTCAACAGCAAATTGTTAAGGCATTGAGACATCTTTCCGGCAATACTTCAGTCTAAAACTTTCAAATGAATACACAAGCATCATTCTGGCAGGTTTATGCTGTCTTGGCAAACAACTAGTTGTCATTGATATTTCAGAAACTGATTATACTGTTATCTGTAATTCAGAACTTATGACAAATGTTGCTCAGGGGGACAGAATGCAGGGATGACAACCAGAGGAGCGCCAGCTCCACCGCAACAATTCTCCTGTCCAGCTTGCCCGCAGTCGACTACCCTCTGCTGCTTTTCTACCTTCTGCCCTCTGTTTGTGCCTCCTCTGCCCGTTTCATGCTCTTTTTTGCCTATTCTGATTGTTTGTCTGCCCTATGTTCTGTAAATTTTTCAGCCCTCTGTTTTGCCTTTTCTGCTCTTTTTTTCTACTCTCTGTTTTACCCTCAGCTGCACTTTTTTTCCTTTTCTGCTTATTGTTCTACGCTCTGTTATGCCTTTTTTGCTCATGTTATTGCCCTCTGTTTTGCTCTCTTCTGCTCTGTTAATTTAATTTTCAGCTTATTTTTCTACCCTCTGTTTTGACTTTTCTGTTTGATTTTCTTCCCTAAGGTTTGCCTTTTTCTGCTTGCTTCTTCCCTCTTTACACTGTTTCCTTTCCCCTACCGTTTCCCTGCTCCCGTAATCCAGTGCCCCGAACTCCCCCTAGGACCTACTGTATTGAGGTTGCAAGATGACCCCATTTAGCAGGTCTTTGCGCCAGCTCTCCATGTGCCAGTTCTCCTGTCCAGCTTGCCCGCAGTCCTCTAGCCTTTGCTGTCTGTCTTCCTGCCCCCTCTGTTTCTGCCTTCTCTACTCATTTCTTGCTCTGTTTTGCCTTTTCTGCCTCTGTTTTGTCTTTTTCTGCTATTTCTTTTCCCCCTGTTTTGCCTTTTCCGGTCCTTTTATGCCCTGTTTTACTTTCTCGTGCTCAGTTTTCTGCCCTTCATTTTGCCTTTTTCTGCTCACATGTTGGTCTTCTGTTTTACCCTCTTCTGCTCTGTTTTGCCTTTTCTGCTTGTTTTCTGCCCCATATATATATACTAGCAGCCCGTCCCGACCTTGTCCGGGAGCAATCAGGCTTCCCCGACCCCCGCCTGCCCCAACATGACCCCCGCCTGCTCCGACATTGCCCAGCAGCCCAGGCCCCCGGCTGCTCCGTCCACCGCCTGTCCCGACCCCCGCCTGCCCTGACCCCCGCCTGCCCTGACATTGTCCCCCGGATGTCACAAAGGCCCAGTGTTGAGGCACTCTGCATAAATCTCCATGGCAGATGCTGTAAGTCCCCGTCCCCCGCCTGCCCCGACCCCCGCCTGACCCAACATTGTCCCTGGAGCCTTTCCTCAGCCGATGTAAATTGTACCCTTCTGATTTGTTGTAACTCCCGTCCCCCGCCTGCCCCGACCCCCGCCTGGCCCGACATTGTCCCCCGGAGCCTTACCTCAGCTGATCTAAATTCTATCCTTCTGTTTTGGTGTAAGTTCCCGTCCCCCACCAGCCCCGACCCCCGCCTGCCCGACATTGCCCCCGGAGCCCTACTTCAGCCGCCGCTCCTCAGTTCACCGCTCCTCCTTCTGTTTTGGTGTAAGTCCCCGTCCCCTGCCTGCCCGACATTGTCCCCCGGAGCCTTACCTTAGCCGCCGCTCCTCATTTCACTGCTCCTCGCCGCTGGTCACCGCTCCTCCCGCCGGTCCGCTGCTCTTCACCTCCTCCCCCGCGCCATGTCCGCCGCTCATCACCGCTCCTCCGCCGCGCCATGTCCGCTGCACCTCCTCGCGCTCCTGGACGCCGCACCTTCCCGCGCTCCTAACGTCAGCACGCAGGTTGCGGCCGGCGCTACTTCAAAGGGACTACTTTTTTTATAATGTTAATTTTTTAAATATAACGTATTTTTTAACTTTATATAGCCTATGTCCATCTGCACTCCCTGAGGATTACAACGATGTATCGGGTGTGTGGATTGGCCCTGTGGTTCCTGAGTTTACCCGCCTCAAAGCTTCAAAGTTCTTCCTTTATAATAGTAGTATAGATATATATATATATATATGACATCATCCAGTGAATGTGTGTTTTTCTGAAAATTAAATATATTTTATATATCTATATCTTAAGTTTGTTTGAAGAATAAATGGGTATATAAGTGTATAAATTGATCATGTTTTTGTAAAATAGTTTGTTTAGCTGACTGATTAAGTGTATCTTAGTGAATACATGGGTTAGCAAGTAATTTTTAAATATATAAATATCTTTATCAGTCTCTCACTTTGTGTATAAAGGGCTGCATGGGTTGGTGAGTACCTACATGAGTGTCTATATGGGTTATTAGTTGTTTTTTTGAGTATCAGTATGAGTTTCTGTATATGGGTATTACTTAGCGCATAGATACATGAATGAGTCTCTCACTGTTTGTAAGTGTTTTAAAGACAGCATGTGTGCAGAAGAGCTTGGGTGTTACACTTGCATCGGATCTTTCATTAAAAGCTCAAGTCGGAGCAGTTGTTTCTGCTAATTTTTACCAGATTAGGAAAATAAAAAAGATTGCACAATTTCTGACATACTCAGCCCTTATCCAGGTCACCATCGCACTGGTACTCTCCAGGCTGGACTTTTCTAATAGTCTGTACCTGGGCCTTCCATCTGGCCTTTTAAAAAGACTCCAACTAGTGCAGAACCAGGCAGCCAGACTTGTTCTTAAACAACCTAGGCGGTGTTCCATCAGGCCTGGCCTAGAACAATTACACTGGCTGCCTGTATCTCAAAGAATCATGTTTAAGTCCGGCTGTATCATATACAAGAGTCTACAAAACATAGGGCCTCAGTTCATCAATCAGTTGGTCTCCAAATACAAGCCCACTCGCAATCTTAGATCCATCAATAAAGACTTGCTGGTTGTTCCCTCTTACAGGAGAAAGCGTCAGGGCGGCAGCTGTTTCCATTACTTAGCTGCTGTCCTATGGAACTCCCTACCACTTTCCCTTCGGCTCAGCCCAGACTTTCTAACTTTTAGACGTTCTTATAAAACTTGGCTGTTCAGACAGGCTTATTTTCAGTAAGTTGTTGTGTTAGGTTCCTACTTCAACAGCGCCATGAAGCCCACGGGCGTACGTGCGCTTTACAAAAAAACCCTAACATAACATAACATAACAGGACTGTATGGGTGGATGAGTGTGTGTATGGGTGTGTTAGTGAGTGAATGACTGTCTCAATAGTGTCTTTATGAGTAACTACATATGTTTTAATCTAGTATATGTGAGTATTGATGTATATAAGTGATTATATGTGAGAGTGAGAGATTGGAAGAGTTCCTATATAAATAAGTATGTGTTTCTATAAGTGATTGTTTAAGAGAGTAAGTATGTGTACGTTTCTGTAAAAGTAACCAACATTCTCTTCAACACTGTCCTTTTTCTTTTTGCTTGCAGGCGCAACTTCATCTTGTTTTTTTTCTTTCTCTACAGTTTCACTACAGATATTCTCAAATCTTCTTTTTCTATCTACCACATGCTTTTCAAATACTGGATATTGACCTAAATTGGGTGCATATTCTCTTCTTAACCTATTATACTCTTTCACACAATTTGCATCTGCACTAATCTTTGTCTCATCAAAATCAATCAAGTACAATCCAGATAAAGTTCTGACTCGAGACAAAGCAACATATGCCATACCCTCTTTAAACACGGTACTTCCAATATTCACTAAAGCACTATCTACACTTAAACTTTGAGATTTATGAATGGTCACCGCATATGCCAAACAAATAGGAAACTGTTTTCTGCGTACATACAAATCTTTTACAAGCAAAAACTGAGATGAACAACAACTAAATTGTTGTACTTCAGCAATTTCATCAAATTTGATTTTCAAAAATTCAATCCCATCTCTATTTACATAATTAACAAAATCAACAATTTTACCCCCTGCTCCATTTACTAAACCTTTTTCCACATTCAAACTACGTCGTAAAATTACCCTACAGTTTATACATGCATACACATTCTTTTCTAAACCAGCTGTTTTACTTATCGATTTCTCTAAAGAATCCAATTTCCTCTTCAACTTTTCAGTCAAAATAATAGTGATTCCTTCATTTTCTATTTTATCAATAGTTTCCAATTTCATAATTTCTTAATTTTCCAAAAAGAACATTTCTTTATTCAATATAGAACATTTACGTAGTGTTGGCATTAAGCAGATTACAGATTTGTTTTCTGCAATTCTCATGTATATTTTCTCTGGGACAATATTTTCATCTGGAAACAAATTAGAAAGTAATCGTCTCTGTAAAGCTTGTTTGCCATGTTCAGTAATTTTTCCAATTCTTATATCTTGAAGAATAGTTCCATAATCAGCATCATTTGCCTGTCGCATATTTGTAATAAGTTCCTTATAATCAAAATATGACCAAATGTTTACATTTCCAATGCTCCCCAAAGACTTTCTGGTATCTTCAGGCAAGAGTGTTTTAAACACTGGTTGTCCTTTTACAGGAGTAAGTTGTAGAAGATCTCCAAAAACTATGACGTGTTTTCCTCCGAATAATACGTCATACTCTGTTTTAAGAATTTGCTGCATTCTTAAATGCACAAAAGCAAGCATTAAGTTTGATACCATGCTTACCTCAACAATAATGAGAAGTTTCATTTTCCTCAAGACCCTTGAAACTTCACAACAAGTTCTCCAGATAGCTTGTGGTATTCTAATTTGTTTTCATGCTCTACTGGTAACATTAATAAACGATGTAAAGTAATTCCTTTAATATTGTGGGCTGCTAATTCAGTTGGAGCAGTGACAACACAAGACAAATGCGACTCAGTTGTTTTCTGTAGAAAAGTTGTGATTACTTTAATTAAAAAACTTTTGCCTGTTCCAGCTTGTCCACTCACATACATTCGGATAGGTTCAAATGATGAGCAAGTGCACTCTTTCTACTCATGAAGTAATCCATGGTCAATCTGTTCTCTCACTTGCTCATATATTTCTTTCTGCTCAAGATTTAGTTTTTCTTCCAAGTTGCCTAAGTTTGTTACATCTTCTTGAGCTTTATACATTGCTGTTTCCACCTCTTCCATAACAGTTGCTGCTTCATTTTGAACAATTGGTTCTCCTAGTGGGTCCTGACTCATCGGAGCAGAAGTTTGACTCTGTTGAGAACTATCTCTAGCAATCTCAGCTGCAATTGTAGCTTCTTGCTCAATTTCGTCATTCAACATTTTCACATAATTAGCAAAAACAGGACTTTCCATATAATCTTTAGTAGCATTGAATGAATCCTTATAGCTCTCGAAATCTCCAAGTAATTCCAATTCTGAACGCCATGGCTTGAAAAGTTGCAAAAGAGCTAAATAGTAAAATTCCCTTTTGTCAGGTGTTTCACAACTCAGTTTACGGTGATTAATCAAATGTCCTTTTCTTTGTTTCACAAGACATCCTTCAGAACCAATCACGGCATATATACCATTATTGATGTTTTCTGTAATATTCCATTTAAAAATATAGTTTTGCAGCACTTCATAGAGACAAATGTTCTCAAGATGATGACTTCTATTTGGATAATATATATCCAACATATTTGTTTTCACAATATCTGTACTTTTTGGCTCTTTTTCAGCTAAATATTAAATTTCTTGTACAGATTTAAGAACTCGGTTTCGTGTTGCAGCAAGACCTAGACTCATCCAAATGATTCTTCTAGATTTGGAGTATAGACTTGCAGATGATAAGCGATCCGAGCATTCATACGCTCCAATTTCTTGATGAGATAACATCTTCAAACTGTAAGTATATAATTTCTTACTTAGACTCTTCTCGTGGGAAATCTCTTCTCACATTTCCTTCAATTCCGTCTATTCTGATTTTGTTATGTACAATGTTACATATCGAGAAACAGCAATGGAATTGTCTGCAACATATTAAGTATCCATATTTCTCAACCTCGCCCCTTAGGTAGAGGAGGTGGACTGGCCATTATTTACAGGGACCACTTTACCTGTCGAACGAAAGACTGCGCGATCCAAGACTCAGAGAGCTGTCTCTTCACGATTCAGCTGTCTTCGACCAACTCCCTGTCAGGCCTCCTGGTGTATCGGCCGCCCGGTCACTCGGGCCCCTTTACGGCTGCCCTGCTGGAAACCGTCACCTCCACAGCTCACCTTTCTTCTAACTTCATCATAACTGGTGACTTAAACATCCATCTCGAGGATCCCCTCGATACGGGGGCAACCGACCTTATCGACGACCTAGCGGCCTTGGGCCTGCTTCTCGCCAACTCTGATCCCACTCATTTGAAAGGGCACCTTCTCGATCCGGTGTTCTCCAATATTCCCTCCCTCCTTTACATCAAGTCCCAACCCCTCCCGTGGACTGACCATTTTTTGGTCACGACCCATCTCCCTGGAACTTTTAAAAGGCCCCAAAAATCCCCCACCTTCACCAGAGACAGAGCGTGGGCTAGACTCTCGGTGGAAGAATGGTCCACAGCCCTAGACGCTTCGATCCCCAGTCTTTCTGAGGACCCCGCCATCGCTGACTCCCAAGTCAGAGACTGGATATCGTCCACTCTTGACAAACTTATCCCCATAAAAAATCGGGAGATTAAAAACAGGATAAAGGGCCAAGCCCCCTGGTACAATGCTGACCTTAGGGACCTACGCAAAGAGTGCAAAAAGGCCGAGAGGCAATGGAGAAAAGACTGGCTACACAGCAACAAAGACCTTTACAATAGCTCAGTAAGACGCTATAAATCAGCTCTCAAACTTGCAAAGGCAGGATTCTATGACAACAGAATCCAAAACGCCTCCAATTCCTCAAAAGAAGCGTACTTGATTGTCAAAGAACTCCTCAACATTCCATCGGCCCCTAGCGTCTCCCATGCCCCTCCAGACAGAAGCAATGACCTTGCTTCCTTCTTTGACTCTAAAATCACACGAATACTGGATTCCCTCCCCATAATTACCCCTCACAACCCCCCGGATACTGAGGTCTGCACGAACAGCCCGCAGCTGTCCTCCTTTAGAGCCACCTCTCTCACTGAGGTCACCTCCACGTTATCCAAAATGAAAAGTGGCTCACCTCTTGACCCAGCCCCTGCTAGAATATTAAAAACTGCCGCCCCCAGCATAGTCACCACCATCAGGGATCTTATCAACACCTCCTTACGCCAAGGCACAGTGCCACCCAGCTGGAAAAACGCGGTTGTCAAAGCCCTGCTAAAAAAAACCCATCTGAATCCTGACGACATGTCTAACTTTAGACCCATATCACTCCTTCCATGCATCAGCAAGATGGCAGAGAAACTAGTTAATTCCCAACTCTCCCAATTCCTTGAGACCAACAAAATCCTGCGCCCATCTCAAACCGGCTTCCGGCCCGGCCAGGGCATGGACACAGCCCTCCTCTCCGTCATCGAGGAATCAAGGCGCATTCTGGATTCAGGAGGATCAGTGGCGGTGATCCTCCTGGACCTCAGTGCCGCCTTTGATACGGTGGACCATCGTGTCCTTCTCCATCGCCTGGCCAGGGCAGGAATTGTGGGTTCTGCACACGCCTGGATTAACTCCTTTCTATCAGGCCGTACTTTTCAGGTGTGGGACGGCAACTCTCGCTCAGACCCCCTTCCACTCACATGCGGAGTTCCGCAGGGGTCCTCGCTTAGTCCCACCCTGTTTAATGTTTACATGGCCCCCCTGGAGGATGTTGTGACCCCCCATGGGATCAAGGTTGTCAACTACGCTGATGACACCCAACTGGTCGTCTCCCTTTCCCAGCTGGACAAACATCCAGACAGCCTGCGGAACTGTCTCCAGGACATTTATGCCTGGATGTGCGAATCCTCCCTAAAATTGAACGGTGCTAAGACCGAAATTATGCTCCTGGGTAACAAATGGTCTTCAATCCCCGCCGTGGTGTGGCCGGATACCTTTGGCGAGATTCCCACTCCTAAGACTGAAGTCAAAACGCTAGGCGTCTGGCTCGAACCAAGCCTTACCATGAAAACCCAGGCGACCAAGACCGCTGGAATATGCTTTGGCCTCTTGCGGTCTACCCGCAAGATCCTCCCCCTCCACCCCCCGCTCTCCAGGAAGCTGCTGGTTCAAGGGCTCATCCTAGCCAGACTTGATTATAGCAATGCCGTCTACCTTGGTGCACCAGAGTTCACCTTAGCCAAACTCCAACGGGCACAAAACGCTGCGGCTAGGCTCATAATGGACCTCCCCCCTAGAGCCTCTGCCAAACCAGCCCTTAAGGCCCTTCACTGGCTACCTGTCCGCCAGCGAATTGATTTTAAAGCAATGTGCACCAGTCATAAACTCATTAATGGCGCTGGCCCGGCCGCCCTGAAAGACCTTGTCACCCCCTACAAAGCCCCAAGGTCACTGCGCTCGGATGACGAACATCTAGCCATCGTCCCTAAATTTAAGAAGGCTCGTACCGGCGGCCGCCGCTTCTCGGTCAAAGCCTCGTCAGGGTGGAACGCATTGCCTCGCCACTTGCGACTGGAACCCTCACACGCCATCTTCCGAAAAAAACTGAAGACTTTCTTATTCCCCAAATAATCGTCCGGTCCCCCTCCTCCTTTTGGATATCGCACTTCTACAGCGCGGGGATGCCTCCGGGTCACCAGGCGCTTTACAAATTTATAAATAAATAAATAAATAAATAAATATTAGCATTCCACATAGACAAATGACTGGGTTATAGTCATTTATGTATTTTGACTCTTCATTTCTTCTTAAGATGTACGTACTTTTTGGAGACTTTCTTGTGATAGTATGTCGCAAAGATGACATAAAACTGTTCACTCTTCCCTTCGATATTACTGGACGTGGAAATCCAAAACGGAATTTGATGTAGAATTTGTCCTTAGATTTGTACTTTCAACGACAGTATTTCCCACAACGATGGCTTTGGAATCGTAAGACTTGTTGTCTCAAGTCCTTATCTTCTGTACGTTTGGGTATATAACATGTAGCATATTCTTCAATAAAAGACAACACAGTATCATCTGAGACTGTTCCAAATTTAGGAGCATCTTTGAACCATATTAGCATGTGTATGTGAGGAGCACCTCTTGCTTGATACTCCTTTCTCCAAAAGAAGTCCAGAACCTCACCAAGAGGAGGATTTTTTTTTATTGGTGATAAAAGACATCATAGCTTCAAATCTAAGATTGAAATACCTTACACATTAACTGGATCCAAAGAGCACGATTCTCCAGGTGTCTTGTATTCAATATTTAGTATATTTGGATTTGCCTCTCGAAGAAATTGAAGTAAATCATCCCAAGCATATTCAGCACAGCTTAGAGTAAGGAACCATGTAGGAGTTCCTAAGTTCCTTAGCACACATTTCAGTTCTCCATGACAACGGTACCAGTACTCATTAGTACCATGCTGACACTCCTTGAGATTAATTAGCTGAGATTCCAAAACATTATCTTTCTGCAGTATTTTATCCATAAATTCTTTTGCCGAAACATTTTGCAGATGTACACCTGTTTTCAATATATGGTTTACTGCATAAGAAAGTCCAGACAAATCACTCTCAAACAAAAGATGAGACAAATACGGAATACATTGTCGAAATCTTGGATCTTCTGCATATAATCTTGATGTCCGGTATTCAGATGCAGGAATCTGCACAGGTCGGTCATCATATCGTCCCCCTTTTCCTGTGGGAAACAATTGAGGGAAACAACAAGCTTCCAAGCTTTTTTCCCATACACTAATGGGACTTCCTTTTGCTTCTTTCATTTGGAATAACTCGATAGTATTCCCCATCACTTCTTTAGAACGCAGTGGATGAACACTGTAATGTTCGTAGATTTCTTCAGTTCTGGACACATCCACTTTTTCAATTTGTCCAGATGGCAAGTCGCTATCTTCTTCTACAGTTATTTCTTCTTCTCTCACATACACATTTCTATAATATTAATTTCTTTTTTACCACATACAACGTTGCCTTTTTCACTTTCCTAACATCCACTAATTCTTGCCAGATTTACTTGCTCTTAGTAGGAACGCCATTAACAAGAATAACTAAAGGTTCATCCGATACATTTTCTACACCAATTGTTTCAATATTTTTCTTTAAATCTAGATGCAAATATACAACTCTTCCATTTAATCCTCTCTGTAAATCAGAAGGAGGCAATTTTCCTGTCTTAGTCCATACGAACAATAGCCTGAAATGGATGCACACATTGAATAAGAATAGACTCATAGGTATTTAAATCCATCAGTTCAGAAGGAATATTTACCAACTCAAGATTATTATGCACAGCTCTAGCAGGCATTTTGTTCTCGTCTAATTTGTTATAACAATATTTACAAATACGCTGATCAGAACCCAAATTAAAACAATTCTCTACCAACAAATAAGTTGCAAAATCCTTCCACTCATTATTATTTTCCTTTTCACTTTTTAAATACAGATCAACAGTCCTGGTCTGATCTTTATAATGAGTTAGTCGCCAACACACACAACAATAATTTGGCCTTTCACCTGAAATCACCTTAAACATTGTAATTTCTTGCTCAAAATATTCTGTACTACAATGTTGTACATTCTTTTCTACATTTCCTTCTATTAATATCTCAATTTCTGCACTGTCTTCTTCAGGACCAAAATAACTAACCTCAATTTCATCACAAACGTTCTTAACACTTGATACAGATCCATGCAAAAGAGCACTGTTCAACTTTTTTAACAGTAGAGCTGGACTTTTTGCATAATACAATCTTCTGACTAATTTCCTCATTTCAGAATGATGTACTGCTAACATCCTAAAATGGTGAAAAACACTTTGACATTGTTTTTTAGAAAGACAAGCCAGCGAATGACCTTGTAAACCAGTATTTTCTCTCACTCTGCAAGGGTCTAGTCCTTGCAACATCCTAATCTTTTATTTAACACTTTTCTTAGTATAGTTACGTAAGAAATTGCGTAAAAAATCAATAGATTCTTGCCGTACACTGCAAATACTACTCCAATTCCAAGTGTACACTGGAGCTTTAGGACATCTCCCTAAAAATTCATCAGCTAACACCTCTTTTGCATTTCTAGGAACAATTTTCTCTTTCTCAATAGGACAACCATGTCTAACCTCATAAGCATGACCACTAGTGTAAACTGCATGCAACAAATCATTACTCTGAAGATAACTTTTTCCTTAAAAAAAGGCTCAGAACTTGAACTATGTTTCCATTCACCCAAAAAAACTCACAAAAATTACTTCTGTTAATTACTCTTCTCCACTTACTTTTGGCCTTCATTAAATGGATTGGCTTATCTAGTGATCGAATTCTATGGATTACTAAAATAAGCAATTTTGTTTTCAATTCGAAAGCTTTCTCAACTACATTTTCTATACCTTTCTTCTTCTTATAAAATGCTGTTTTTTTACATCCCTTAATTTCTTTAATTCAATTTGAAACAACTCTATTATAAAACATTTTTTTCCTAATTTCCGTAAATAGGTTTTTCCTCCTTTTACTATACACTATTTTTTCTGCAGTTGACTTTCCATGATTGTTCTCTTTATTCTTCTTTTTCTTTTTCGTTGCAGACACAGTAATACCATTTTTCCCTTTGTTCACACTACTCTTAGGGGCATATTATCAAGGACGGGCAATACATTATTGCCGCTTTTATCGGCAGAAACTGCTGATAAAGCGGCGATAATGGGCTTGATAATATGCTCTATGAATTTCGTATCGAAGCCCATGTTAGATGTTAAGACATTGATAATATGCCCCTTAGTCTTTAATATTTTCCTCAGAAAAGTGTTCCTTCTCTTACCAGGACTTTTTTTTCTTTTTCTTAACACATGGTTCTTCATGTAAATCTTGTGGATGACTTCTCTTCAAATAAACACCTTTCTTTCGTTGTTTCCTCTTTTGACATTTGGTAGGCATGATGTGGTTTTTTCAGTATTGATAGACAGAATCTATTAAAAAAAAAAATATATATAACATTACAAAAATAAATATATGAAATATTCTATAATACTACTTATAAGAACAGAGGGAGGATTATGACGAGAAACATGAGACTATGAAAATAAAAGTACTTACAACAAGAGAGGAAGAAGTATCAAACAAGGGAAAATATAACGAAAAAGGGGAATATAAACAGACTCTGTAAAATAACGGGATAAAGGAAGTATGGATAAAGTGGAAAGTATCAATAGGTAAGGGTGAGTATGAAAAGAAAGATAGAAATATGAGGAGAGAAGAAAGAGTATAAGAAGAAAAAAGAGAGTAAGAGGACAGAGGGGGCACTATAAGAAGAGAGAGAAAGACTCTAAAGAAAAAAGAAGGAATATGTGAAAAGACACGCAACTATAAGAACAAAAAAGAATACGAGCAAAGGACAGTGTGTATAAGGACAGAGAGAACAGTACCAGAAGAGAGCACGAAGAATGTGGGGGAAAGTGGAGCATAAGGATAAAGGGGGTGTACAAGAACAGAAGATACAGATTGAGGAGAAAAGAATGAGTATAAACAGATGGAGGATTATAAAAAGTGAAAAGTGTATGACGAAACAGGCAGAAGTATGACAAGAGAAACAAATATAAAGAGAG